>NC_090440.1:93792079-94101912 GCF_031143425.1 Pleurodeles waltl | reverse complement strand
GGGTGGACTGGAGTGAGATGGACTGGAGTGGGGTGGATTAGATTGAGTGGGGTGGATTAGGGTTGGGTGGATTGGATTGAGTTTGGTGGGGTGAATGGAGTGTGGTGGATTGGGGTGGATTGGATGGGAGTGGGGTGGACTGAACTGGATATGTGGGGAGATTGGATTGAGATAGCGTGGGGTGGATAGGAGTAGAGTGGTGGATTGGAGAGATTGGGGTGGATTGGAGTGGGGTTGGGTGGGCTGGATTGGATTTGGGTGTGGTGGGCTGCAGTGGGATGGATTGGAGTGGATTGGAGCAAGGTGTAATGAAGTGGGGTGGATTGTATCTAGGTGGGGTGGATTGGATTGCATTGTAGTGGATTGGAGCATGGTGTATTAGGGTGGGGTAGATTGGAGTGGGGTGGGGTGGTCTGAACTGGGATGGGGTGTGGTGGATTGGATTGGTGTGGGGTGGATTGGATTAGTATGGAGTGGAGTGGACTGAAATGGGACTAGATTGGGTGGGGTGGACTGAAATGGTGGTGGATTGGGTGGGGGGATTCGAGGGGGGTGATTGGATTGGAGTGGGATGGATTGGGGTGGCGTGAATTGGATTGAAGCAGGGTGGACTGGAGTGGGGTGGATTAGGGTTGGGTGGATTGGATTGAGTGTGGTGGATTGGGGTGGGGTGGGTGGGTGTGGAGTGGCTTATGGTGGACCGGATTGGAATGCGTGGACCTGACTGGCATGGGATGGATTGGATTGGAGTAGGGTGAATTGGAGTGGGGTAGATTGGAGTGGGGTGGAATAATTAGAGAGGGGTGGACTGGCCTGGAGTGGGGTAGATTAAGGTGATTTGGAGTGTGTTGGATTAGACTGGAGTAGGGTGAATTAATGTGCACTGGGTTGAACTGAAGTGGGGTGGATTAAAGTAAAGTGAATTGTATTGGAGTGGGATGGATTGGAGTGGTGGGATTGGACTGGAGTGAGATGGATTGGGTAGCAGTGGACGTCATTGGAGTATTGTGGATTGGTTGGATTGGATTGAAGTGGGTGGGATATATTGGGGTGGATTGGACGGGAGTGGGGTGGATTGGACTGGAGTGGATTGGGGTGAGGTGTATTGGATACAAGTGGGGTAGACTGGTCTGGGCTGGATTTGTGTGGATTGGATTGGTGTGGGGTGGACTAGATTGTAGTGGGGTGTATTGGAGTGGAGTGAATTGGATTGGAGTGGGGAGAATTGGATTGGAGTGGGGAGAATTGGAGTGGATCAAATTGTTTTGGATTGGAGTGGGGCAGACTAGAGTGGAGCAGTTTGTTTTGGACTGGAGTGGGCAGACTGTATTAGGGTGGATTGGAGTGGGGTGGGTGGGTGTATTGGGGTGGGGTGTATTGGTTGGTAGTGGGTTAGAATGGAGTGGGGTGAATTAGGATGCAGTGTTGTGGATTGCATAGGGGTGAATTGGATTGGAGAGGGGCAGATTGGAGTGGGACAGATTGTTTTGGATTGGAGTGGTGCAGACTGGAGTGGGGCGGATTGAAGTGGGGCAGATTGTTTTGGATTAGAGTAAGGCAGATTGGAGTGGGACAGATTGTTTTGGATTGGAGTGGGGCAGACTGTTTTGGTTTGAAGTGCCAAATTGGAGTGAGGCACATTTGGAGTGGAGCGGATTGTTTTGAATTGAAGTGGGGTGAGATTGTTTTGGATTGCGGTGGGGCAGATTGTTTTCTATTTGAGTGCAGCAGATTGTAGTGGGACACACTGTTTTGGATTGGAGTGGGGCAGATTGGAGTTGGGTAGATTGGAGTGGGGCAGATTGTTTTGGATTGGAGTGGGGAAGATTGGAGTTAGGTAGATTGGACTGGGGTAGATGGTTTTGGATTGGAGTGGGGCAGATTGGTTTGGAGTGGTGTAGTTTATTTTGGATTGGAGTGGGGCAGTTTAGATTGGGGTGGATTGGATTGGTGTGGGGTGGATTGGGGTGTACTGCACGATTATGTGTTCAAGCTGCATTTCAGAAATGGCACATAATGAAACAATGTCGCTTTGCAGTATTAGGATAATCGTCATCATTTGAGAACAGCGGCCATGAGCAAAAACAAAAGAAAACATGAGTGTAAAATGTGAAAAGATGACTTGGCAAAATAAAAGAAAGATAGCTATAAAAAAATGAAACTTTGCAATTTTGTTTGTCCTACTGAGCACGTTGTTGGCAGTCACAAACCTTCTGCTTGCAGGGCACATTAAGTTAAAAAGAACAAAATAGTACCTCAGTCACGGGAGCGGCAAACTGGCACTGATTAAGTTCAGTCATTCCCTGATCCACACAGAGGAACGCAAATGATGCCAGGACTACAGTGATGAATTACGAGGCTATAGTGAAGAGTGCCATGCAAGCCAACAAATGGTTAGCAATAGGCGGGCTCCAAGGCCTTTACTGTACACAACAGAGTCTTGCAAGTGAGACGCATGCAATAGAGCATGCACTTGCAGGCTCAACCCCCAAAACACTGTATAACTACACTCATACAGCATCAAATATGGTTGCCCTTTTCTAGGTTGAGAACCCCATATGAGCACTCAAATAGCCAATAAATGGTTCAGTGATGATCTGGTTACATTGAACAGAATATGTTCCAGCCTTGATTATGAGATTTTCAAGGCTAAATGTTATGTACACATGAAGGGTGATGACAAAGCTGTAAAATGTGTCAAGAAAAGTTTAAAATGCAAGAGATTTAGAGAAATGTCCAACCCAGGAAGCCTACAAAATCAATCCATATATTTGCTGTAGAACTGTAATAGCCTTTCATTTTTAGGTTGAGTCTAGGCAGCTCGCATGCGCTGTCTCTAGACATGTTGTAATCTACATCTGTAGGCTCGCACCACGCCCATCACTTTCATTTGTTCCTTGGCCTGCCTTTCGAAATTCCCTTGATTTTGTAGGTAAATGCTTTACGTTTGTCCACCTTGAGGCTGCTTTGTTACCGTCTTGGAGACTGGCCCTGTTGCATGGATTATTGCACGATTGCCAATATACCTTAGTGTGACCCACTACTTTTTACTTTTGCCTCACCGCTTCACTCTGCACGCCTGTATGTTGTTTTTTCCTCTTTCTTGTTTTGGGCATGCTGCTGTTTCTTTGTGGTGTCTGTGCACAGAGGCTGCAAGCTGGAGGGTTTTTATTTTTTTATTTATTTAATATTTTTTTTAAACGGTTCATATAGCACAAACTCAATTGGGGGAGCGCTTTACATGAGTACGTGAAGTTTTATATAGCATGAACTTGATCGGAGGAGCGCTTTACATGACTACGTAAAGTTTCATATAGCGCGACTGCTATCTGAGGAGCGCTTTACATGAGTACCACTTACGTACAAGTTTAGCAGATGAAAAACATACAAACTGGAGCATTTAAAACAGAAAAAAAACACAGAAATCCTCAACATGGCTCTCACGCACAACAGGAGAGCCAATACTACAATATTTGCAGCGCTCGGAAAATCCCCGCCCCCCTATATTGCTTTGTGGGGCATTCCTTTTACAAAACATTTTTGCCTATAACTCACTGTGTGGTGGTCTTAGGACGATGCAACCACCATCAAAATGTCCAGCACGGCACACTTTTCTGTCTAGGGCATCTCTGGGTCCCCACACTAGGTTGGGAGGACCCCAGAATAATAACCCCTCCCTCCAGTCAGTGTCTTTTTAAGTTCTCTCATGGCTGGAACTTTTATTTTAAAGCTGGGAGTAGTTTGTGTTTTAAGGGCATTTTTTGTAATATTATTCTAGTAGGCCTGCTAGGCTTGAAAATGTGTAATGCACTACGCTCTATAGGGGCTAAATATATAGTTACACTGCATTACGTTCTGCCAGTCTGTTTTCATGTGGTTATGCCCTCTATGGGCTGACTATAAGGTTGCATGACCATGTTTCTTTACAAATGTTATTTTTATAGTGGTGCCATCTAGGGGCTGTTAAGAGCATTACAGTCAAGATACTATAATATTCGCGGTACTCGGAAACTCACTCCATAATGCTTTGTGGTGCATTCCTTTTACAAAAACATTTTCCCCGTAGCTTACTGTACAATGTGCTCTGCAGTCGAGGTCATCTTTGGATCCCTACACTAGGTTGGGGGGCACCCTAAAATAATAATATAAAAAAAGTAATAATGCAAATATTTTAATTTTTCACTCCAGATAGAGGAAGAAGGTAAATAGAAGTGCTTTAGTTATATGCAGGGCTACTGGAATTATGTGGCAGAAAGGACCAAATTATGCGGCAGGGTTGACCAGTTTATGTGGCAAGAAAAGTCCAGTTATGCATTTACCACGTCAATGGCTCTAACTCAAGCAAATGCGAGACCTATTGCATTGCAAATGCTTGTTCAAGTTGAAGTTATTTAACATCTGTCAGAATATCATTAACAATATTCACTCCTCATCTTTCCCCCTCCTGATTTCACCCACGTTAAGTGATAGGTTCAGAAAATTACAAGCCACTGAACTTGTGCAAAGTGCTAGATGCAGCAATAAAATCAGAAATTAAAACAGTTTAGCCTATGCATGCACTACCCACTGGAACAAGGAATATTTCCTCTTACTGTCCGCAGATGTCATGTGCCTGATCAAAGCCTTCCTTCTACAGGGATCTGTACCGGATGAGCTAAAACATGTAGCCACTACACCTTTACGAAAGAAGGTTGGAGAAGATTATAGGCCGATTTTGAACCTACCTTTCCTAAGCAAAATCTCAGAAAGAGATGTCATAAACCACCTCCAAGAAAACAACAACTTTCTTCATGAGCATCAATCAGGCTGTAGGCCTGGAAGAGGCATAACATCTGTGTTAACAATATCTGATGAGACAACCTCTCAGCTTGACACAAGAATAAATCTACAGCCCTGATTCGCCTCAATCCATCTGCTGCATATTATGTGGCGGGCTGCTTTTACTATATTGACCTAAGGAAGGGTCGGGAGTGTTAGACACAACTCCCTCCTTCTGTGCCAATTCCTTTTGAACACCAGATAACAGATCAGGGTTGGGTCATCTAAATCCAACTGGGAATCAGTCCTGTGTAGGGTGTGAGGGGTCTTCAGGTGCCTCTTTCCAATGTGTTCATTTGCAGCTCATTATCTACCAGCTTCAGGTCTTGCTCTTGGGGAGAGACAAAGTAACATCATTTAATGCTTGGGACACATTTCCCCTGTTTGAATGGAGAAGGTCACAGGTTAATATCTTAGAAAATAATGCAATGGTAACCCTGTTCTACATTTCACACTGCCCCTTCACTCTGTTTATATTAAAACTGGACTATTACAAAACAATATGTGATGGAACAACCGAACTCAAATTTCCAAAAATTACATGGAATCCAAAATCAAGCAACTAAATTGTGGTGGAACTTGAAAAAAGCATGAGTCCACTTCTTTTGTTTAACTTCCTGTCATTGGCACCTTTTAGAGCAAATAATCCACTTTATGGCACTATGCATACTGCATACAGCCACCTCACAAAAATATGCTCACACACTGTGGACTCACAATAAATCTCTGGTGTATTTATGCCACTCGCTTGAGCCAAAGAAAATCTAGATGGAAAAACAAGGGACAACAGTCCTGAAAGTCTTGGGGCTCTTCCCCTGGAACAATTTTGACCCTGCCTTAAGAGGCCAACTGAACCATTTCAAATTTAGAAAACAACTGAAGACAACTGTTATATGACAGCAGTGCTTGAATGATACCACCACCTGCCTCACTTGTAAGTTTCCAAATCCAAATATACTGATATCACTCATCTCTCTTCCTCCTATTGACTCAGTTGGCTCTCTCCTTGAGGACCAATGGTGTTATCATCCATCTCAAGAGATGATAGGGTTTGGACCCTACCTTTTCTAAGATTGTCCTTATCACCACCTCATCCCCAAAAAGAGGAGACCCTGACATGCAGCACCTCACATCACACAACAAGAACAGCTTGAGTTAGAATTTTGCTGGTGGCATTTCCATTCTACCCCATTTAGAGTTTTTCCCTATGGTATTCCCACAAACTTGGCTGTTTCCACTATAAGAGCATTCACTTTAAAAAGCCCAAGCTAAAATGTCAGCCAATGACTTTCTGTCAAATATGCGCCACCTTTAAATATACCCCTCAGTTGGGGGTGTATTGTTCTTGCCAGCACAGCAGTGGTACTGGAACAATTTTGTGAGTGTGGGGCGGGAGGGGTTCTGACATCAATGTTATATTACTGAAGTCATAGGCATTGTGAAAAATCCAAGTGTCACACAAAGGACAGGTATAGCAAATGAGCCATCCCCATTCAGCAGGAAAGTGGTAAGGGTGTGGTATGGAGCCAATGATGCATTTTGGAACACGCTGTTGCAATTATGTTACTAAATTATGGTATGGTAGCAAACTGACATTTACAGACACCACATTTCTATTGAAATGGCAACAAAACTGACATTGACATGCAGTTTTACTGATGCAACTATATAGTGTACAAATGATAATATTTAGAAATCTGGTTTCAGCAATTAGTTATCATTTATACATTACCAAGTAAAGTGTCTTAATTTGTTTTGATCCTATGAAAATCTTTGTTTCCATCACACTTCAGAATTAAAAACATTGTGCTTCATTTGTGCTTCTGTAACGGCTGATATGTTTTGAAACATTTGTACAGTTCTTTTACCGGTATTTAAATGCTGTGCAGTAGAAAGAAAAACTGATGTCATTTAGCCTTTCCTTTCACATTATCTGTACCCCAGCTAGATTGTCACATAGCTCACTTTGCAAATTCCTCTTCTCTTTCCAGTCAGAGAAAGAAAAGTAAACACCAATCCCATGTTAAAAGAATAAGCAGCAATTTGTCAGAAGATATAGCCTGACATTTGACCTCTGTCTTTAAACACTTAGCAAATGTGACAAGATTAAAAAAAAAAATGTAAAGGCTCCTTTATGTTCTGAACTCCAGCGTGTTTATTTTGGGGGTGCTGCAGTACCCCCTCACCTCTACTCCCTGCTCCTCAACTACATAGAATGTCTTGATGAAGCCATGGATTTAGATCAATGCTTACTTTTTCTCAGTGATATCTGAGCCTACAAAAGGTCCTAAAAGGGTGTATCAAGAACTTCAGAAAATTAGAAAGGGTGAAAAAAGGAGAGTTAAAAAAAAACTCTCAAAAACAGAAATAAATACAACATAAAATGTTAAAATATAGTGCAACGAAACAGACCATAAACTGGTGTCAAATAAGAAGGCCACAAAGATGAGCGAAAATATATGAATGAGATGCAAGTTTGTGTGAAGCCTGACGAAGACAAGTTAGTCGAAGCTTTGTGAAGAGCTGTAAAGAGCTTACTTGCCTTTTATAGGATACTCCTCTACATCTTCCTGTGTGATCCTGGAAATCTTTGCATTCTGCCATGTTGCCGTGGGAAATCACAGAATTGGTAACATAGAAAATCCTTCACTGACCCCTTTAATTTGGAGGATGTGATATTCAAGTCCTCTGTGCTACCTCTGTAATACAGAAGACATGAACGTCCCTACCAAGCAAGAAAATTCTTCAAATGCCCCCAACTGGATCTGCAAGGGAAGAGCTTTCCTTATAACCTGAAATGTTTTTTTTTTTATTTAGCTGTGAAACATGGCTTGCCATGTGTGCTGACATCACAGCTTCTGAAAGTAAAAGAAGCCAGAACCATTAGTCTTCGACTACTTTCAGTGTGATAGCTGCTCAGGGGCAGAGGTGAGCACCCCGAGCACAGATCTCAATCAGAGACATACCATTGGAAAGGGGAGAATCTCCCCTTTTTAACGTTACCTCTCCACAGTCGATCCATGCTTGGGTATCGTTACACGAGGGCAGACCTGTGCAGGATTCTGCCCACTAGCTAAAGAGAATGGCTTCAGTGAGGGGCAGGGGTTAGAAAGCCAACAAGTCGCAAGGGATAGACCTTGGGTTTTACTCCTACATCTAAAGGACAATCATCTTTCTGCATTTCTCAACCCTCTGGTGGGCAGATTGGAGGATTTATGCCCAATCTACCCTACTCATGAGGGAATGTATTACAGAAAGTGCCTCAGGGGAGCAAAAAACTGTAACTTTGCACTTGTATAGCACACTACTCACCCGTTAGGGTCTCAAGGTGCTGTACACATACCGCTGTGGAACCCCTCCTGGCTTTTCCCTGTGAAGCACCCACTCCTGGGCAACCCCCAGGGTGAAGCCAGGCATCCAAGCGCTGTGAGGGCCGTTGTGGAGATTAAGCAAGTTATTGCCAGAGTTACAGAGTGGGACCCATTAATTAGATTAGGCACCAAGGGGAGAATTATCTGGTCCAAGTGAATTGAGCCCAAGATCTGCAGCAGCGGGAATTGAACCCTGGTCCTGGACCAGATCTCTGCATTAGGGTCTGCCACTCTAACCATTGTGCCACACTTCTCCAGGTGTTTGCATCAGCTTCTTGGTCCCCCGGGCACTTTGCCTCTGTACCTGTGCCATATTACAGATTTGGGAACTTAGGCACAAAAAACTGTTGGGAGGCATACTGACTGTGTCCTGCATAGAAGAGGGCTTGCCTTTGGAGTGGGGCACACTTGTGTGCTACGGACCCTTATGCATGCTTCTCTTCCAGTAGAGGCCAGTCTGCCTTCAGTGACATTTGGAGCAGCTTTTAAGCCCTTTTTTTTACCTGTCTTCTACTAATGTGTTCTTGTCAACGCTGTCAGAGTTTGCGCATGTACTGAGGACAGCATTTTTTTTCTAGTTGAGTGCAATGTCCTAGTCTGTGCTGAACACAACTAGTTAGGAGTGTGCAGCAGCACAACTGGGGACAGTTTGTCCAGTTTGTAATTTAGGCCCTGAATTCCTCATTTTTTTTGTATGGTTTGAGTGGTCTGTCCTAGAGTCAGGCTACTCCATCAACTATGGAGCCCAAACAGTTTTTCTGCAGAGGGCTTTAAACCTAAAAAATACTGAAGTCTTCTCCTTAGGATTTGAATTGAAATCTGGATTCTTTTGGGTGTAGTTTTGACATATGGGCTGGCAGAAGGGAGGGTAACTTTTCCATTCTGCCCCACTTGTGTGGCAGAATGACTGTCTGGTGATAAGAGGTAGGACCCATTGTCAGGGAAGGCGGATGCCCGACACCATTTCTTTTTCTATCACCAAAACTATGCCCAAAGGAATCTCAGTTTGCTCTCGCTTGTCATGTGAAATGGCCTCAGTTTTCAAACTGTGGGCCAGCTGACACCCAGGGAATCATATCACCCCTGGTCATTTCAGGACTGTATTTACAAAGGAATTAAGCATGCTTTCTTGACCAGAATGCCCTGTGAATATTAGAAATATATCTAAAACACTGAATTTCCAATCTCTTTCCACAGGGGAAGGATGCAACATTTAGGCCTGGTGTCAGTCAGCACCGAGCAAACGCTATCAACCATGGGCATTTTTGAAACCTAGCAAACGAGGGGAACTGAGGGTGATGTGACTTGCATGGATGAATTGTTCTCAGATGCCCTGCAAATGTCAAAGTTTATATCAAAGAACATTATTTTCCTCAAATGTATGTGACAGGAACTTCAAACGAATGCCCATATTCTTACCAACGTCTATTTCCTACACTTCTGCCAACTAAAATGCTGCCTCCCAGGTGTGGGTGGATCTAATGCACATTGTAGGAACAGACCAAATCTGTAACCATATGAAGATCACACTGATGGCACACGGACTTCACTCCATCCACAGATCCTGGTGTAAGCGACAGGTCCACCCACACAGGGGGGAAACATTTTTATGGAAGTAATGTTAAAATACAGGGTATTAGGACTTTTGTCAATCCACGTGATTTTGGAACTTTATCCTCAATGAAATGAAATGTGAGAAACTTTTTGATTTTAATCAAAGTTCGCCGTTTCACTGCATTCGGGGTAAGAAACCATAGTAGGATCCACAGAAGCGACACCATCCAGGACTCAACCAGGAGTCTCTTTTTCAGAAGTGTCTGGGGTTGGTGGGTTTTAAAGGGTGCCGGCTGAGCCCAAGCCCAAATATTGTAGCTACCCACATCGCCAGAATGAATGAACATCAAGAGAAAATTCTTGATGGTTCCATGTTGTGTTTTGAGGCCTTTCCTGTCACAGTTGATAGGACCATCCACACATGGAATACTGTTTTACTGGGAGAAGTGTGGGTGGGCCTTTGTTAATCCCTAGAGATTCCTGAACCTTCTCTCTCAGATATGTGAGGAACGCCTGTGACATCTGCCACTTTTTCTTACCCAGAATGTCCTGCAAATGCAAATAAGGAAAAGTGGAGGGATCCTACAAGGCACAACACCCTGGAATCTCCCAGTGTGCCTAGTTTTCAGAAATGTTTGGAGTTGCTAGATTACCTTGAGTCCACAGCGAAGAGGACATGGAGCACTGCATGGGCGCACAGCAGGAGTACCAAGTGGCTGATGAAATGACTGCCGGAGTCCCTGAAACATTCACTTTAAAATACATGTTATCGAACCATCAGTGTTAGGCCAAGCAATTCACAGCTGCCAAGTGGCCCCATGTCATGTGGGACACCTTCAGCCATTACTGTTTTTTTAAAAAGATCATTTTCTTTTCTGTGGATTGCAATTTCTCTTTGAACAAATTCAAGCATGGGATAAAAAAGTCAACATGGAAAATGCAGTTGGCTGAAAATGCAGTACTGGATAATAATACTAATAATAATTAATAATAACAGTAATAATAATCCATTTGTACAGTGCAGCTGCTTCCGAGGAAGTGTCCCGGACCAGCGCTAGATGATGGTTTGACATAGTTTAAATTTACACCTAGACATAGTGTGACCACTTTACTGCAAGTCACTATGAACCCTGTCTCCAGTTCTAAACTTTTCACTTACAAATCATTCTTTTCAGGTATATTACTCTAGTTAGTTCAACTGGACCAAGTGGGACTACCCACAGTGCATTAGGTGATCAAAAGAAAGTTCAGGACTGGACAAAGTGTCTGTATGGCTTTGAAGGAGGTGATCATCCTAGCTAGGCACAGATTCGGATGGATTGCAGCCTAGGGGTGCCACCTGGACAGTTTTTGTTACCAGCATGACCAGTATGTTAGAATATTGGCAGATACACCAAGCTTTGGTAAATGCATTGGGTTTCGCCTATGTGATTAATAGTAAGCTGTTTTTGTTGTAAATTGTATCTTGGTGAGCAGGTGTGCAATATAAGTTACTGAAACTCTGTGAAAGTGTTGAGTTGTTTATTGAGAAAGGCAAAATATTGTGCTGTTACTGGTGGTACCATAAATCAGGGATATTAGGTAAAGGGCAGAGAACAAAAAAACATTCCCCCAGACAAGTGTGCTTGAAATGGGTGCAGCTATAAGGAGATTATGCAAAGGGCGGAGGAAAAACCAAACAAGCACAGAGAGAGGCGTCAGGAACATGGGCACACAACACAAAAGAGAATAGTCGGTAGAACAACAATATTGAGGCGGGATAATATCTGATATTGGTCACAAGGATAACACAGTGTGGATTTCCTCTTGTATAACACATTACACAAAGTGCCTTTTGCGATATGCATGTTGTGTCAGCAGTCTGCATCCACGGGGCAAAACATCGACGATCTTATATGCTTGCGAGATAAGCAATTTCGTATAATGATCTGGTCTTAAAGAACAGTAGCTTGCAGAGAGGCGATAGAAATTGACCCAAAAATTGTGATTAGTAGGAATCAGAGTATATGTAGAACCTGCTGCTCCTTATCTGGGAAGGTGCCGGTTGGGTGTCAACGAGAGTGAGATTGGCCAGGAAAAGGGAAGGCAGCATAATTGCACCTGCAAGGACTCAGAATTTCCCCATTGGCGCTTGGAGGCATGCTTTTGTGAAGGGGACCAGGGATCACATTTGTAGAGTGAGCCTCAGGAGACGGCAACATTTAAAAGCAGGCAGATCTCGCCTTGGGCCATATGTGCTGTCTCTGATAAGAAACTCATGCCGGGAAAGGTGTGGTTATAAAGGGGAGTACTGTATGGGGCCCTGTGCAGTGTGCCCCTGGTGGTGGCATGTTGTGCAGATGAAATCCCCCCAAAGAGCCGTCCTGCTGCAGTGCTCAGATGATTGTGGCATCAGAGTTTACAGATATTTTTATATAAAATTCTATTCAAGTGTAATAGGCCTTTTCCGAATCTTAAAACAAACAAATGGCCAGTGTTTCCTCCTGGGGTGGGTGTTTTGGATTGGAGTGATAGGGGTGGGTTAGATTGAAGTGGGGGGATTGATTGGCATGGGATGGTTTGGATTCACTAGATTGGGATGGGAGGATGGGATTGGGGTGGGCTAGATGGATTGGGATTGTGGTGCGGCAGGTTGGATGGATTAGGATGGGGCAAATTGGAAATGGAATCGGGCGGGCTGGATTGGAGTGGGCATGTTGGATTGGAGGTATATTGGAGTGGGATGGGTTGCACTGCAATGGGAAGATGAATTGTTTGGTGGCTGTAGATACAGACCTGTCATGCCGCCCGGTCTTGTTTTCCAGGTACATATAAAATGTGCTGCTCCAGATCAGGGTTTTTTTCTTTGAATTCTGGGACATGTAGTCTTGTTTATTCCATTACAAAACAGGTCCCAGAATTGAAAGATAAAATCTGGCCTGGAGCAGCGCATCACGCATGGACCTGGGAAATTTTGCAGCTGTGCTTACATTATCCAGATTCAGTACTTTAAATGGGCCGGTACTGTCCGGTACTGAGTACTGGCCCTTTTTTTTTTTAGAATGAGAGTACCTGCACTTCTCAAGATAAACGTAATACTTTTAATTGGAGAGTGCCGGCACTTCTCAGAAACACTTCTATTTCTCCATTTCAAGCACTGCCCAGGCTCATATAATATGTGAGTAGCTCATCCCGTCTCATTATTTTTCTCTGCCGACCTGGTTTTTGCTAGAATGTGGGGACTCCGGGCTCCAGACTGCAAGGGGAAAACCATGTGGACTGGATGAACTGCTCAAAAAAATTAACTTGAGAAACTTGAACCCTCTGGTCAGTCATTAAAAGTTTGAGCACTGACGGGGGTCCTAGTAAAAAACGTGCAACATTACTGAAAGGGAATGCCTTCCCTAAAACACGGCCACCTTTGTGAGAAACTACTGTGTATGGCCTCATAAAAACACCACTGATGAATAAAGAGACGTACACGTGCGCATCTCTTGTCCAACTTCTTTAGTACGTGTTGACACACAAGTCAACAACACTTTGCATTCTGGGATTTTTGAGTAGTTTGATGCTGAGCGCTAAACCCAAGTGTCCGAGCCAGACACACCGCGGGTTCCCGTCCCGACACGTGTACGGTACTTTACCAATAAAGCTTAGGACAAGCAACGGGACTACAACCCCCAGCGGCCCTTGGTCCAGGAAGAGCTTGCAAAATAAAGGCAGCCAGGTGCTGGTAGGCGCTAGAGAGACCAGGAAACAGTGGTGAAAGTGCTGAAGCTGCGGTAAAGTTCTTCGCTGTCCATCCCCGGCTCCACAGGACCTGCCCGGCCTCCTCGGCTACCATTTTAGCCTCCATGGGCTTTTTCGTGCGAGCTGCTGTGGCAAAGGCAGATGTTGCATCACGACTTTCATCTTTACCGGCTGAGAAAGAGTCCAGAAAGACCTGAACGACTTGTCTTTTATCAGCATATTTTTCTAGCGTGAAGAGACTTTAGGAGCTGTATCTTTTTTAATAAGTGGTTGACACTTTGGTGATGCTGTCGAGGAGGACTCGAGGCTGGTAGAAGTGCAGAGCTGCTCAGCTCCCTGGGTCCCGAGACGCGATGGAGACCGAGCCGCTGCTGCCCCCGACCCTGGAGCGGAGCTGGTGCGCCAACCCGGACTTCGAGGCGCACGAGCCGGACGCCAAAGCCAGGACTTGCTCCTACTCCTCGACGGACGCCTCGGTGACGTGCGTGCTGGAGCCAGGTAATGTTCTGTGCGGGTGAGATGCATGTGGGTAGCTACTTTATAGCGCCTAATTGTGCGCAGGGCAATTTCGTGGCGCTTAATGACAGCACTTGGTATCTCAGACTACCGACCTTGCAGTGGGGTGTACCCTAGAGGTGTCCAGCTGTCGGCACCACGGGTGAATAGTTTCTTCACTACGGACACTGTGGTTTTTTTTTCTTTCGATCGTGTTATACGTATTTTAACATTCTACATGTCTCATTTTTGTATCTTAGTTTAAGACAAACTTTTTTTTTTTTTAACGTGTCGTCACTTTAATTCCTCTTCTGCGAGGAGTTGTTCGTCGCTGTATCCTTGCAACTCCCTCGGGAGGTAATTACACCCATCGCATCGCTTTGCTCCCGCCCCGTGAGCTGTACGGCACAGCTTTACTTTAGTACAGCACGAGCCGATCCCTGAAAAGCGAGAATGTGGCGTCAGGGCCAGAGGTGCTGACCGTGGGAACCAGGTTTGCGTCTCGGCGTCTGCCCTATCTCCTATGATCCTGGGCAAATAACTTATTCCCAGTGATTAGTTTGAGCCCGGTGGTTGTTTGGGTCCACCGGCACTTATTTTTGGGGACTAACCAGTGCTTAATTTGTGCTTATTGTTTCCGGTGGTGAACACCGGCACTTATTTTTGAGGGCCGGGGCTTATTCTTCTGCCTCAAACATTTGCTGCGAGCAAGAGACCCATAAGGGAAAGACGGAGGAAGAGAAAAACGAAAAAGCGCCACGAAGGTAGAAAGCTGCCAGGGTGAGCTGAAAGGCAGGGAGTGGCTGTAAATGGATTGAAGAGGCCCGAGATGGCTTCAGGATTACGCTGCCTCAGTATTCTGTGCTCGCACATTTAAATGCAGCAGCCGCGTGTTTAAGAGGAGGGCTCCGGCACGTTTTTATTTACAAATTAAGCACTGGGACTAACACTCATTTTTTCACCAAAACACGAAAGGGTGAAAGAAGGATCAACATAAAGGAGGGGAACAGTGACAAAGAAGAAAGCAGGGATGAAAAATAACCTGCAAGACCGAGATAAAGGGACAGAGGCAGCCTGGTGTGGATTTAAAAGGCATAAGGTGCAATCCAAGCCGTGCTGTCTTGGTATACTGCACTTCCTGTGTTTGACAGTGCTGGCCTTGGGGTTCTGAGCAAAACTGGGCCCCGGCACTTATTCTTTTACAAATTAAGCACTGCTTAATCTACATGAATGTCTGTATCTTTGTGTAATGTAACTGGTGCTCGTGTAAAGCGCTTCAGTACTGTCTGCTTGAGTTTGCGCTATATATAAAACAAAAAAATTCCAAAATAGTTGGCATGTAAATCAAGCAACAAACATCATGTAAAATATAATAGCCACTTCATTTTTTGTGTATTTCTTTAATATGTGAACTCAGTGCTTCATTTGACCTCGTAATTGCTGGTCGGTCTCACTGGCTCTTATTTTTTGGGGACCGGCATTTTTTTTTTCTTTAACTCACATTTACACAGGGCAAGAGAGGGGGAACACACAAAGTGAGGAAGATACATACGGAGAAGCTGTCACTAGGGAGAAAGCAGGGACCTGCAAGGGTGAGATAAAGGGCACTGACTGTCTGATATTGGATTAAAGAGGCAATGAAAATGCAGCCGTAGTATTTGGCGCGTTGACATTTAATAGCACTGGCCACCGGCTTCTGAGATGAGTATTGGGCACCAGCACTCATTCTTTAACAGATTAAGCACTGATGGAAGCGTTTCACATAAAGTTATATCCCTCACTGCATTGAAGCTATTATTTAAAAATGCTAGTTCTTAAACTTAAAAACATTCTTACTCCCCACCATCCCAGCGAAAATGCCAATGGTGAACTAAGAGGCAAGTCAGTTGTCATGTACATCCTTCATGTGGCCCTGATGCCTGTTCTATTTAATCAAGCGGGAAAGGCTTTGGTGCAGCGCACAACCTTAACTCATGCATTCGAAGGTGCTCCCAAATGTGATGATGTAGAACAAGCATTGGCAAAGCCAATAGGTCGCACATATACAAGAGCTCTTGGCTTTGGCAATGTCTTTTGTCATGTTAGCCACCAGTGTGGCTGCTGTTCAGCATGGCTGAAAGTTAGTGGCGTGGAGTTTGGGAGTAAAGTCTCATAAAGTGGATTTGTTGGAATGTTGTAGAGTGCAGTGGGAGGAGTAGTGTCGTAGAGGAGAGTAGAGTTCAGTGGCACAGTGTTGGGAGTGGGGTGGACTGGATTTGGGGTAGTGTAGGGTGGTTTGGTGTAAAGTGGATTGAAATGGGGTGAGTTGAATGAGACGGTGGATTCGATTGGTTGGTTTGGATTGAAGTGATATGGTGGGTTAGATTGGAGTGGGGATTGATTGGCATGGGGTGGTTTGGGTTCACTGGATTGGGGTGGGCTGGATGGATTGGGGTGGGGCAGGTTGGATGGATTGGGATGGGGCGGGTTGGGAATGGGGCGGGCTGGATTGGAGTGGCCTGGATTGGAGTGGCCATGGTGGATTGTACTGGGGTGTATTGGACTGGAATAGGGTGGGATGGCTTGGGGTGGGGTAGATTGGACTGGGGTTGGGTGGGATGGATTTGATTGTGGTGGATTGGATTGGATGGGGTAGATTGGACTGGGCTGGAACGGAGTAGATTGGATTGGTGTGGGATGGACTGTATTGGGGTGGAGTGGGGCGGGGTGGAGTGGGGGATGTTGGGGCGGGTTGGATTGGAGTTTGGTTAGATTGGAGTGGAGGGGGGCAATGTGGATTGGGGCTGATTGAATTGGGGTCGGATGGGTTGGATTGGTGGGGCAGATTGGATTGGGGTGAGTGGATTATTGTGGGGTTGATTGAGGTGTACTGCACGATTATGTGTTTAAAGCATCATTGCAATTTTTTGAACAAGATAATCGTCCTCTTTTGAGAAGAGCACCCACAAGCAAAAACAAAATAAAACTGGAGTGCAAAGTGAGAAAAGGTGATTTGTCAAAATAAAAGAAAGCTAAAAAACTTAGCAATTTTGTTGGTCCTGCTGGGTGCGTTTTTACCAGTCACAAGCCTTGTGTTTGCAGGGCATTAGAAGTTAAAAAGAACAAAATAGCGCCTCAATCACTAGGGGAACAGCGGACGAGCACTGATTAAGTTGAATCAATCAGTGCTTGGTCCCTGCCCCACAAAGAGGAACGGAAGTGATGCTTGCCCTGCAGTGACTAATTACGAAGCTGTTAAAAAGAGTGTCTTGCAAGCCAACAAATGGTGAGCGACAGACAGGCTCCAAGCACTCTACTGTACACAAGAGTCTCGCAAGCGACTACTGCATGCACTTGCAGGCGCAACCCTAAAAAGGAGGATCAGAGAAATAACATGGTGTCCTAAAATTGCCACAATATGAATATGCGGGGGAAGATCAGCACCAAATTTTCTGGTTTCAATTTATGTGATCCGGCCACGAAATGAGTATCTGTTTCTCTTTCCAGCATACTTGAAATGTTCTTGCTTTGTCTTTATTTCTTATAACAAAAAACACACACTGGTCCCAAGTAACTATCTTTTGATGCAAAGAGCTAAATGGTGAATATTGTTTATTCATAGGTGTCTATGAAAAACAATTTCAAGACGCATAGCGGTGTAGTAAATATTGGGGTATTTTTTTTTTTGAGGTGATACATTGTGATCAGCAAACACAACAGCAGTACAGCCCATTAAAGCCTCACCCTTAAGAACTCACCATCCAGAGAGGACTCTGTGCTGCCAGTCAGCGCTACCTGTACATTTTTTTTTTTTTTTGTATTTTTTTGTATTTTTTTTTTTTTTGTAGCAGATGCAAGCCCCATGAAGGAATCGGCACTCCATGTAGAGACCAGGACCACATGCTCTGAATGCTCTTTCCACTGCAGGCTCATTGAATCCCCCCCATGTGTATCCTGCATATTTCCAGCTCGGGCTATTCCCGGTCACCCTGTTCTTGAGGCTTGTCACCAGGGACCCTCCTTCACCAGCTGTGGTACCCTTCATAATATCTCTCTCTCTCATTGTATCCCCTTGAGTCATGATGATTCTGCCACTCTTATTGGGATCCAAACGCTGTCAACTTTAAAAACACGGACACTAAATGATTGTTGAGAACTTGCTTTAATGGTCCATGTTGTTCTTGTGTTTGGTAGTTTGGTATGCTAGTTGATCATAACTTAGCACTTGTGTGTTACATCAGAAGAGAGCACAAGCACGTTTGTTTTGCATCAATATTCACTGTGCCACTATGGCCCATATTTATACTTTTTTTAGCACCGCATTTGCGCCGCTTTTTGACGCAAAAGCAGCGCAAACTTACAAAATACAATTGTATTTTGTAAGTTAGCGCCGCTTTTGCGTCATAAAATGATGCAAATGCGGCGCAAAAAAAGTTTAAATATGGGCCTATGTGTCCTGAAATTCTTTTTCATAAACTTCTTTGAATAAATTATATTTGCCTCTTGGTTCCTTGCATCAAAAATATTGCTATTAGGGACAGTGTGTGTGTGTATGTATATGTGTGTGTGTGTGTGTGTGTGTATATATATAATATCATTTTTTTTTTTGGGTCTTCCTTGTAGAAATATTGTTCTTTAATTCTTAGCACGTGCGATTACAGTGTGGGTGGCAGGCAGAAGCCACATTTAAGCTCCACTCGCTGGGGCTCGAGGTTTGAAAAGTACCTCAAGCAGAGCCAGGGGCTAGAGCAATGCATCTGGCTCCAGCTTTCAGGGGCTCTCACACCTCTACTTTCACCCCACTTCCTGTTCAACATAGCTTTACAACTGCCCCAGAGCCTCATCTTTGCTCCCACCCGGTGTGCTCCTTTGCGGTCTTCTTCACCACATCTCTACATTGTTCACCTCTTGAATGACCCTATCATGTGTAGGTGTAGAAAGTTTTTTGCAGTGATTGGTTTGTCTTGGTGAGTGAGCCTTGGAATGTTGCTGTTTCTGTCATTTCTCAACTGTGCCAATGGCCATGCCCCTACTACAGCTCCTCATGGCGTTAGCCCGGGCTCCTGCAGCTTCAAGGCACACACGGTCCTTTAGCTGATGTGTGCTGGGTTGCGACGGATATGGGGTCCCAATGACTGCCTCATACAAAGTATTTCCTTGGTCATCCAGAGACTGACGTTCCCTGTGGGAACTCCAAACAGGAATACCATGTTGGTGACGTGGCTCAAAAAACAGTGTTATGCAACTACTTACTTGCATTTCACCTTGAGGTAAGTGCACATACACATAGTGCATACACTGTAAATGAAAAATAAATGTTAGAATAATCAGTGGGTAATGCATTCTTCTATGTTGTGAAAGCTCAATTGGTTAATGCGATCACTGCTGATGTATGTGTGTGTAACCATATAGTCACACAATTGAGTCCTGGTTTGGTCACTGGTAGAATAGTGATGTGTATTTAAAGTGCTTGGAGGTCCCAGCCTGTGACTAAAAGCGCTGTGAATATGCCAGTCATTATTTTTACATTGCATTGCACATCTTATATAAAAGACTGCCTCAAAATGTGCAAAGATATTTATGGGCTTATTTACTAACCTTTTACTGAAGACGGTGCAGCAGTCAAGGTTGGTGCCCTTTGTCTGCCATCTACCAAGGACTGGCTGTTTCCTGTTCTCCCCACGCTGGCACACTTCAGGCTGACATGGGCCAGGGCACCCAGCTTTGCGTCATAGTGCGAGGTGTGTTTGTGTGTGCTGTCAAGCATAGGTTTTGCACTCAGGCTATCCTTCCAGTACAGAATACTGTGGTTAGAAACAGTTTATCAATGTTTCCACTTTGTCAGTGTGCTGTGTAGGACACATAGTTTGGAACATTTAAAAGCATTTCTCTTAATTCTATCCAGCCCCATCAACAGTTTTCACGGGTGTGCGTCATGAGCTTGCTGTTTCACAGAAGAAATCTTTCTGAGAATTGTCGGCAAAGGATTGCCATCTTGAAATAAGTTTGCGAAAAGTGGTTCCACAGTGCTTTGGATTAAAATCTGTAGAACCTGCTTTTTGATTATCAAAACATGTTTGTTATAATCGTATGGTGTTGGACCCACCTGTTTTCATATGCTCAATTTATCAATCTATTTTCTTATATTGGCTTGAAGAATAGCTCTGCCACATTTTGAAGGTCTAATCGCCTCCTCTCCCGACATTCACGTCTAGTTGTCCTCTGTTGTAACTAACCCAAAAGAGGCAGTATCCCTCCAGCGGGGATATGGTGTCTACTAAGTAAGTGGCTGCTGTTCCGAAAGGGGGCTGGGGACTGGGAATTGACAAAAATACAGGAGGGTACAGGAGAGAGGAAGAAGTAAACCACACAGCAGGGTGCACAGGAACCACAAAAAACAGGATGCTTTAACAAAACTAGAAGCCATTTACTTCTTTTCAGTGCAGGCTAGAAGGAGTTTTTTTAGGCACCGTACTGCCTCCTCCTTGCCTTGTCAAAATCTCAGACAAGGTCCCCTGCGTTGCTGAAGACTGCCTTTTCATCACTGTCAGGCCACCTAAGGAAGCCCCCCAACAGAACAAGACCCAATCGGAGCAGCCGACCTGAGAAGCCCTGGTCTCGGGCATCCTGCCTTCTGGCGAGACATTGGGGTGAGCGGGCGGTATTGACATTTGTGGAGGAGCTCTTGCCTATCCCAGTGTTGTGACTGGGTTCCAGTGCTCTCATGATGCCCCGGGCTACTCCGGTGATGCGAGAGGACCTTCAAACCGTGAGTGCAGGATGTGCGCTGTACAAACACCTCTTGTGCTTGAAGAAATGTATTAGAACGTTGCTTCATGCTTAGCAACAATCTAGTTCACGTGTAGGGTAAACATGACAACTGACTTGCCTCTTAGTTCACTGCTGGGATTGTGGTCATGGGGAGCATGAAAGTTTGAGTTCATGATCAAAAACCTATCTCTCAACATATACTTGCCAATGCAGTGATATAATCCGATCTTCTAATGAGAAACACTTCCGCATGTTAAAAAAAAAAAAAAAAAAAAAAAATATATATATATATATATATATATATATATATATATATATATATATAATTTATTTAAAAAAAATATATATTTTGAAGAGGCCAGATCATATTTTTACCTGAGGTATGGTGCTTGATTTTCATGATGAATATTTTCAAGTGTTTGCTTGTGCACGGCACTTGGAGCCAAGCTGAAACCTTGGATTGGCTCGGACTCTGCTCTTCCTGTTAATCTACTGCCCCACTGACCTTTCTTCAGTATAGTACAGTGACTCGCACACCCACACAGCCCAGGACACGTGCTTCTGAAACCGCTTTACTCCCTTTGAGCCAGGGGCCTCCTCAGCAGGCATGATTTTATTTGGCCAAAAGTGTCCTGAAGCCACTGTCAGCAGCGCATGCTTTAATCCTAATTTAGCCTATAAGAATTGGCTCTAGGTTAACACCTTGTCATGGTGTGCTGACTAGCCTCCTAGGACTCTAGGATGGCAGCCTTCATTTTGTTTGAGTGGGCAGCCTCTGTCCGTGCTTTTGAGAACTTTCCATGGCCTTTGCGATGGTGACCAAGTTGCAGATACCTTTCCATGTGGATACTTACCTTCTTAGAAAATCCCACCCAGTGGGTTAAAGTGACTCTCTTTAGCTCTGAGAGCTGATTCACTGTTTTCTGTATATATCCGTGTTCTTGTGAACACCATTCATGCATAGCGGGTGTACAGTGCTATGCTAAAGACACCCAGAGGCATAATACATTTTCTGCCAACCCTCGTCTAAGTACTGACCTTGAACATCATCTGTTGGCGATTGTTTTGAATGTTGGCCATGGTGCTCCAGCTTGGTCCCAAAGTGAGGCCCTTGTTATCCACCATGACGCCATCAATGAGTTATATTTTTGTGACTTATTTAGAAGGATAGTCAAAAACCCTGG
Source organism: Pleurodeles waltl (assembly GCF_031143425.1). NCBI lineage: Eukaryota > Metazoa > Chordata > Amphibia > Caudata > Salamandridae > Pleurodeles > Pleurodeles waltl. Next base: position 94,080,011 of record NC_090440.1, on the reverse strand, counting down.
GATTATCCTTGACTTTGACTCCTCATTGGTACCCAAGGCTAATTTAGGAGTCAGAAATTGTCACTTCTCGCTTGCTAAACTGAAGCAGATTTTGTCTGACAAACGCAAGGTATTAGCAGTTGAAGAATCGGTCAGCTCCTGCTTAGAGTACTCTAATACAATGTTAATTTGGATTCCGGATTCAATCTTGTGTGGGCTCAAGAAAAAAAAAAAAATCCACAGCTGTTAGTGCTGGCCTCGGGAGATGTAGGTTTGTTTCAGGTTATGGTCCAGCCTAGGTTTATGTAGGTATTATTCTGTTTTCATTTATGAGGGTGCGTGTGCTTGATAATGTTTGACGTTAGAGTGGCTTGAGGAGGGGATCTGTAGTGTAGAGGTCTGTAGAGATGGTTTGGCAGTGTTCTGGAGTTAAGGACTTTAGCCAAGGTTGAACATTTTAGGACCTTCAAAATAGCAATGTGGTGAAACTACTAAAGTTGGTATTGTTTGAGACTGAAGAAAAAAAAGAACATAGTGTATTGCTCCGAAATAGTATTTCCTGAGGGGGAAAATGGTGTCACATCAGAATGAGTGTGGAAAACATTTAGGAGCACAAACCACCTTTAGGTGCAGAATCACCTTTTATGTGAAAAGGAAAAAATAGCAATATGGTAACATATTTATTAGGCAAATCACTCTTGGTGCTGTTTCAGCAGGAGTGTAGAAACTCGTAGGAACGGAAATCACACTTAAAACAAAAAACGCATATTTGGGTGCAAAATCTAATTTAGGTGGAAAAGCAATGGCGGTGCTGCACCAATGGGAGAGCAGGAGGGCGATTAGGAGCGCAAAGGTGCTGAAATGGGAGTCACTATTGTTGTTTTATTTAGTTGTGGTGTGTGTGTTTTTTTTTTTTTTTTTTTTTGGAAGCGTGCTTGGCCACCTGCTAGCAAACAGAAATAGATGACACTGAAATACTTCTAACAGCATTTCAAATTGTGAACGTTACTTTCTTGAAGCAGTGGCTAAACAGAACTGACCCAAACAAACCAATAACTGAAGTGGGGTGGTGACGCGAAGCACCTGTATATGTTTTCTCTGAGCTCTGGTTGACAGTTAAAGCTATCTTTAGCCAGACCTAAAAAAGGAAGAGCTAGCCAGAAGACTTACAGCCGCATTTCTATAAATACTTTCGGGTACAGACCTACTATTTGAAAATTGTCATAGGATATCAAGTAATATGGTAGTTTGAAGATGTGTGTGGTTTTTTTTTTTTTTTTTTTTTTTTACTTTTAGGGAGACTTGAGGAGTAATTTGAGCACCTTACTGGAGTAGTTGGTATTTTAACTTTTCAGGGAGATTTAAATTATATTTCCTCATCCAAGATGTTGAATGTCAATTTTTGATACTCCGCAAGTTCAAGGAGACTTGTTTGGCAATCCCAGGTTATTCCCCTCTGATCTGAGTAGACCGCCCATTCCAGTGGGGTTTTTTGACTTTGTATTCTGATGCATGGATTTTCTTTTCCCATTATGAATATAACACTGCAAGCAAAGAGTAAACAATCAATTGTGGAGGCACTTTAATGTTAGTGTAAGATTTTTAGTCCCAAAACTTTGCTTTCACGCACCATTTTCATGTAGTCTGGCGTGTCGATCCATACAGCCTCAATTTTTAAACTATCACAGCCGAGGGAGTTTCTTAGGGATGGCTTCACTTCACTAACTTCACTATAATCTCCTCTTTGTGCTGCAATGGATTTCAGCAATTTTAAGACAAGGAGTCCATATGAAGTGCTACAGCAGGCTCAGAACCCTTCCATTGCCAGACGCTGAGTGGGGTGTTTAGAACTTTATCCTCATACAATCCATGCTCTATCTGCTAAGTCTGACCCGGGTACCTAAATGGGATTGATGGAAAGGTGAGCATCGGCCTTCAGCATTGCAGAATGCTATAGGTAGCACTGCAGTTCATCATTCTCTTGAGTTGCCTGTTCATGGTAGAGCCGACAGAGGTGCACATAGGTTTTGCTGTACCCCAGCTTTGCCCAAGCTGCAAAGCCACCCACCCCACCACTTGGAACACAAGCAGCCCTAGATCCGTTCATGACCTGTTGGCCCTCCATGGTGAGCTGTACCTTGAGATGCTGTGACGCAGATCGACTGGAACCAGGACTAGTTGTCACTGACTATATTACTGGGTTTGAACATACCTTGTGGGGGAACTGGTATATGGAGTGAGGGAAACTTACTGAGCGGGTTTTCAGATTTCCCCCACACCCCCAGAACTTCCATCTTATCTCCTCTGCGTGGCATCCACCTTTTAGGTTCGGATCCACAAGTGAGTCTTTGCATTCCTCAGTGCAGTAAATTTGTTAAAGCAACAGCAGATTCTTTGTGTATGTTAGTGTGGTACTCTCCTCCCTGCTACTGCTGGTGATAAGGGTTGAAGTGCTGCAATCATCATGGTTCCAAGGGACAGCCTCTTGCTTATATAGGCCAACAGAGTTCTCTGAAGTTGGGCAGCTGACGGGTGAAGTGGGTACTTGATATGCATGTCCAGGGGCAATGCTTGAATATTTAACACAATTGTTTATAGACTGAGGGTGGAGATGAATGTGATGACCCATCTAGGACATGGACCAGACTCTTGGGATAACTGCTTCTGAGAATCAACAAAAAGTACTGTTACCCCGGTCCTTTTTTAGGTCTTGTCTATGAGCAGCTTCAGCTGTCTGATAAGGGGTCATATTGTCACACAAAACATGTGCATATACGCAGCCTATTCTTACAGAAAGGGGCTTTTGGCCATCCCCTTTGTTATTGGCTACTTTGACTCCACTGGCTTTAGTCATTGGCTTCAGGGATTGTGCATTAGCTTCAGCCAACGGCATTTCACAGATGTGAACTACTTAAAAATTGTTTACATACAAAAATGCCTTTTACACTTGTTTAGGACTAAAATGTCCTGATATTGCACCATTTAGGCCAGCCTATAGGCACCTCTGTTTATCCTCCTACCAACGCCATCGGGACACTTCTGATTGCTGGTACAGAGAGTGGCGCTGTACTTTCAGGCAGTGCGGTCATGCCAAGAGTACAAACGGAGTCTTTGTGGCAAATCTAAAATGGCTGCCTGACGTGTTCGCTAGGTAACATTGCTTGGAACTCACAAGGGTCTATGAGCTTATTTAACTTCATTTAATATAACACTCGTGGCCATTTCGGGTATGGGATGACTGCGCTCTGGATGCACTGAGGTCCTCGATACAAATAGAGACACTTTGGAGAGCAGCAGCTGTTTTTGTGTTTTTTATTTTTTTAAATTTTTTTAAAAATCTTTCTTGTCCTGCAAAATGCTTGAAATGTTCATGTTTTTTCTCTTTTCTTTGTAGCCGAACTAACTCACTGCAACATTGCTGAGTGGTAACTTCCTGCTCAGGGGGAACATTCATACACGGTATAATAGCGGAGGTCTAGGCAGTAAGTGAGATAGTGTTCCGGTGGAGCAGTACCACCCAGGCAATAGGACATGTGGGAGACTGGTGCCAAGACCTTGATCATAGCTGCCAAGTTTTCAGACATGTTGTGTGACTTTTTTCATGGTTTCTCTGTGTCTGATTGCCATTCTACTGCCAAAAGTGTGACACTTTGTTGTGAGTAAAATAAATTCCATCACGGTCATCTACACCAGTGACGCACAACTCCTGTTTCTGACAGATAAAACCACCACCACCACCGTCGGAACCAACTTCACCAACTGCATGACCATGTTAGCAAACTAGATGCGACTCACCTCTGACAAGACGGAAGTACTGGTCTTTGGCAACAAGATATCCCCATTGGACTCCACCTGGTGGCTGTTGGAGCTAGGACCAACACCCACACCCGCAGACACGTAAGAAATCTAGGGAACATCCTGGATGACAAGCTCAATATGACAGCTCAAGTCAACAGTGTTCACCTCCTGCTTCCACATCCTATGCATGCTGTGAATAATCTTCCGATGGTTGCCTCAGAACACCAGACTGATCGTTGCACAACCTCTCATCATCAGCAGGCGGGACTGCAGCAATACTGTCCACACCGGAACCTCCAAACAACTTGTACACAGACTCTGGATCATCCAGAACACCGCTGCAAGACTCACTCGACCTCCCACACCGCACCTCAGGAAGCTTTACTGGCTCCCCATTCACAAGCGCAGCCAATTCAAACTTCTCACACACATATACAAAGCTCTACACAACACAGGACCAGAATACCTGAACAGCCGCATATACTTTCACCAACCCATCAGACACCCACGTTCTGCCTCAATCACTTGCACACTTTCCCTGCATCTGAAGAATCAAAACTGGAGACTGCTCATTGTCTTACATAGCACCCAAGAAATGGAACAACCTCCCTGTACACATCTGAGCCTCCTCCTCACTTCTTGAGTTCTGCAAGGAGCTGAAGACTTGAGTGTTGGTATAATCATCTTGGGGGCCACAAAACAACACACATGCCGCAGCGCTTAGATACCCTCTCGGATGATTATTGCGCTATACGACCCAATATAACATAATCTAACATGACCAGTAATTGGGTACCTCTCAGTGGCTTTACTGCTATTGCATCCATATGTATCTCAACAATGAACATACCTCAATAAAAAGCCAGACCTATTGGTGTTGCCAGTGCTTGTTAGTAATCTTATCCAAATGAGTAGTAACTTTCTTACCTTTTGTGAACCACTGTTGCTTTGAAACCACATGAGTAAACAGAACTAATTTATACAACTACTTAACTTATTACATAGTTTTTGAAAGCACGGTCTTTCTGCTGCCTGCTGCACAGCTAGCTAAACGGCACTCTGTCGGTGCCCATGTTTGTTCTGGCAGAACAGCCTCTAAAGGCTCAGGCTTGGCAACAGTAAGGCTTCTGAGGCCTACTTGGGCTCCCTGTTAGCAGTGGACAAGCTGGTGAGCTCTGCAGGCAGATGGCCAGTCGGGGACGTGGGTGAGCTCCAGGTTGTATATCGCACTGGTCACAGATGGAACGCTAGTCTTGATGTCTCCATGCTGTCCAAGGTTCGCTGTGCCTGCTGGTGCTGGTTCTGCCCACTGGACAACCTACCTGCTATCAGCAGCATAGCCCACACGCCAGGGTCTTTGTAGTCATGGTGGCAAAGGAAACCATCTGGCCATTGAGCTTGCCACCCACTGATGATGCAGCAACAAGGGAAATGTAAAGGCGCCTGGTCCACGTAGCTGCTGCATCCGGCGCTTCAGTGCTGTTCCTTTGCTTTGTTCAGACAGCATCCCCATCCGCCGGAAGACCTAGCAACAACAGGCGTAAAGACCGGGGAGGACACAATTTGTTTTTAGTGCTTGGCACAGTTGGAATTTAAACAACATATGTCACTTTCTGTGCTGGGAATTATGATGGAAGTGAGATCAGTCCTGCAGCCAGGCTAAGGCAGAGCGGCAGTGCACACACCAAGCTCCAACTGCGGAATGCTTTTAGAGAGCTTCGTGATCATCCCCCTGATTTCGGGACGCTCTGAATGAGTGACTAATGTGGTGATGCGGACACCAGCATTAAAATGTGTTAGTCTAACCCTGATGCGTGGGACTTAGCAGGACTTCCTGATGTGGGCCTCCAAGGTGCCCCGGGTTATTTAACCATTGGTATCTAGCTAACTGGCCTGAGGTCTGTTGCTGGAGAACATGGTTGGCAACCCAAGCCAAGAGGTGCCTTTAGCCGGGCAACACTGATGACTGGCTGGAGCAGATGAGCATTTCCAGGAACTCTGTGTAAAACCCCGCAAGGGCACGAACAGTGTCTCTGGGGTGATTCTCAAAAAGGGCTCTTCTCTAGTTCCACAATATGAAAATTCTTCAATGAGGGTGAGAAGGTAAAGCAGAGAACAGGTCTTTCTGTGTGGGATGTGAGTAACTTGCCCCGCCCTCTCTTGTTGGTAACCTGTTACATATAGCCAGGCCAACTGGATTTATGCTATTTTTAGCCTGCGGCGTTTTCTGCAAATTATGAATTTACCACAATTGACATGTAATCCTTTATCTGCTGCATAATCTGCAGATTTTACCAAAAACAAGTGTTTTTAGATCAAAGGTTACTAAAAACACAGTAAAATGTGTTACCAGGAAGTGGAAGGCCCTTGGCAGATGTTAACCGCATATAATTCTGTTGCCTGTTGCTGTATTTGGGTGGCAAACTTGTACTAATAAAGTGAAATATTTGCCCAGATAGTGTGACCATGTTAAAATGGCAAAATAATGCAGTAATACTATCACAAAACGTGCTGCACTAAGCCACATAATTTACCTTTTTCCCCCAAAAAAATCACAAAGGGAGAAAGCAGTAACCTGCAAAAGAGAGATGAAGTGGATTCAAGAGTACCAACCTTGGCACTAGTTACCCGGATATTCAGTAGCACCAGCCACTTGCTTCTGAGCAAAGCTTTGGGCACCAGCACTCATTCTTTTACAAATTGAGCACTGACTGTGCTATATCCAGAACTCGGATATCTGCCCTCCCAGTAGAAGAAGGGTCCGACACCTGATTTGGGGGCCACATGTACGAAGCATTTTCCTGGGCGCAAGCTGCCTACCGGGCTATTTGCAACCAGAAAAATGCTTTTTGCCATGTACCAAAGGCAAAATGCGACTCCATAACATGTTACTGATTTGAATTTTGCTCTTGCAATTCGGTATTTGGAAGGGGCGTGTTTAGGGCATACCTTACTATTACCGAATCGCACAGGTATGTATGAATGTTTTGTGACAGGAATGCAGTTGCAAACCGTTCATACTTTACCCACTTCGTGAAGAAGGTGGTTACCCTATTGCCAAATGGGATGGAGTCCCCAAAAGACCCCTGCCTGTTTTTGAATGGGAGTGCCAGCATTTTTTAACAGCAGGCAATACTGTCTATTCTTAAAAAATGAAAAGAGAACTTTTCATTTTTTGCTTTGGTAACGCATCCCGTTTTCCTTTTGAGGAAAACTGGCTGCATTACAAAAAAGTGTTTATTTAAAAAGAAATCAGACATGGTGGTCTGCTGACCTTATCAGGCCACTAATCCTGTGATTGTGGCCATGCCCAATGTGCCGCAAATTGCGATCTGCCTCATCAGTATTAATAAGGCAGGTCCCTTGAGAGCCATTTGGAAATTGCAAACGGTGTCTGAGACACTTTAGTACATCAGTTCGCGATTTTTCTTGTAACGAATAGCAAAAGTACATCTGGCCCTTACGGTCTATGGATTGTGAGACAAGAGGCAGAGTAAAACTTTTAAAGTGCTCAAGACCCTTTATTTTTGTATTGTTTAGCTAAGACCTTCAGATGTTACCAAAATTGTGTATATTAGAATACTTACAGGGGCTTAAGACAGCCTATATGAACCATTGGTCTGTTGTCAGTCGCTTTCAGCATAGGGCAGTGGGTCAGTCCACTTCAGCCATTGGCTATCGTCTTTGTGAGTAAGTGATATTCTTTTCTTTCGCAAAGAGCACAAACATCCAAAGTAGATCCCTCCGTACCAGACACTATTATGGCAAAGTCTGCTTTGTGAGGCCAGTAAAATATTTTCGTTTTTAGCCAATTGTTTTTTCCAATAATTAGCATGTCTCCCCCAAAATAAAGCTTTACAAACACTATGCCAAAAAAGCAAGCATTGACAAAGCTAAAACTCTGCCTGCCAAAGCCAGACCTATTTGATTTGCCAGTGGTTGTTTTGCAGTAATGTTGGGATAATGTTCGCTGGGCGTTGTGGAGCTGTAAATAAATGTTGCAACTGCACTGATGTGTACAGTGTGAATTAAAATGTACTTTTAATGAAGCAACCTTAGACTGAAGGGGAAGATTGGCTTGTTTATTTATATATATATATATATATATATATATATATATATATATATATATATATATATATATATATATATATGGGGTTAGATGTGGAGCACCTGAAGGGAGAGCAGGGACAGCAGGTCATGAAAGCAGCAAAGGAGAGATGGTGGTCCCATTTCCGCCAAGACCACCAGTGTGTTACCTGCCTGGTAATAGAATAGCTGGTAGGTCCTCCTGGACTCAGATTTCATGCAAAGTATCTGGTATTTTTAAGGCTGCAGTATGTGTGCTAACTGCTTTGGTAAGAAACTGTACTGTTTGTTGTGATTGTACTAGCGGGGGTGAGCCAACAAATTAACAGGGAGAGCCGAGCCAAGGGTCTGGCCCAGATCCTAGAGCCCGTGCACAAGCCGAGCCCTGAAAATATTTGCTGTGTAAACCATTCAACAAACCAGGTGCAAAATATGATAAAGTCTCTTCAAAATTCAAAAAAGTGTATTTCTTTGGAAGTGTGGAAGCTTTGACAGTAATAGGGCACATTATAACTTTACATTGAGAAGTACTTATTAAAAGTTTTATTTTTTGTAATACAACTGGAAATATGAACTCTCATATTTAAAAGTGCTTCATATGTGATAATGAAGAAAAAAGTTTTGGGGGAACTAAAACATTTGCCTACATTAACTCCGTTTACCAGGGAAGCCGTGATTGGTCAGGGTTTTTTTCTCTGGTTTTACTTTGTTCAAATCAGCCAATAAATGGATATCTATTGGTCTTTCCTTATGCTAAGGCTTTCTTTTTACCTCTGTGCGTTTTTCTGCAATTTTTTTAATATAGCACAAACTCGTCCACAGGGTTATCTGAGTGCCTTACATGAGCACCAGTTGCATTACACAAGGTCACATGCATTGTTTGCAGGCACGCGGAGATTACATGTGCCGCCGACGCCGAGACTCAAACCTGGTTCCTTGTTGTACAGTCTGCAGCTACTGCATTCTGGGTTGGGTGAGGGAGGCAGGCAGAAGCCACGTAAAAGCTTGGCTCGTTATGGGCTTGAATTTACAACCAGACCTCGAACAGAGCCAGCCTTGCTCGAGCTTTCAGTGGCTCGCCCACCTCTAAATAATACAGAGGTGGCACTATTTATGGAGCATGTTTTTAGCCCTTTTTACTGCGGATAATTGGAGAATACTGAGTCACCTTGTGCCTGATTACAACTTTGGAGGAAGGTGTTAATCCGTCCCAAATGTGACGGATATACCACCAGCCGTATTACGAGTCCATTATATCCTATGGAACTCGTAATACGGCTGGTGGTATATCCGTCACATTTGGGACGGATTAACACCTCCTCCAAAGTTGTAATCAGGCCCCTTGTGTTCACAGGTACAGGCTGCCTCTTGGGTGCAAAGAGAGGGGCTTTGCAGGGTCTCTGTGGTTAAAGTTAACCCCCCTTTTTGATGAAGGAGAGCTGCCTGAAGGCCAGGAGCACACAAGGTGGCGCACAGTAGGGACGGGGTCCTGAAATGCAACTAAATAATTGAGGTTGCGGGGGGCGGGATAAGGGCTTGGCAGGGAGTGATTTATTGCACATCCACAATTCATTGCACACGTATGCCCTTGGATTAATGGTTTTGTTCGCCTTAAAACTCCAGTAAATGGCTACATGTCAGCGCTTCACGATTATATGTGTGCACAGATGCCAGTTTCACCCATGTGAACCAGACACCCACGTGCATGACCAGCCAGAAGACCACTCACTGGCCCTCTTCCTGCCACAATCTAACTATATTCTAGCAGTTTACGTTTCTGTGTTGATTGCCTGATGACATCTTCTCTTTAACAAGACCATATATCTGATGGTGAAAATCTTCTGGGAGAGGTGTGCACCTCCTTGTGTTCAGTGATATGTTTGGGTTGATTGAGCAGAGTGGTGCACGAGGAAGCCATCCACAGTGCATAAAGGCTTTGAGAACCCCACCATGGCCTGATCTGCCCTTCACCATAACCCATAGGACACTCACCATCTCTAGAGCCTAAGTCCTAAACTCCAAAAAGCCAGTCCCTGCCACCAACCAGCTGCATTTCATCCTCCACTTGCTATGGAATGGCTAGTTCTTGGTTCCTTTCCAGGCACTTTGCAGTGTCCTCAAGCTGAAGGTGCCCGATAAGCAAAAGTAATGGATGCAAATGCTTGAGCCAGTTTTCCTAAACACTGGGAATTTCTCTAGGTGTCATTCCATACGATTGTATTCTGGCTCATCTTGGCCTTTTCCGAAGGGTGTCCAACCTCTGTAGCCAATATCTGATGTGCCTAGAGGAAGCCATGGAGCCTGGACCTCCAAGCCATGTCCGATCTGCAACATCAGATGTGTCTAGGCAGTTTGTCCTCTCTAGTCAGTGGTGGCTTGAGTCCTTGGCTACTGCCAACACTCTTTATTTAATTATTTTTTAATTAAAAAAAAGTCCCTCTAACCCTTAAAGACAACATAATGCAGAAAACAGATAAGCCTATTTCCTTTGCAATATGAAATGATTATAAAAATGACGCTCAGTGTAAGGGAGGGAAAAAGACACGATTTAGAGGGGACTGAACAACTCAGTAGGTTTGGTGTTGGCTGCCAGCCTTTTAGCTTTGTCATGATTTTTGGGATGCTCTTTTTTTTTGGTGGGGTGGGGAGCTCCCAGACCCTCGCCATTGTGTTTTTTCATTTAAAAAAAAAAAACGCACAAAAAAAAACCACTGGCTTAAATAAAGCCAGGTTATGTTATTGTCTCAAAAAGCACACATTGCGACAGTAGTCCCTGGCACTGCAAGGAACTTGTGTGTGCGGATGTGCTCCTTGTGAAAGTTCAGAAATGCATCACAAGTTAGGCAATGTTGAAGTGGGTTGACGCACAGCCACATGCTGCATAAAGGCTTCAAGGGCGTCTGGATGCTATACAGGGAAGGCATTTGCAGTTCAAAGAGAATCTCTGCAGTGCAAAACGATCCTTACCGATGTCACTGCAGTACATATAGTATTACATACAAAAGCCGGAAAGATGATCAAGCAAATCACGATCTGTGACTTTGCAAAAATAGAGAGACATGTCCTTTGCAAGCAGAGAACGAGGCCTGTCTGTGAAAGATAGATACAGCTATTAATGCCTAACCGTATAGTGAGAATTTCCGATGCTTGAGAAGGAGCAATAGGAGTTGTATTCTTGCATCCAGGGCCGGCTTTAAGGTGGTGCAAGTGCTGCGGTCGCACCAGGTGCTGACCTGGATTCGGAGGGGGGGTGCTGACCTCAGAGGAGGGCACTGTGTTTAGCAATAACTTACGAAACTTGCCATTTAAAAGCACCTGCTGAAAAGTTCCTTGTGCGTCCAGCCTTCAGGAAGGGATGTTGTTAATGTTCCTGCTAGGGAGAGAGATGGGAGTTTTGACTAACGGCAGCTTTGACTTGCCATAAGGGTGCGTAGAGGGTTAATATACCTGCTGCAAAGAACAGAACTATATTTTGTGTGGATAGCTGGGTGGATTAGTAAAGCCAGTCGTTACAAGTGCTTTAAAACATGAATGCCCGTGAAAGGGTGGCTATGGCGCTGTGAGGGGCACACTTTCCGTGTGGTAGTGAGGGAATACGAGGAGGTGGTCATGGGGTCGGGGGCTCCAACAAAGACTGTTGCACAGGGCGCGGCTAGAGCTGGTCCTGCTTGCATCCGCGAAGACTGTTAATGTATACGCCACTGAATGCATACCATAGATCAAAAGAGTTGAAGTAGTTAACATAAAATAGCATTGAAGTATTTACAGATTGTACCGAAGCTGAGACGGGGTACCACCGAAGCAGAAATGCAGGGCATATGGATGTCTTCTTCTCTGGGCCAAATAAGCAGAACTTGTGATACTACATTTTTAGTCCAGAAGATTTTGAGTTTGTTTGAAAGGTTTTCAAGAGGGAGTTTTCTAGAATAGGTGGAGTATACAAAGGTGCTTTAGGAAGTCAGGCTTGAGTACCACGGCTGTGGTGGGTTGCAGGAAAGGCTGTTATCCGCATATCGACCATCACCAGTCTTGGTGGACCTTGTGGCGCTGACATGCAAAGCTGGTTATTGTGGGGCAATATCTTTGACGCATAGAGAGCTCAGTGAAGGGGCAACTCGACGCTTGTGGTTCATTGTTGGTGTTTGTGTGTCTCATGTACAACCTTGATTCCTAATGTCTCCATTCGTACAGCTGCATCTTGATTACATCTGTTGCTCTTGGTGTGGTTTACTAATTCAATTTGGCTTTATTGGCACGCATCAGTATTTACTGCTCTGTCATTGTCAAGGTTGAGAACAACATTGTACCACATCCAAACTATCCTCTTCATGAACAGACCTGGAAAGAGGTCTTGTCACAGGTTCCATGAACCAAGCATTCTTCGTCCCATGCACTCTCGCATGTAGTTGTCTCTTTTATGCTTTGGGGCTGTTGAATGTCGTCCCTTCCACATCTCTGTCCTGTAAGACCATCGTCTTTACCTGTTGATATTACACTTGTACTCCTTCCATAGCTTCTGTGTTGTTGGTGCATTTCCTAACTTTGATTGCTAATAAAACTAGCTGGCACAATTTTGCTACTTTTCTTTCAATTATGTCCTGGAGTGTCCGTCTTGGGGCAGATGCTGGTTCCTTCCTTTCATCTCCTGGACTGTGGATCTCGCAGTGATCTGAAGGAACACTGGTCCTAATATTGTCCGGCTTGTTCTGTGTCATGACTGTCTTCTTTTGGCCCTGCATCTCTGATTTTTGTTCTTTCTTAACAGATGCCGAGGATCTATGCATGAAGCAAGCGATAGTGTTCATTGAAGATGCAATTCAGGTATGTAAAGTACATTCAGTACCTTTATCGTCTGTTTTATGATTTCATGACTATATGGGAATAAGTTACACATGCGTATTCACCACCTCATTTTTATTCCTGACGCATATTCAGGTCAAAACGCCTGTAATAAACAAACTAAATCAATAATTGCCTGTAATAGTTCATCACAAGCTATTAGTGGCTCCATAATGCCTCATGACTCAATACCTTGCCTCATAAACCTCCGTCAGCTGAACACAATCTCTGTTCCCGGAAGCAGGGAGAGTAAAGTAGTCTCATACACTTCCGGGGCACCAGCTCCATCTCGGATGTCCGAGAACCGTATGCTTCGCAAAATCGGAGCAAGGTATCCTCCCCATGTCTCCGTGTCGGAGACCTACCTCGGGAGACGCAGACTTAATCAGCAGCATGGTGAAACGAAGACCTGAAAGCAGCAGCCAAATTCTGTTTTGGTTTGCGGCACTTACATATAGAGTTTGCAAAACCAATAAAATGCTCAGCAAGGCAGGGACTGCTAAAAAATGGAATATTTCCTAAAGTGTACCTTGAATTTTTTGACAGTTCATTTAAAAAAAAAAAAAACTTAAGTAGTGTTCCTCCAGGTGCCGCAGGGGGCTTATTGGCGCTGGTCTGCTACCATGCCTAACTAAACAAGCAAGGGTTCAGTTTGCATGTGATGTCTAGGAGTCCAAAGGAGCGTTTTAAGTCTGCAGTAAGGTGTTTTGCCAGATGGGCCCCTGGAACAGAGAAACCTCAGCCACCTCTAGAATTTAGATTATTCCAGGGGATTTCTGATGTTGGCCTTTGAGGAAAGATCGTGGAGCAGTGATGAAGTGATGCTTGTTGATGAGGGAACCCTGCTGTACCTGAGGAGGCCATCGGGCATCAATTGATAGAAAAGCTGCCATGCAACCAATCCAGCCTCTTTGTCCAAGACCTATGTCAATGTGAACTAACCTGGGTGTGTTAGTTGTCATTGCCGACTTCCTTCTTTATTTTTTTGAATGATCACTTCTTTGATCTTTCCTTTCTCTTTCATTCACCTAACATCGCCATTGTAAAACACTGTGTTTTCCTTGATACTCATTTATTTATATATATATATATATATATATATATATATATATATATATATATATATATATATATATATATATATAAAATCTCTCGCAAACAAGTCCCGGAAAGCAGGTGCTTCATACAGCGGTCCTGGAAGGGCTCCGAAAGGCCCTAATATATCCTCCAACACTCCCTTAGATCCATGAGTAAGGCTGTTGCCGATACGCGTTGGATGTTTGTGCTGAAATAAATTTTAATTTTTCGCATTGGAGGTGTCCTGGTTCTCCTGATATCTAAAGGAGTGTTGGAGGAGATATATATAGTATCCATGGAATCCTATGCTTTTAAGAAACCAAATGAAGGGCCTTGTCTAGAGTTTGGAGCAAACGGAATAAGCCTATGATTTTTGGATGAAACTCTGAATATAAAGTGCAATCCACAACAACCATGGGAGATTATAATATCTTACTTTATTCAAAAAGTAGTTACTAGAGAGAAATGGTACCAAGCAGATGTAGGCAGGCTACTCCGTGTGGGCGGTGGAGCGTCACTCCCAGCACCCGCCAGCAGCAGAAGCTGCAAACCTTTCTAACTATGTTTATTGTCCCTTCCTTGTGAAAGGGGCGGGCCCTGGGGTGACAAGCAGTGAGGGGAGTGCACTGTGCACTCCTATCACTGCGCATGTATGTTTGGCCAGTCAAACATACGTGTGCAGATGGTTGTCTCCAGCCCGGCAACTGACACTGCTCTGAGCAGTAGTCTAACCATGTGAGGGATATTACCTCTCTAGTATGTAAAAAAAAAACCTTTTTAATAACTTCAATGCGATTACGCAGGGGTGCTTGGTGTTTGTGTGTGTGTGTGTGTGTGTGTGTGTGTGTGTGTGTGTGTGTTTTTTTTTTTTTTTTTTTTTTTTCTCTCTCTCGTGCCTTCTGATTTTTCTCCCTCGGCTTTTGTGTGACTTGTGTATCTCATTTCCTCCCTCTTATCCCTATCTCTTGCTCTTTGTCACACTCCGTGTGTCTTACCCCCTTCTGTACATCTCCTTCTCTGACATTCAGTCTCCCACTCTTGAGCACCATAACAGTCTAAGGGCCTGATATAGAGTTCGACAGACTGGTTATTCCATCACAAACATGGCTGACATCTCGTTCACCTTACTGCAAGTGCACTTTATACCCTTCTGCCTCGTTACAAGTGTGTTAGATGGCTCGTCCACCCTATTAAAAGGGCCATAGTATATAATGGACATGTAGTAAGGTGGGAGGGGACATATGCTATCTTTGTGACTGAGTAACCCATGTGCCAAACTCTCATTTGCGCCCATAGTAGGGAGGCAGTATAGAAGAAACGGTACACCAGTAGAAATTCTGAGCTGACTTGATAAATCAAAGTATCTTTTAAAAACGTGAAAATGATCTTTAATGAAGCAACAATCCGGAGCTTTTAGAAAGAGAAGTGGGATCTCATCACTCTCGGTTGGAGAGATAAGTAGCTGAGAACTTTGTAGAGGCTGCCTTTTAAAGGGCATGGAATCAGTGTTTTTAAATGGGCCGGTTCTGAGTACCGGCATTTTTTATTTTGAGAGGGAGAGTACCTGCTCTTCTCAAGAAAAACGTAGTACTTTTAATTGGAGAGTACCGGCACTTCTCAGAAACAAGCAGGTACTCTGGTTCAGGGTACCTGCACTTCTATTTTTCAATTTCAAGCACTGCATGGAATTATTTACGAAACAGAAAATGACAATTTTCCGACTATTGTGGGCATTAAAGATCAGTTGTCCCTGCTTGGTACCTAGAACAGGAAGTTGTTTAGAGGCTGGTGGAAGGGATGTAGCCATAGTTAGTAGTTCAGGATACGATGGATTTCGTGGCTCAGCCAAAGAACATACAGATGTGAGCCCACCTTGTTCCAACTAAAAACCAGAACCGGCTGTCGTAAGTTACTCCTTCCCAACAAACAAACTGTCCCCCGAACCCCATGGGCGCGGGAAAACGCATGGCTGTTTCCACTGGTTGCCATTTGGGCTTCGGAATGATGAAAGGCAAATCGGCCCTTCCAGGTTCAAACCTTCAGATCCCTGGCGTTCAGAGCCAATGTTACGATCTGTTTCCTAAACTGTTGTTGTCTTTGTAATTGTCAATGATTAATAATTAGTAGCTAACTTGGGCAGCCCACTTGTCAAAGTGAGGCATCTCTATGCCTTGCTAACACTTGAGTCAGTTTGTATCCAGCCTCACAAGGATGAAAGGCAGAGGTGTCCGTCTGGCTTCGAACCTGAGAAGCTCAGATTATCCAGATTTGTACTTTGGGTGAATTAAGCAAATGAGAACTCAAAGCTGTCTTGAACTGGCCCAAAGGGGGTTATAATGAGTCCATAGTAAACACAATATCGAGCTGCAGACACTCAGGAGACTTTAATGGATAAACTAATCATTTCATGGGGATATTCAGCCAATACTCTGTGATGGATGAATGAATAATAGACGTGTGGAGATCTCTAGTTTTCCTTAGTTACATGACTAAACGGGCGGAGGCGATGCACAGTTCTGTTGCCCCTATAAGAAGAAAGCTTCAGGGACGGATGTGGAAATGGCAGGTGAAAGGGGACTGAACCTGGGGCGTTTGATTTACAGATAGACGCCTGCCCAGGGTTAGAACACGTCCTTTGCTAAGGAGACGGTAGAGCGCCCCCGTATGGTCCATTTGCCACTGTGGTGTTTCAGTCAGAGGTCGGTGTGTGTTGGTCGTTGCTTCAGCTACCATTGCAAGATGGTGGACGTTACTGGCCTAAAGCGGATCTATGTGCTACCATTGCAAGATGGTGGACGTTACTGGCCTAAAGCGGATCTATGTGCTACCATTGCAAGATGGTGGACGTTACTGGCCTAAAGCGGATCTATGTGCTACCATTGCAAGATGGTGGACGTTACTGGCCTAAAGCGGATCTATGTGACTCCATTGGACTGAACACGCTTGTCCGTGCATCGCAGTCTTTGTCAGTGTAGGGAGGTGTGATAGAATGTAAACCAGTTTTAGAAAGCCACTACTTACTTGTGTTGTCGCTTTTTTTTTTTTTTTTTTTTTTAAAGTTGAGCAGCTTGTTTTCTGTGCAGTCTGTGGCCCTTCTTGACTGCTGAAGGCTAGGCACCCATTGCTTCCTGCGCAGGCGCAGTGTCTCCATGGCTGGCAGGAGCTCTTTGATGTCTACGTCACACACGGGCTACTGTGCGTCATTATCCACCTCTGTTGCGTCAGTGAGCAGCAGAGTGGGGATGAAACCCCAGTAGTCTTCCGGGAGCGAGGCAGATGCGAGCGGCCTCCGGCGCTGGAAATAAGCCCCTTCAGCCAGCCTGCGTGCAGAGGATGCAAAGTCCAACAGGAATATGGCTTCGTCTGCCACCACCCATCGAGGATAATGCGGGAGAAAGTAGGGAGGTCAGCCTGCTGCCAGCCTTTGGTAGGCATGTAGGTACGAAATACACTCCGCACCTCTGAACATGGAAAAAGTTAACCCTGACTTCTGAACATGGTAAACGGCTGCCCTCGACCTCTGAAGTCAGTGTTCCAGCTCTGAAAACTCCAAATCTCCATATTCAAACCACAGCTTTACATATATATGATCAGAAAAGACAGAATACGATGCCACCCAGTTCTGGGGAACCAAAGTCGGCCCTGCAAAAAATGCACAAACTAAGCCCTCTCCCCTCATCTCCTGCTCTATTTCTCTCTTTCTATCCAACCATTCTCATTCATTTTCTTCTTTCTCCCTCCATGTCTCTCTCTCAAACGTTCTCTCGCTCTTGTCTCTCTCCACACCGCTCTCTATTTTGAGTTCTCCCTATGCCTGCGGTTAACAATGGGGACCTGGGGAAATTGACAAAGTCACAGGAGTGTCCTTGGGCCCTGAAAACCGGCCTCCATGGGCTCCAGCACACCAGGGAAATGCCCGGTTGGATAAAATGCCTGTCCGGCCCTGGTGCCAACCCCGAGCCATAAACTATCCCCTGATCCCAAAACCAACCCTCTCCTTCTAATCTCTGAAAAACGAGACCTCGCCACCACCATGCAGGAGATGTCCTCCTCCCTCCGCAGGCTCTTAGAGCTGACATGCAGCATTGGAGAATTCTCTAGGTCTGCTGCTGCTGTGCTAATGCCTGCAGACACTGGCGTTTACAAGCGCTGTTTACACGCGGAGGCACATTACAGCACCCCTTGACTCTGGCACTACCTGACGTAAAGGAGAATAGTTGTTACATTGCTTTTATAGTTGGAGGCAGTGTTTTTACATCTGTTCACTGAGCTTGCATCTCCAAAGAGGTGCAAAAGTGTGTTACACCAATGTCCACGTAGGCCTGCTAAATAGGCCTACCCAATTTGCTGTTTATTTGTTAAATGCTATAACTGCATTGCTTTGGTTGACTAGTATAGCTGGGACTTATTGGAGTATCATTTTATAGTTTGGGTTGGGTTTGTAAGGGTAATTTTTTCACTAGGAAATAAAACATTTTGTATTTTTGTAAACCATATACTTCAAGCCCTCTGTCTAAACTGTGGTGTTTTTTTTTTTTACCTTCCTACCTTTAGTATCGTTCCATAAACCACCGCGTCGATGCAAACTCCCTGAGGCTGTATAGATGGTATTACTCCAGCATATACCAGTGGTGAGTAACTTTGTGTTTTACTGCTGAAGCTTACATTTATTTTCACATGAATCCATATGTGTCATATATGATTACTTTGTTACCTTGAGTGGGTTGGTGCAGGATGAAGGGAACAGAACTTGCTCTCTGGGGTGGGCGTTCAGGAGGCCTCCTCTGTGTTTATTTTGCCTACAAAGTGTGCACTGAATTCCTTGTAGGTGCTTTCGCAGAGGCTCTCCGCACAGTTTTAGCAGGTTGCCAAGTGCTCACCCATTAGAGGACTGGGAGGGTGTTTGCAGATGTGGTTCTAGGTCTGCAGTGTTCTCCATCATACATCTGGCTTATTTTGCTGTTCTCAAACATTGTGCACCAGACAGGAGTTCTGTTGCGTTCGGTGCAGGAGTCTCATATGTTTGTAGTGGGTCCTCACAGGGTCTTCATTGCAATCCCTCCGATCCAGGCCTAGAGGTCCTGTTTTCAGAGACCTCATTGTTTGTTTGTTGGGTGGGTCCTTTATTTGACAATACCTTGAGGTCAGGAGTTGGTGTGCTGTTAAGATGTGTTTTGAGTTTTGACTTGAGGTTAGGGGTGTTACAAAGGCTGGTGCAGTGGGGATACAGAGTCTGTCTCCAGACTTGCAGTTTGTTCTGGGAATGGGTAGGGTGTAGACCTGGTAGGAGCTGAGAATACAGTCTGGTTGTTGGCATATGTGGGAATTTAAGTCCCTGACACAAGATATATTTGTCATCCATACCATTTTCCGTCTGTCCCCCATGTCGATCCTCCTGGCCAGTAGCTCTCTGATCATTTATTGGACCTGCGTGGACCTATTGTGCAGAAGAGCTTCCTTTGGAGCTGTTGATCTGCCCAGAATCTCCTACTTAGAATCTGCCCTGCAGAAGTACAGCTCGCTTCCCCAGTGTGGAAGCCTCCAACCAGCCCAAGACATGTAAAAATATATTATACGACAAGCATGGCGCACAGGAGGGTCTTGGGGGCAGTGAAAATGGAGAGGAATGCAGATTGGTAGGGGTACTGGGGAAAAGCACATTATTTAGTGAAATAGGCAATATGTTTGAAGCCTTTCCAAACAGAGAGAGTGAGGTGTGCGTGTGTGTGTTTTTATTTTTTGTGTGTTCAACTTCCTGGTGAAATGCGACACACTGCGCCATACCCGACTGAAATTACCTATACCCAACTATTTATCACAATATACATTTATTGGGGGGAGGGGGAAATAACATCCCCCTCAACTTAAGCCCCTGCTGAAAACCTGGTCCTGCTGTGTCATTCACCACGATTCGAACTTGACAGCATTAAATATTGCCAAACCAATCAAAGTTGATTCAGCCATCCATCTTCTTTTGCATACAACTCCCACACCTGAAACATCTTACTAAAACTCGGCCTCCAAAGAGCTAGGGAAAAAACTGTTAAATGCAATCGCCTGAAAATCTGGTTTCACTCCAGTCCACGATGTAAAACATAAGGCGTATCACCAATGTCAAGTTCAAACCAGAGGAATACAGTGAAAGATTTAAAACTGTATCACATAAGCTCACTTGCTCTACCCTAAAGGATGGAATCCTGAAAATGCATTGGTCACAGAAAAACCTGTTCAAATTTCTTCCGGCAGATCTATATAACCATCACAAACACATACATTTATGATCCACAAACCGTTCAAGATGTTGGAGCTCAAAATGGTCCATAAAGGTTCCCGGATCAGATTAGCTGAATAGCAAACTAGGTACCGGACTGCTGCACGAGGCCTGTCGAAACGGAACATGTTCTGTTTCCACAAGCCCTGTACGTGGGGTGGAAAAAAAAGAAGTTACTGCAAAGCTATGTGTGGTCACCAGGCTGAGATGTCATCTTCGTGCAGCTGATGTCAAGGGCAGTGCACTTATTTTTTTCTGGTTCTGATGTGAGGGACTCTGGTTTTTCTGAACATTGAGGTAGACCATTCATCAGACTCCCATCTTGTTGTGTGAGGGGTATCGTGGTCTCAGGCTGTCTTCAGCAATGAAGAGCTCATTTGGCAGGCTGGGGGCCTTCCGTGCATGGTAAGGGCAGCAGCAGCATGGCAGGCAAGCAGGGATTTAGCATGGCCATAGACTTAGTCCTAGCTAGCCAAGAGCAAGTGGACAGCACACCAGTGCCACACTACAGAATGCTCCTTCAGCAAAAGTGTCCACATACGTCATGAGTGGAAATGATGTTTGCAGGGCCTCTGGGCAGCTACAACTTACCTTACTTCTACATCTGGGAAGCTAGACAGATGTTCATCACCAATCACAGGTCAGCGCATCCCTGCAATTTTAAAGGTTCAGCTCATCGGGATGTTTTTCTGTTTATGAACAAGGAGTCGGGAACACAACAGGAGTCTTCCCACATACAAAGAATTGTATTGATTGAAACTACATGATTTTTTTTCCAACCAGGCTAACATTAAGGATGTGCAGGAGGAATTTGGGGGTGTGGTTTACTTCTGTGGGCAACACCACTCTTAAATGAAAGTAAATTGCATGTTCACTGTCATTAATAGGTACCCCTAAAAGAAGGCGTAAAAGTAATGTTCTTGAAACCTATTGCTATAATTCAGACTTGTACACACTAATGTGCTCAAAGATTTACCAGCAATGACTGTGCATATGGTTGTGAATTTGGGGTGAGTAAGTGAAAATAAAAGTGCTGACTTGAAAGAGTGGGTGTGGAATTTTGAGGGTCCAATTGAACAGCATTGGCTGCTCATTGCAGATGGACGCAGACCGCCCTGCCTTTGGTGCCCACTGGCCCATTCATGTAGGGGCTTTAAATAAGACCACCTTTGCTGGCACATCAACAAATGCACCGCTGACTGGGCTGGTCTAGCGTGTACAAAATGGCTGACAATCGAAATAGAATAATGAGGTCTAATGTCGCAATACTGCAGGATAATTCAGGTTAACAGGGCTCGTATGTGTAAGAAACCTACACCAAAGTTAATTTAAAAAATGAGAAAGGATTGTGGAACTAATAAGCCAAAAGGGGATCAGCCAGGTGAAGTACCCCCAAACCATAGGAAGGTTAAAACGCATGCGTGTCAAAGTTTCGGTCTGTGATCATATTCTAAAAGTGCAGTCGCATATTAGCCTTCTTTAAGTAAAGCCGCCTGGAGCAGCACATCAATAACAAAACCACTGACTGGGGCTGGTCTAATGTATGGAATGACTGCCAGTAAACTAAGCACTGGCAAAGCCAATTGGGTTTGCCTTTGGGACCCAATTGGGTTTGCCAATTGGGTTTGCCTTTGGCTTGGCTTTACCGATGGTTTTATGTGCAGCATGGCTAAAATGTTTATTAAGAAAAAAAAAACTTAAATGTTCGTGCCTGTGTCAGTTTTTCATGAAATGACGTGTTTTTAATTTTTTTTTAACTATTGGATCAGGAAATAAACAGTAGCATCTTAATGGGCATAGGTCGGGTGAAGAGAAGAAACAGGTGGGATCAACGTGGAGTGGGCGGGGAGAAGCACATGGGTTTGCAACGAAGTACAGGGGTAGGGAGGAGTAGCAATCGGAGAGAGGTGTGGGTTGGAAGAAGAAACACAATAATGGTTGAGCAGGAGACGCAACAGACGGCAACTTGCAATGGGTGGGGGATAAAGACACAAGCGAGAAAGGTGCAAAGTACACTAAGGTAAGCGCAACATGGAGGGATGAGGGTAAAAGCACACAACAAACAGGAACCTTGATTTCAGTGGGATACAAGTACACAAGGGAGATCAAAAGAGATAGCAAAGAGGCCATGCTCCATAAGAGGGACAAATATAAAATGACATGCCTGGACACAAATAAGAAGCAGGTAAATGAGTGACCGGAAAGTCAACTAATGGTAAGCTCACAATGTCTTGCACCAGACGGCGCATGCACTGTCTAGTAGACGAGACCTAAATTGAAGAACAAATTGGGAGGCCTTAGGTATGACACTGCAGTAGCTCAAAGTAAAGAGGTCTCGGTTTAAAAACTGAACTTTGTCCTAGTTAAATATTCCATTAAAAAGTAATTGGAGACATTCTAAACTTTTCGATTTGTTTCATGTGCAGTGAGCAACCTTATGGTTTTATGAGCGGAGAATATGACTGGGCGTGAGTTTGTTGACTTGTAAGGCATGCTGGAAGGCAGTGTTCATACACTGGCATCAGAGAGTCTCTTGATCTAGGTGAAATCATTAGCATTCTTCGAGGCATTCTCCGGAGGGGAGTGTTGACTTGTTGCCTAACCAGAAATTGATTTTCCTTGTGCCAAGGAAGTTAGGTGAATACATATTTGGGCTTATTTTGCTGGGGCAGGGAGACTGCTGCAACTTATGCACTGATTGAATGCCCCAGAAAGGAGGGTGCAGTATTTCTCACACTTGATCAAATTTGACACTACAGATCTTACAATTTATTGGTTTCAAGAAATAGCTCCTATTATGAGTTTTACCTTACAAATGGGGCATAATATCCTGCACTTTGGTATTTTCTGCACCAAAACCCACATGTGCTGGCTTTTTGGGGGCATTTTACCTCGTAAATTGTGGCAGATTCGAGCGCATGAATATCGCGGATATGTTTTATGTTGGATCAGACACCATTATGTTGACTTAGTGGGATGGTTTTCTCATTTACGTTTTGTAAGTATTGCCCATGTGTTAACACTGTCTAGGGTACGCAAGGATTAGTGGCTGAACATCTTTAGAGCACCCCTGTGCACTGTGGCTAACCCTGGAATTGTGAGGGGCTACAGAAGGCCTGATATATATATATCTGAGAGAACATATCATATATCCTGAAGTACTTGGGCGGGTGTGGAGCGTCTGCCCAAGGATCTTTCTGTGTTATAACCGACCCGGACTGCCCATAAATGCATCTTCCACACCTTATAGCACGATCATCTCATGCTTACCTCCCCCTTCACACAGGGGAGGGGCCAGGCAATAGTTTGTTTACCGAAAAGCATCACAGGAAAGTGTCAGCTTTGTTCTCCTGGTTCCTGTGACCTACAGGATGATGCTCTTGTGTCGGTGCATCCATGGTAGATCCTTCTTTGGTGCTGCCTGTGTTTCCAGGTTGCCTCACCACCGGGTGGTTTGAATGGACATTTCCTTCCATCAGAGTTGGTGGCTGGGCCAGCAGAGCAATTATCCAGTGCTTCGAGGCGCTCGGCTTCTGGCACACACATCAATCCCATGGCCTCAAAATTCAGCAGTTAGACACATTTTCCTGCTTAGAAAATCTTTCGGGTCTATTTACTCGCAGATCTACCTTCCTTGGCCGGCAGGTGAGCCAAGGACCTTCTCTGAGAGCCTCAGCATATTTAATAAAGTGTTCTATCCCCCCAGAGAAGTGTTGTATTTCCTAATTAGCTCGTAATATTAACCACCGAGATCCACTTGTTGAAAATTACCTTACTTTTAGGAAGGCAATACAGACCTATCGGTTCAGATGAGCTGCACATACCCTTAGATACCCTGGCCATCTCACTCATCAGACCAGATCTTTAGCGCCAAGAAACCTGCATGGTAATATTTCACGCTTTAGTAGTGTCGAAAGCAAATCCCAAAAATAAACGTATCCTTTTATCAGAGTTAACATAAAGACGTCTGTGTGTTTTTTTTTTTTTTTTTTTTTTTTTTTTTTTTTTTTTTTTTTTAATGAAACCAAGTAAGGCCTCCATAATTCAGTGTGTTCCTATTCTGGATAATCGCCCAAAATGGAGCCCAGGAAACACAGAGGCACTGTGCCTCGAACGGCGATGGATGTATTTGGTGAAGTTGATTCTGATCTCTAAACTGTATTTTCAGTTTAGCTAACCCCATGAGCAGCCGCAGAAAACAGTTTATTTTTACCCACCATGCAATAATGTGGAAAGCGGCCTAGAATGTGTTTATGCACAGATTATGAAGCACGAAAAGTACATTTTAAAATAAAATATTTAAGCTGTAAAGTCAGGGCTGCCTATCCCAGGGATGTCTTTCTCAATGTGACTGTTAGTATCTAGGAACCAAATGCATGCTAGGTTTTCAGGTGAACAATTGAGTAGGTGAATTAATTCCATCCATCTTCATTGTAAGTAAATGTGTTGTGTTTATATGAATGTACCGCAAATCTGGGGTAGCTCTGGACCTATATTGGAGTCATTTTGGTCTATTCATTCGTTTCTTTAACAAGGCCTGAGAAATAAGACAGGTTAAAATGCAGTAAACTGTCTGGCATGGGGCTGGATGAAATGCTAGACTTTTCCAGTAATTTAAAAAAATAAATTTGCGTATGGTGGGTCTTAAGTGAAACATTTGCACAGTGGTTATCTAAGAAATCTGATGCACGGCCTTGCACCTAGTTTGGAGACCAATGGGTACACAAACGTGGGTAAATCGTAGGACTAACGAACAACCTCAGTCTCCCCTCATCTTTGCCAGCCTACCTGTTCTCATGATGCCCTATCATGATACCAGATTGGATCTTGGTAATTTGCCTAAAACCGACATTTTTTTTGTTACAATTCACAATTGTTGCATAGACAGTTAAACTGGGCTGCAAGACTCCCTTTGTGGAACTCCTGCCTTTGGAAATGTTTCCTAGTTGATGCCCACAGTATGAGGCAGACAGTGGGTGACTGGTGACTCACCAGTTGCAGGCCTGGCGCACGCCATCGCTGTCGTGCACAAGAAAAGATGTGAGTTGTGCTTTCAATGGGGAACGCCCAGTTCACGTGTTGCAATAAGTCTCACTGTATACGTTACTCACAAGACTTGGTGGCATGGGTCTGATCAACTTCTGGTTTACTATTGGTGACAAAACTAAAAATGAACTTCCCCCTTATCCAAGTAGCTAAAAGCAATCCATCTTGTACACAAATACATGCTTGTTAGTGTGGGTGTTCACTAATGTCCCTTGGTTCCACCCAAAGGGTTCACACTAGACTGCAGTCTCCCTTCATTTATCCTCCATCAAGATCTACCATCTCATTAATGCAAGGCCAAAAGCTCTGGACCTTTCCTAGTCCAGCAAAAGAACAGAATGACAAGTGTGTGAAGAACGGGTTGTGATGGCCTATCAAAGGGTGGGACCAGAAAGAGGCAGATGAGAAGGAAAGGACAAAATGGAAATATTGTGATGAAGGAATGTGCAGTTTGATACAAATCACATCATTCGTGCTCTTCGTAGCCAACATCAGTGATTGGGAAGATACTTGCTAAAGAGGGGGATAAGTGGACCACGCTGTTATGCTTCGTATGACCCTTGCGTGAATCAACATGCTGAGGACATGCACTTGTGCTCTGACCAAGCTGCATGGTCAGTTGTGCTTGATGCACAAACCAGCAGAGCAAGAGCAAGCCTTGATCTCAAGAGAACATGGCACACTGTGGACGCCATGGAGTTTCCACTCTTAAATGCTTTGTATGCTTAAGGACCCAAATCCGGGGGGGGTTGAGGAGATCTCCCAGATTCTCCAACCATCTGGCGCAGACGTGGTTGTCATCTGTGCACCTGTCAGTCTTCATTGCCCTATATATCTGGGAAATTAGGCCCCTGCTTGTGCCAGGGTCCAATATAATCTGAGCATGCTGGATACCTTTGGCTCCTCTGGGAAGGATGGCCAAATCTCCTGTATTGTACAGGAGAGCTTAGCAAACTGGAGGAACTACCCTGGTGTCACGCCAAACAGGCTGTAATATCCATCATAGTGACAAAGGTGCCATTCAAGTATGTCGCCTGCTGTCTGACAGCCACTGTCATGTCCATAAGGGACAGGGCAGACCAGTTAGCACCCTACCCATGTTCAGGTTGTATTGAGGGTCCTCCTCGTGGGCAATTTGCATTCCTAAGTACCGGAACTTCACCAGTTCCCAAGGCAGATCCACTACTGGAAGTAGCCCACCGTCCGAAAGCCACTCTCCAGCCACTGTCATGTCCATCATGAATTGCATGTGCTGAAAAGGTTTCAACTATTTCAACCCTAGCAGTCACACAAGGTGCCTTACAGAGACCGCTTCGAACTGTGTGCTCCCACTCTGCCACCTGCGCACTATTCGCGGACGGTCCGTCTGCACACTGGCACTGCTCATTAGCAGCCAAAGGAGTGTATTGTCAACCTCCAAGCCCGCCAGCAAGTGTTTTTCCCAGTTAGGACCCTCAGCGCACCACAGGGCTGGATACTGCAAGAGTCCTGCAAGGTGGTAAAGCCTCATGTCCAGGAGCCCCAGCCTGCCCTACAAGGTTCCAGTTTAGAATGTCCAGTGTGACCCAGCTACTTTTGCCAGCCCACATGGTCACCAGTTGACTATTCCCTCAGTCCATATTCGCTGAGCTGAAATCACAAAAGGAGTTCTGCGTCGTATACAGACAGCGGGGCAGCAGTACCATTTTGCTCGGGACTACTCTGCCCATCACCGAGACCCGCAGTGTGTTCCAGAATGGAACCGATGCATGCAGACCAGTTATGTTCAGGTTGTACTGAGTAGGGTGCTGAGGTCCCTCCTCATGGGCAATTTGCATTCCTAAGTACTGGAACTTATCCAGTTCCCAAGGCAGGTCCACTAACGGAAGCTCCGCCCGGGGTAGTCCCACCAGCAACAACACTGTCTTTTTGTGGTTAACTCTCAGCCTGACGCCCCCTGAGAAGTCATTCAGTACTTTCATTAGTTTAGAGATTCATATTTCTGGCTGCCATAGGTACAGATGGGTGTCATCCGTGTAGATTGATACTACATGTACCATGGTCCCCACTGGTACCCCCTGCTCCACCAAATCCCGCCTAAGGCGCTCTGCTGCAGAACCTTCCACAGATACTCCCAACCGGGTATTTCAAAGATTTTCTCGATAACCAGTGCCTCCTTGAGGGCCGTCCCCTACTTTAAGTGCATCACATGTGACATGTGCTGAAGATTCATGTGGATGGCCCTTCCTGGTATGACCCCACACTGTTCCTTTGCTATCTGGCTTGGCACTACCTTTTGCACTCTTTTGGCCCGTACTCGCAAGAGTATCTTTACATCCACATTCAGCATTGAGAGTGGCCTGTATAAGCTTGGGGGTCATTTGGGTCCCTATCAGACTTATGCAGCATCACAATGAGCGCCTCATACGTGGATGCTGGTGGAAAATCCCGGTCCATAGCCTGCAGGAGAGTCTCCAGCAGTCTTTTGGCCAGCAAGGCAGAATAAGACTGGTAGAACGCCACTGGCAAGCTGTCCAAGCTGGTGCATTTGTCATGGGACATGCCCAGAATCTCTGCTCTGAGCTTCTCAGCCGACAGCGCCCCATTGAGGAGCCCCTGATTAAGGAGGTACCTCTGCTCTTCTTTAAGGCGGGCCAAGTCTGCTTGGTCCAGGAAGTCCCACACTGTGAGTTGCGCGTCACCCACTGGGGCTGCACATACTCTCGCCAGATGGTCACGCAGAAGGGCATTTATACCCAACTGTCCCATCACATGTGTCATCAGTTTGAGTCAGTGATAAAATCAGTCTGGGGGTCTGCTCCCTCTTAATAAGCCATGCTAACAGGCACCCTGATTTATCAGCCTCACGATGCAACTGTTGGTGGTAATCTCATCTGGTGAAACAGTCAGGTCTGTCCCACACACTAGCCACCCTAGGCTGGTCCCATAGCAGAGCCTCATCTGGTCCCCACCCTGTCTCCCAGACCCATGTTGCAGGTCAGTCAGTGATTCCTCAGACTGCTTCAACTTTTTTCCAAACTGCGTCTAGTACAACACACTTTCTCTCTCTCCCCCCCCCCCCCCACCCCCCAGCACTAATACTTTTACGGAAGGCCACTCTGTACCCCTCTGCAGGGTGGAGTGCCAGCTGTCAAAATATCCTTGAAGTGCTTTCTCCATCTCTGCCCTAAAAGTCTGGTCCCTCAGTGCCTCAGGCTGGACTTGCCACAAGGGGATCCTGGGGCATGAGACCTACCTCGTACTCCAGCAACAGTCAAAACTAAAAATTAACTTCCCCCTTATCCAAGTAGCTAAAAGCAATCCATCTTGTACACAAACACATGCATGTTAGCGTGGGTGTTCACTAATGTCCCTTGGTTCAACCCAAATGGTTCACACTTGACTACAGTCTCCCTTCATTTTTCCTCCATCAAGATCTACCCTCTCTTTAATCCAAGGCCAAGATCTCTTTATCTTTCCTAGTCCAGCAAAAGGACAGAATGACAAGTGTGTGAAGAACGGGTTGTGGTAATGGCCTACCAAAGGGGGGGGGACCAGAAAGAGGCAGATGAGAAGGAAAGGACAAAATTGAAGTATTGTGATGAAGGCATGTGCAATTTGATACAAATCACATCAGACGTGTTCTTCTTACCCAACATCATTGCTTGGGAAGGTACTTGCTAAAGAGTAGGATAAGTGGACAGCACTGTTATGCTACGTATGACCCTTGCGTGAATCAACATGCTGAGGACATGCACTTGTGCTCTGACCAAGCTGCATGGTCAGTTGTGCTTGACGCTCAAACCAGCAGAGCAAGAGCAAGCCTTGACCTCAAGAGAACATGGCACACTGTGGACGCAATGGAGTTTCCACTCTTAAATGCTTTGTATGCTTAAGGACCCAAATACTTAAATGTACTTTTATTTTTATTTATGTTTTCCCTCGGTGCCTTAGGCTGGACTTGCCACAAGGGGATCCTGGGACATGAGACCTATTTCGTACTCCAGCAACAGTGGCGCATGGTCCGATGCTGAACGCACCAATTATCGGGTCCCATCCACTGCGTCCCCACCCTTGTCAGAAACCAAACATCTTTCTAATAAACAGTACAGAGACTGGGTAGGGGTAAAGTAAGAAAACTCCTGCACTCCAGGGTGGAGCTCGCACCACACATCTTTACAGGTCAACCTTACCATCAAGTCTGTCAGCCCTGCCGTCATGCAGGGCTTTGTCCTGCTGTCACAGACTTTCTGTCCAGACACCCGTTCAGTGCGCAGTTAAAATCACCTCTTCAAATGATGGCAATCCCCCATAGTTGATGAGCTCTCCTCCCAGAGATGGAAAGAAGTCCCCATCTTCCACGTTCGGGGCATATACATTCCCAAGATACATTTCCACAGCCAGTGAACCAAGGGGGCGGAAAGAGACCTGCGGGCCATCCATATCATGACTCCCCAAGCGTAACTAAAATATGTTGACGAGAACACTTGACCCCTCCACTTCAGTAATTTCTGTCCATCAGGTGAGTCTCCTGAAGCATTAAATTATGTATTCCCGCCCTCCTCAAAAAAGCATTCACCCTGTACCTTTTTTTTTTTTTTTTTATAAAAGTATTCAGACCCTGACATTCCAGGTAAGCATAAGAACATGTCCATCATACCTTACTTAATGCTTCACTCAACTCAGGTCCTGCTCAGGCTCCCTACCACACCTCAGACCATGCTCCCTCATCACATCACATGCCCTCAGAACAACTCGCTGCAAAACCGAAATAAAAACAGTAACTTCCCTTACCGCCCTCCACGCCGGGTAAACACAAACTCCAACCATGTCATCCCACTATCAACTGATCACTCCTCCCACCCCTAACCCACTCCACTTGGGTATGGATCGGTAGCACAATAGAATGTGATGCAACTCTGTGTCAATCACTTAAACTCTAACTTGTGGGTCTGCAGCGTCTCCCACAGTCCGTGGACCAGACCATGGTGCTCTCTGATCCTGTACTGGAGCCCTGCCTCACTTCCCCCATACACACACCTGTTACAACTATTGCACAATAACGAGCACCTTTCAAGCAACCCCTGCCAAGTGCACAGTGTGGGGGCCGTGGCCTGCCCATGCCTACCACCCATCTCTCACGCACTGCTCCACCCACCCAGTTCATACACCATGTACCAGACCAGCGGTATTGCCATTCCACTAAAATATAGTCCGGTGGCAACCACGCTACTCCATTCTCTGCTGGCCCCCAAGGTGCCGACCCTCTGCCCGAAACAGCTCTGCAACAAGGATCAGACTTCCATTATCTCAGGGGTCTCATTCACCTTGTCCATTCTGCTGTTTTCTGAGGTAGAAGCTGTCACAGTCTCCACGAGCGCCCTCAATGCCGCCCTCTCAGAGCGCTAACTCTTGAGATCCATGGTGCCATCTCGTCGGACCACCACACGCTGGGACAACCTTGAGGCCACTCCTTCACGGCGTCTATGCTTCCTCTCTGGCTGTGAGCGGTAAGCCCCGAGAGGAAGCAGTGTCCGGGCGGTCGGGCCGGGATCCACTCATCTCTGTGAACCTCCAGCCAATACCAGACCTCCTGAGGAGTATAAAAAAAAAAAATGTGCGTGGTCAGTGTGGGGCACTTTTATTCTGGCTAGATATAGTAACATGTAACGGATGTCCATAGCTCTCAGCTTCTGCTTCAAGCCTCCAAAAGACATCTGCAGTTGCTGCAGCTGGTGGGTGTTAACCGGAAAAATGTGGATTATGTGGTGGTTGTATCGAGTTCCCCAGTTTGTAGGACAGTTTGCAGGATTACGTCCCCGTAGGAAGCTGGCTCTGTATAATCAAAATGAGATATAGTGTGCACAGAGTCCAGGGGTTTCCCAGATGCTTAACAGAGGCTAAAGTAGATAATACTAATGCTCGCTTCTGTGGTAGTGTGGTTGAGCAGTTAGGCTTATCAGAGGGTAGTGCAAACCATTTGTTGTAGACAGTCAATTCATGAGTCACACACACTCATTATAGCTAACTCCAGGCCAATGTATTTATATTGGAAAAATACATTTTGTTACTTTATTTCTAGAACCATAAGGATCTTATTGCAGGGAAGTACTTCTGCAAGTAAGTATCGAACATATATATCAATAGCACTTTGCTTGGATTTGGCAAAGAAGACTGTTTACAGGCAAGTAACACTTTCACCTTTAAAAGTTGACACTGCAATTTTCAGATCAGGCCTGGGGGGAAAAGTGTTAGTGCAGTTTTGAGGTAAGTACTCTATTTACAGTTCCAGTCCCTGGGGGATAGGATGCCCACTGGTCAGGGTTCAGGATGACCCCAAACTTATACTACCAGCAACGCAGACCTGGCCATGTGCAACGGTCCAAGTTGAATTCCGTTTTAGAATGGGATCCTATGGAGAGTGGACTTCGGAGGGCAGACCTGGGGGGTTTTGGTGAGCATTGGTGGGGTCCCAGATCAGCACCAAACACACCCCCTCAGCGGCACAAGGGTGGCAGGGTGCAAACACAGCATCGGGCTCCCAGTGCTTTTCAATAGGGGTACCCCACGGGGGTCATAATGATGCTAGAGGCTGGGTCCAGGGGTTTTGGTTCTGGGAAACCACAGGCTGGACAAGGAGAGGGCCACCTACTGAATGTTGCTGGACAGGTGGTCAGATTCACCAAAGCCAGGGGGCTGTGGGTGCTGGGGTACCTCTAGGTGTCAGAAATCTTTGTCCAGTTCTATTGCGGTCGGGGGGTGGGGGTCCTCCAGATTTAGGCTGCAGGTATCCTTGTGTTGGCCAGCAGGGGTCAACCTAGGATGAACAGGAGATCGAAATTGCCTGAGGACCTGCTCTGGAATGTTGGGCCACCTGGATTCCGGCCATGGGCGTCAGGTGCAGAGTGGGCAGGACTGGTGGATCCGTGGCAGTTCTGGAGTCTTTTTTTTTTTTTGGGAGGGTTTCTTCTGGACTGTGCTGCTGTCCTCAGGAGTTCTTGGTACTCTGGTGGGCAGGCAGTCATTTGGGGGTTTAGAGAGGTTGCTGATGCTGCTGGATGTGTCGCCTTTTGGTAGCAGAGTACTTGAAGCTGCAGACAGGCTGGTAGGGCTGGGGCCAAGTCAGTTGTCATCTGGAGTCTTCACTGCTGGGGGATCGGCTTAGCAGTCCTTCTTTCTTCTTGTCTTGGGGTTGCCAGGAATCTGGTGAGCTAGGTTCAAGAGAGCCCTTAAATCCTAGATTTAGGGGCATTACAGGGGTCAGAGGGCAGTAGCCAATGGTTACTGCCCCTGAGGGTGGCTACACCCTTCCGGTGCCCACTCCTAACCCTTTTGATCCCTGTCCTCCAAACCAAGATGAAGGATTCTGCAGGGAGAGGGGCATGAGGTGTGGGTTACTTCAGCTCTGGACACCTTGGGGGTGGTCCTAGCTAGGGTGGTCACTCCTCCCTGTTTCACCTAATTTTCTGGCTGTATTTGATGCCAAAAGCGGGGCTTTTTCCATGGGGGGCGGGCATCTCCACTAGCTGGAGTGCCCTGGGACGCTAACAGGAGACCTGAGCCTTTGAGGCTCACTGCCAAGTATTATGGTTTCTGCAGGGGGGAGATGTGAAGCACTTCTACCCAGAGCAGGATTTGTTTCTGGCCTCGGAGAGCACAAAGGCTCACTCCATGAGGTCAGAACCCTGTTATTTAGTGGCAGGCTGTCACAGACCTGGGGGCACACCTGGGGGGTTTAGGTATCTAAAGGGTTGGTTAAAATAAAGGGGGCATCTCTAAATTGCTCTCTGGGTGTATTGTTCAATAAATCAAACATTGGCATCAGTGTGGTTTTATTGTGCTGAGAAGTGTGATACCAAAATTCCCAGTCTACAGTGAAGCCATCATGGAACTGTAGAGGTCGTAATGACAAATTTGCATCCCATGTACTTAATATGGCCCCACTGCACTTAAAATGTCCAAGAATGGACTTGGACACTGTAGGGACATGTTGCTCATGCAGCTATGCCCTCAAGTGGTATAGCGAACCCTACCTTAAGGCTATAAGAGTGACTTACCTATGCTGCTGGCAGTGGTTTGTGGGCATGGCACCCTGTACACACAATCTTCAATGGCAGTGTGCATGTGCTTGGTCCCTCATGGACCCTCCGTGGTCACAGAGCCCTTGGTACCATTGGTACCTTTTACAAGGGCTTAGGAGTGTGCCAGTTGTGGAAACAATAGTATAGTTTATGGAAAGAACACTGGTGCTGAGGCCTAGTTAGCAGGATCCCAGCACACTGTCATGTCCTCTTCAATATAAGGCAGAAAGTGGGGTTAACAATGCCAAAAGGGGCACTTTCCTACAGTCCCTCTCCCTATAGTTGAGTAGTTTCGCAATGATTATTTGTAGCGGGGCCCGAGCTGGTGGCATCTGGGTGAGAGCACGGTGAGCCTGCTCGACCACAAACGGCAAAGACAAAGTGGCTGTAGGGAATGTGTCTCTAATCCATAGTTCAAGAAAGAGTTTTGGGGGAGTTTGTCCCTCAGCACCCGCCAGTTCATGTTACTATCAGTCCCGCTCCTGCTCAGAACAGTACTCCCTCAGGGAAGCGGGACTGCCGACTCAGCGGCCCGTCCAGGAAGCAGTTCACCAGCCACCCAAGGCTGGCAATACGGGACCTCTGGCTCGTGCGGCACCCCCAGATCTGCTTCCCTGGATTAGGGCAGGCAATCTCATCTGGCAGCTGCAGGGGGGTGCAGATGGTGGAGCAGGATTATGAAGGATTTTGCCATGCTGGCCACAGGTCTCGCTAGAGCACGTCCAGCATGGCCACCATCTTGGCCACAACCCAATACTTTTCCTGCTAGAACTTGGAGGCCTTCACAGTAATGGAAGCACTAAACTACAAATTACAATATACATTGTCCTTGGTATAAAGCCATAACTCAGATCAGTTAGGAGCAATGGCGGATTATAGCAGCAATATTGATGGCCTTGTGGTATGACAAGTCACCGTGTTGTAGACAAATGTGGTGCAACTTCATTCAGCACTAAACTTTGACATTCACAAGCTTTTGTATGGTGATGTTTAGTTGTAGTTAGGATTTGGCACTCTGAGGTGAAGGTCTTAGCATCCTGAGCTAGTAATAAACATTATTACTGTGGTTACCTCAGACCGGGTCATCAGCTTGCCTTATTTATCAAGTACTTACTTGCAAAGGCCTCACATGGACAGATTGTTTGAGATACCCAAGCATTGCCTTCATATATAAAATATGGCCATTGTATTGTTAAAGATTCCCAAGGTGGGAGTCCCAAAATGCACTATCCCCATGGGAAAATTGAACAGTAGTTAAACTCAAACACTTAACCGAATGCCACCAAATCTGGCAGAGAGCTAGATCTTTACCCAGAAATATGCTTTTTGTAATTTGGCATGAATCTGTTCAGTAAGTTTTGGGAAATTAGAGTTCAAAACGTGTGTATGTGTATATACTATCTATTTATTATTATTATTATTATTATTATTGTTATATATATATATATATATATATATATATTCATTCCATCTATCCTATTTCTTCAATTCATTCAATCTATCTATTCTATTTATTCTATTCATTTTATCTATTATATCCTATCTAATCTATCCATCCCACTGCACGAATACCAAGGAGTATCTAGGGTGACCACCTGGCATTGAGGCAAATTCGGGACAGGACTGTAAAAAATTCAGGACAAAGGTTCAAAATTCAGGACAAAAATTCTGGACAAAGGGTCAAAATTCAGGACAAAAATTCAAGAACAAACGTCAGTTTTACAGACACACGCAAGAGAGGCCATGCCTCACTATGTTGTCAGTGCATTTATGTACTCTTTTTTAACAT
This sequence comes from Pleurodeles waltl, assembly GCF_031143425.1. Lineage (NCBI taxonomy): Eukaryota > Metazoa > Chordata > Amphibia > Caudata > Salamandridae > Pleurodeles > Pleurodeles waltl. Next base: position 94,045,063 of record NC_090440.1, on the reverse strand, counting down.
AGCACTATTTATTTACTGTGGACCTTTTGTGATTGCCTCCTGGTGTGGTACATTCAGGTGTCACATTACGTCCTTGTTCAGTAGTAAATTAATGCCCTTCACGGCAAAGGCCATCACCCCTACCCAAATCTACCCGATCTTTCCTGAAGAGAAAGTAACCGCAACATTTTGATTAAGTTTCTGAACATTTCAAAACCCCTGGCAAACAGTTTCGGAAACATTAAGGTAATTAACCTTATGCTAGTTTAAACAAATTGAACAAAAACATCTGGCTTACCCCAACCGCCCATGGACTTTCAACCTAATTTTTTTTAAAGAGGTAGGGCAGATGGTGTGGGTGTCAGTCTCACATCTAATGACAGGATGTGATGTACCCATAACTTGTCTGTAGTCTCACTGCACTAGAGTGTATGTTTGGGACTCTACATTTATCTCAGAAATTGGAGCCCGGACTACCAATCAAAGATAACAAAAGAGTAGGATGAAATCGAGATCAAATGGGAGATCCGCGGCAAGTAATTTAAAGGGTTGTTGCTAACAACTGGATAAATAAAGAAGAGAAGAACAAGGTGGGACAATTCCTAAAATCAGACAAGATGGGTCCACCAAGACTATTTGAAGGTATTGGGTACCTGGGGAGTTGTCTGCACACAGGAGCGAAACAGAAGGGGCACTGTCAAGTGGTTGAACAATCAACACCCATCCACCTTGGCAAACTCTTCTGGTGCAATGGTTCGCTGTTAGTGCTTGTGAAGGGTGAGCAGGGGCCAGACCCCTTGCAAGGTTGTGCAAGGCAATTGCCCGCTTAGTCCATGTCTTTATATGGTTTTGAAATTGAGCAAAAGCCAAACTAGAGATCTGGGTTATCCCTAAGTGTCAAGTACACATAGAATCTTCAAAATATTTGGGATGTAAATTGCACAAACAAAATTTACAAATTTTAAAATTGAATTAGTGTTTCTTTAACATATGGCACTGTTTTCACCTTCATACACAATTAGATCTCAGATTGAACTGGGAACCAGTTACCTTTTGATACCTAGTGATTAATATCTACCATTCTTACACTGATTTCCAGGATGAAAATCTCGGCAGAGCAAACGGTCCCTCCAAGCCCAGTTTGCTTTTTGGTCTTCTCTTCTGCTTTCTGTAGAGGCCATGTGGCACTAGTGAAGATGGTGTGCTACCCCAATGATAGTATTATTTTGCAAACCTTCCCCTGCTCGTCCTTCATTCCTTCTTCAGACAGGCCACACATCTGATTTGGTCGCTGCGGCGCCATCGGGAGCTCTTTCCACTCTAAAGCTAACTGTGACTGCGGGTGGATTAGATCTTCTAGACTTAGAATGATTTTATTCAGCTGCAGATGTCCAATGGGTGGCTCACTGGCTTTCTGCCCACCTCCCTGCATGAGATGGGGTTTACCAGTAAAGACTTTTAAGGAAGGCTTAATGCACTGCTCATCGTTTCCTACTGACCATTCTATGGATCACCATCTGGGGTTATCATGCATGGCTTTCTCTTGCCTTGCCAGAACCTGTAAACTCACTTTCACGAAGAAACCCTATGCTCCTGCACTACCTTTGCTAAGCCTTCCCACTCGCACAGGATGGCTGTGCTCAGAGCAACTCCATCAGTGGCATGTTGCAGGTGTCTTAAAATTGGGGACTGTTTCTGAACAGTGAGCTACTAAATTTCCAAACCCTTGTGGCAGACTACCATCTTCACCACGGTCAACTCCTTACTTACAACCACCTTAAATAATCATTAAATGCCGTATTTCATGTCTGCTACCTAGCACTAACCCTACAAGAGGTGTGCCAGAAGCTCTGTACCATAGGAAATGGTGGCAAACTGATAGAATGGGTGTACAGACCTATCCTGCAACATGGAAACCACTCCAGGTCGTCTTGTCATACTACCTGGGTGATTGATGTAGCCAAACCTCTGCAAGATATGGACTAAAATACTGGACTTTCCCCACAAAGTACCCACAGCTGTCACTTTAAGTAAATTCATAGTGCTTCCTTGTGAATGCATTCTGCCCGTTGCTTGCCATTGGCCTTGTGGTTTGTAACTCACAATTTATTGCTTTCAATTTGCTGGCTTTATTTGTTTTAGGCTATGCAGCTTGAATCCGTCCCTTCCCTTGCCAAAACCTTATTTACAGTATCCTGCCGAGTTCTCCCTTTCTGTAAACAGGCCTGTAAATCTTGTTCTTTTCTTATCATATTTGCTGTGCATTCAAAGAACAAAGTCAAATGTCAGGCTCTGTCTTCGGTGGGACCTTAGTGTTTACTTTCCTTTCTCTGACTTCAAAGTGAGAGTATTTATGCAACAATCTTGCTGGATACTGGGGTTAGGAAAGAGTTTTTTCTATCACATGACACCATTTAAATAGACTTCAGAATATATCAGAATTTCACCCTACTCTGTATCACTCCACTTTACGCCACTCCATGCCACTGTTCTCTTCTCCATTCGGAACCACTTCACATTATGCCACTGCTCTCTATGCTACTTCACACTATGCCTCTCTACTCTACTCTGTTCTACTCTACTCTAAGCCACCGCACTTTGCACCTCTACACCACTGCGCTCTGCTCGTCTGCACACCATACCACTCCAGTCTAGGCAACACCAATCTAATCCGCACAACTCCACTCTCTGCCAGTCTGCAACGCTGCACTGTACGCCACTGCACTCTAAGCTAATACACTCTATGCTAATGCACTTTACTCTGTAACACTCAACTCTATGCCCCTGCACTCTACAGCAATACACTGTACATCTTTCTAATCTACTCTGCACCTCTGCACTCTACACTACTTTACTCTATGCCATCACACTCTATGCCACTTTATGCAACTCCACTCTAACCTGCACTGCTCCACTCTAAGCCACCTCACTCTACTGTGAAATAATCTACTTTATGCCACTGCACTCTGTCACTGCATTCTATGCCACTGCACTCTACCCTGCACCTCTCCACTCTATGCAACTGCACTCTACTCTGAAACAATCTATTCTACGCCACTGTACTCTATACCACTCTGACCACTGCACTCTAGTTCAGTGCACTCTACACCACTGCAAGCTGACACTCTGCAACACTGCTCTGGCCGCCACTATACTCTACACCACTCTGCCCTGTACTACTGCATTTTGCACCAATATACTCTATTCCACTGCATTCTATGCCACTCTACTCTGCCCAATGCCACTCTATGCAACTGCACTCTACACCAGTGCACTCTAAACAACTGCACTGCCCTTTACTCTGCACCACTGTACTCTGCCACTGTTCTCTGTACCACTCTACACCACTGCACTGACACTCTACTCTGCAACTCTGCACTCTACACCACTCTACTCTATGCCACTGCACTCTAGGCACTATACTCAACTCTACAATACTCCACTCTGCACCACTCTACACTATGCCACATGAGTCTACTCTGCACTCTGACACTGCACCACTCTGCATTACTGCACTCTCTGCTACTCTATTATATGCCACTGTACTCCACTGCACTCTATGTAACTCTACCCCATGCCACTCTATGCCACTGCACTCTGCGCCAATGCACTCTAAACAACTGCACTGTACGCCACTGCCCTCTACTCTGTACCACTGTACTCTACGCCACTGCTCTGTGCCACTCTACATCACTGCACTGACACTCTACTCTGCAGTGTTGCACTCTCCACCACCATACTATACACCAATGTAATATGTACTACTGCATTCTATGCCACTGCACTCTATGCCACTCTACTCTGCATCACTCCACAGCACTTTGCCCTACTCTGCACCACTCTACACTACACCACTGCACTCCCTGCAATGTGAGTCTACTCTGCAATCTATGCCACTGCACCACTCTACACTACTGCTCTATCTGCTACTCTATTGTATGCCACTGTACTCCACTGCACTCTATGCCACTGTACTCTGTTCCATGCCACTGCTCTCTAAACCACTGCACTCTACGCTAACTCACTCTAAAAAACTGCACTGTACCCCACTGCACTGTACTTTGCACCACTGGGCTCTACGTCACTGCTCCTATGCTACTCTACTCCACTCCACACCACTATGCCACTAGCTTTAAGCCATGCTGAACAGCAGCTACTCTGGTGTATAACATGGCTAATGGCTAAAACACATTAGCAAAGCCAATAACTCTTTCGTAGATGAGACCTATTGGCTTTGCCAGTGTTTGTTAGTACTATGAGGTACCTGAAAGAACTGTGAAAAATACAATTACATCATAATAAAGGCTGCTACAAAATGCGCAAATACATTTTGGTTAAATTAAAAAAAAGTGCTTCTCAAATACAGATTTGAATAATATACAGTTTATACCTAGTGATAAAAAAAATTATAACACTCCATTAAAACCACACACTCCACAGCTCACCTTGGAACACCATTAAAATACCTCTCTGAAAGAAATATCTTTGCCACCAGAAAACTTCAAGTGACTCCTTTTAGTAAAGTCAATGCAGGTTTTCAAGCCCCTTTGTATTTGCAGATTTACCAGTTGCCCACATTTGCATGTCTTTAGGGAAGGAGACCCCCTGGCAAGAAGGCCTTTTCTTATCTGTCTGCCCCTCCCTCCCTTAGAGCACAGGAGACCCCCTGCCTTCCAGCCCAGCTGGGGAAACTCCTCTGCCGCTAATTTCGCCCTGCCTCTGTTGCCCTTTATGTGAAAGGCTAAAATTACGGACAAATGCCGTCCGTTACAGCTTTCATCACGGACAACGGACAGCAGGGCGAAATTACGGACAGTCCGTGAAATTTACGGACGGGTGGTCACCCTAGGAGTATCCTGTTGCAGTGAACTCAAACCATGTGGTCTGGTCGGCTAGGAATAATGGACTCTGTCAAATAAAACTAAGGAGTTAAAGGGCCGGGTAGGAGAACCCTGGCCCTCCGGCCTTTTGGAGCCCGGTCTCAAATCGGAAAAATAAATAAAACGTTTTTGTGGTACTGTTGCGATGCTCGGCACTTCCCCCTGTGTTATTTTGTTTGCCTACATTTGCGCCGCGTAAAAAAAGGCCAGGGCCTTGGGGCACTGCAAGACCATGGTGGTTGGCCATCAACAGGGCCTTAGCTGATGAAAGGATTGAGGGCAAGGCCTCCTGCGGGGTTGGGTGTAGGGCCTGGCCTGTGGCCAGGCGGTGCACCTATAAAACAGGTGCAGCATGCAGTATGCCTAGCTAGGTATGGTAATAAAATATAACCTCACATAAAATACAACACACATGACATGTTGTATTTGATCAGTGATATCAATGCAGCATCTGAAATGAAATCATCAATTACAACACTGTGCATGGCAAAGTCACGAGTTATAGTTCACTTAAGTATAACTGGTGAATTTAGTGTTTTTTGGTGTTTTAATATGTACATTAAATGTGGCAGTGTCACCTCACTAATCTCACTTTCTTTTTCATTGAATTGCTCTGCTTTTTTAATGTAAACTAAGATATTATAATCATGCCTAACTTTAACGTTACTTTAACCTTTGTGTGTGTGTGTGTGTGTGTGTGTGTGTGTATATATATATATATATATATATATATATATATATATATATATTTCCCTGAAACAAACAAACGTCACTTCTCGAAAGGTGATTGATTGTTGTGCAGGCCTCTTGCTGTGAATCAAAGTGTTTGTGATCTTGGGCTTTGCTTTGGTTTTAGTTGATTCTGTGACTTTGAAGATAAGTGGTGTTGAGACTGCTCAACTCCACTCCTTCTCCATGAGATAGTAGGTTGGCTGACCTCTGTCCAAGCGCTATTTACTGGTAGCTCAAAATGTTGGAGACCCTGTTTTGTCCAATCCTGGAATAAATAGTCTAATAATTGGTTTTAGATATAAACTGTCTTTCCATTTTGACTGAGTACAATTCTTCAACAAAGTTAGGGAAAGGAAAAGGTAAAACTTTCTTTCTAGGGCCACTAATTGTATTTTAATTGTGGAGTATGAAGTAATCTTGCTCATATGTGCAAAAACAGATAACCTGGTTCTTTAGAAGAGATCAGTTGAGGTGCCAGAAAATCACAAATTGAAGGTTTTAGCATTTAAATATAGATATATACATTTTAAAGGGCTAGTAATGATAAGTAGTAATGCACAAATTGCTGACATTCAGTAACTCGTCAAGGTGTGTAAATACATAAAATCGACCAGAGTCTTATTAAAAACTCCTGAACAAAGACACCTAGCTATACTAACCAAGGAACAACCGTAGATAGTAATGTCATTATTTAATTGCAAAGGAGCCCAGGGTAGAAAACCTTTTTGTATAGAGTATGGGTAGAAAAGATTAAATTGGCATTTTGAGTGAAGCATGTGAAGAGCTGGAGTGTTTTAATAATTTGAGAGGCTTCAGTCATTAAAAAAACAGCTTCTTATAACTTGCTGTGTTTTTGTTTAGTAATTTATTTATTTTTTTGGATTTCTTTTCTGTTGGTAGGGTTTTGAATGTCACAATTTTTGTGAACCTGGCATTGGCCTTTATTGAAAGGCCCTCCTCGCTGACCAGTACCTCTGATGTGCGTTACCGTGGCGTAGCCTGGGAGCCTCCGTGCGGTCTGACGGAGAGCATCGAAATGGTCACTTTCCTGATCTTCATCACCGATGTGTCTATGAAGGTGAGTGAGTGTATGTGGAGGTGAAGAAGAAGCCAGGCGCAATCATGCAGTGGGTGACCATGCATGTGGGATCTGCACAAAACCCACTGTGGCTCGTGCTCTTTGCTCACCTTGAGTCATCTTTGACACGCTTGTGGAAGTGACGGCTCTTTAAAGATTAGGTGACTTCTCTTGGATCCCTCAAGAGTTTGGCTTCTTATTTTCTTAAATATGTGGGAAGGCATATTGGGCTGGTGGAGCTAGGGAGTTCGACCAAGGAAGGACACAGAGAAACATAGGGAGGAAGGGAGAGAAAAGGTGGGTGGAAGATACCAGTGCAGATCGGAGTTGCTATATCTCGGGTAGGCCTATCCATATACAGAAAAGGCATTACGACTGAAGAATATCATTGACCATCTTTGATCAACTTTTTCAAAAACCTTACTTTTCTTATTGTGCCCAGTAACTGTGGGAGTATCTAGTGTCTGATCCTGGGTCTACAAAATGTACATGAAGACTTACTCATACGTCGTTTTGAATATGATATGGTTTATAGGATACTTAACTACCAAGTGGTAGCCAAAGTGTTCGGTGACTGATTTAATTTTGCTGGGGAAATAATGATTTACGTCAAATTGCTGTCTGGCAAAGCCAAATGTAAGCACCCTAGAATTCTCTACATCTTACAAAATCGACCTGTCAGTCTTTCTATCAAGAAAACCACCAAACACATACATATTTTTTGTGGGTGCAACTAGGGACCAGTAAGGTTGGGTAATGTGGAGCTAAATGATGGTAGTAATGGTGGAGTTACGTGAGTGTTGGCCCTTCAATTTAGAAACTGCTCGACAAAAGACCAGATAATAGAAGCCATATTGTAAAGGCTTTGTTATATCCTTACACATAACACATTAGCCAGGACGTCTAGCCCCTCTGCCTAATACAGTATTCATATGTGAGCAAAGAAAAACCTGTCTTGTGCTTGCAACAAATTCTGAGTTGTAAACGCTGCATGGGTGAAGTGTAGATGCAGATCTTGAAGGATGGTGAATTGTTGTTTCCTGATGTTCTTCATTTCAAGTGTAGTGGTAGCAGTGCTCGGAATTTTGTCTCTTCATCCACAGAAGGATTGTCCCAAATAGCTTCTAGTTACAAATTGGACTAGTTTCAATGTCTTTCATTAGACACAGATGCATTGCTCATGCTGAATCAATGAAATGTTGTATGCTAGTTCCTACTTGGTTGGTAACATAAGTACACAGTATTGTTATGGTAAAGTCCACAATGTAACTGCAGTGCAACTTGTGTCACAACTTGGCAACCGAGAATACTTGGAATTAATCATCTGGAGCATAAGCGGAGTGCAAGCGGTGCAGCTTACCCAAACACTACACCGCATACCTGATGGCGATACGGCACGGATCCCTCACTCCTGAATTCCAAAACTAGTGCCATATCTTTTAGCGAGTGCCACTGCTGCTGGTTCTCTACTATTTATTAGTGTTGCTGATAATTTAAGCTTCCTAAATGTGTTACCCTGTGTACTGGAGCGAGAGGGCACGCCATTATTGAACTGTGTATGTGAATGGGCCAACCCTAACGTGTTTCAAAAAGTAATTTCTTCCCTGGCCTCCGCCACTCCGCAGAAAATCACTGTGAAGAGTTTCGTAATTCAGAGAGGGCTTCACCATAGAGGTCTACCGGCTCAACGTCAGACGTGACTTTCAGCTACCCTTGTAACTGCGTTGCGCATGTGTGGACGGTGGGCCTTTAGGCCTAATTTGGGAGTGAGCATACCATTCACATGTTGCTTCCTGACATTGGCTGAGAAAATAAGGTTGCCGGAAAGTAAACCTTATGATAAGAGGTATGTGACAACTGTGGTCCCCTTTGTTGATGGAACCTGTCACTGTTGCTTTGTGTAAGTGGGGCTTTGTGTTCTCCGAGGTGTGCAGGGCATTGTCTCTGTAGCTTTACAACACCAGATAAATTAAAGATGTGGCCCCCAATCCTGATACATTATCTGCACAACTCTACAATTGCATTAACATGCACAGTAGTGAATCTGTGTTGCACTTGGTTGATTTCACCTGCTTTACTCTTTTTTTGGTTTCTCCTCTCTTGGTTGCTAACTTGAGATTTCTTTTTTTTTGTCTTTTCAGAGTTATTTAATAGGTTTGGAAGAATTCATGAAAAACAAGTGGTTGATGGCCTACATCCTGGTCATTGCGATGTCGTTTGCTGATTGGACTGCATCTCTTTGTTTACTTTGTAAAGAGGTAAGAAAACTTTAAACACAGGTGAAGTTCGTGCGTGTTAACTGCTCTGGTTTCACTTGGCAACAGATGGTGATTTACTGGTAAAGGGCAGAAGCATACCCATGGGCAACTATGCTGTTTCCGTGTCTGCGTAAGGTGGGAAAACGTTTGTGTGGATCACATAGCATATTGGATAGTTTCATAGTTTGGCCTGGAAGAATGGTGTCCTATCGGTGAGATTCTGCATCTCTGCAGCTGTGCCGTCATTACAGTAGTCAACGCCATGTGCTCCAACCCTCTCTGAATTCCTGTTTATATTTAGGTATTATTTTACAGCTCATCTCTTTCTTGTTATTTCTTCTGTTCTGCTTCTCCCGTAGAGACCTATGAAATCCAAGGTTCTCTGTTTTCTCCAATACTTCATTTTAGATAGTCAACATCCTACTAGCAATCTTTCCACATATAGGTATAGTGAAATTTAGTTGTTCTGACTAAATACCATCCCTGTAAAATTGATCTCTGTATTTGGGTTTACTCTGTGCCCAGAGGATGATGTATATCAGAAAGTGATGGGGGCAGGTGTGGCTACTGCTTTGGTCAGGCCAGGTCGACTCCCTGAGACTGTTTCCCTGCTTAAGTTATGAGATGGGTGCAACAAGCTGAAATAGGGGTGTTTTGATTATAACATATGTTTAGTTCCATTTCCTTTTTCAACCTGTGCTGCACTTAAATACTCCAAAAATGGGTTTAGTGAAACACTTAAATTTCAAAGTTGGGGTGTTTGGCAGAGTGTTGTCCCCGTTTCGCATTTTGCAGTACAAGTATGGTGGTTTTAATAGAGGTAAAGTCAAAGAGGAACATTTTCCCCTCCCATACTTTTTGTTCACCAGTTGCTTTATGAAGTCCTACTTGAGAGAGGCTATGAAACGTTTTTAACTTCCCTGAAAGTAATGCAGCCACCCACCCACCCAATCTTTTTAAATTAAATGTAAGTAGTCAACCTTGTGCAGTGTTTTTGTGGTAACTTAAACTGTTCATTGGCCCGCTCTTTGCTTTGACTCTGTGCTCCTCCAGGGTTGTGCAATCAGACTTATAATAGCCGATGAATTTGCTATTTGTAACAGGTACATCTTGAAAATAAGGTAGTAGCCCTACCGAGATTTGAACTTGAATCTTCAGATCTGCATTATTGGGTTTAAAAGTTAAAAAATAAAGTGACAAAAGTAAAACTATGGATAAGCACAAAGAGTTAAAAGTTGGGATTCAGAGGAAGAAAAATCTCATGCATCTATTAGGAGTTTAAAAGTTTTATATAAAAATGGGACTAAAATGAGGATATCCCTTTCAAAATGATATTGGGCCGAGGGTGAGTGAGAAAGGAGGGCAAGTCTGGGTCTGGTCATTTCCTACTCCCGCCCCTCCCCTTTGAAGGTATTAATTTTTTTTTTTTTTTTTAAATGACCTGGAATCAGAAAATAGTTTTTTTTTTTCATTTCTTAGAAATGATGCAAGATCGAAAAGACCACTTTTAACTCTCTTTTTCTGTTGTGCTGAACTGCATGTTTGTAATCAAGCCACATCTAGGGGTGGTTAATAAAATTTCGCCCTGCTGGTGGAGCTGTCGTAATTGTGGCTACTCTTTGTTATGCTTGTAACGCAGAGTTTTGGCAAAATTCTGCCAACCACTCGTTGGCAGATGTTTTTTTTTTGTTTCGGCTCACCAACAGTAAGTTGGCGAGTGAGATCTCAGATCCCCTAGCCTGATCTTAGGTCGCTAGGAGACCACCCTGTGAGATTTCTGCAACGCAGCTTGCCATGACCCTTCCCAGTCAGAAAGCTGCCGCTCAAGTAGAGAATCTGCTGTTTGTGCTGTTTGCACCGAACTTTTAGTGCAGAATGAGCTCCTGGTGGTAAAAATCAGCACGAGCATCGCAACGTACCTATTTCTGCTCGTGGGCAGAATGCTGCAGAATCTTGCAGAGTTTTCATGTAACTCTACGGAGTACAACTGAGTTTTGCCCACGTACAAGATACAACACACAGTCTACAACCATCAAAGAAAAAATAATTCTGTGAATAAAAGGAAATTGCTGCAGTCTTGATATGGCAGTAGGAATAAATGCAAAGAGACACTGCAAAGAGTAGATAAAAATGGTAAAAAAGCATAAACTCTTTTAAAAAGTAATGAAACGTCCACAGGAAAAACGTGAGGCCATTAACATTGCCATTGTAAACCGAGCATTTCAAAAGTATTCATTCACACAAATTCTTCAAAAGTTATTTTTTTAAAATAAATATTTTTATTTGGTTTTCAAATAGCTCAGGAAAGGATCATATATGTCACAATAGTGCACCAGTATGTGTACAGCGCCAGTGGTAAAAGGAGAAGAAGAAAAAAATACCTTCACCCCTCTACCAGACACTCAGGCCCTCATTTTGAGTTTAATAAGGGCCTCAGTCACACCAACCAACAGACACCAATTCACAAGAGCAAATACAGTTACAGGCAGTATTTTAGTCCACCATCCTAAACCATATATCCACCAGTGTCTTTCCTTCTGTCCTTATCAGTAGAAACTCCATCCAGCCCCTCCAAACCTTCCGAAGTTTCCGGGGACAGCCTCTACTGTTATATGTGGCCTTTTCCACCATCATAGATACATCCATTCCTCTCCTCCTAGTTTGCAGTGTTTGACGCACCTCAGAACCCCGTAAACGGGCGATGTCCCTCTTGGTCACCATCACCAGTCCAAGGCAGCAGAACAGGAGCTTAGCTCTGAGCAAATATTTATCTTTATGGATTCCCGAAGATTGAATTTGTGGTCCATTGGGATCTGTTCCACCAACACCTCCCGAAGTTTCCCCCCACAATCCTCACCAGATATTCCTGGATCGCTGGGCACTCCCAGATTGTATGGTAGGAAGGAGTCTATGGTCCCTGGTATCTCACAGAATTCAGGTTTTGTGCCTTCCCCATAGCATGCAATTGTTGTCTATCATAGTATATACTGTGTAGGATCTTAAATTGGGTCAATCGTAGTCTTGACCTGATAGCTACTTGTCATGTGAACATCAATGATGCCTCTCAATCCACATCCTCCAATTTCCCCAGGTCAACCTCCCAGCGGCTTCATAACTTAAGGGTGTAAAGCATGTTGTTGTTAATGGACATCCACTGCCACATCACAGACCACCTGAGAAACCTGCACTGGCTCCCAGTCAACAAGAGAATCACCTTCAAACTCCTCACCCACGTTCACAAAGCACTGCTCAACACCGGACCAGAATACCTGCAACAGAGGGCTCTCCTTCTACACCCCGACCCGGCATCTCCGCTCTGCCGACCTCGCCCTCGCAACCGTCCCATGCGTCTGCAGAACTACAACCGGCAGTAGATCCTTCTCGCACTTCGCCAACAAAATGTGGCACACTCTTCCCACCCACCTGCGCCAGACCAAAGACCTCCTTACCTTTAGGAAACTTCTCAAGACCTGGCTGTTTGAGCAGTAGCAGCACCTCACACCCTTCTCCCCTCCCCCCCCCCCCCCCTTCCCCATCCCCACACCTCTGCACCTTGAGACCCTCATGGGTGGGAAGAGCGCTTGACAAATTCCTGATTGATTGAATGGTCTTGTATGTCATGGACACCGCTCTTTTGTCCAGCCCCTCCATTAACAATCTGCCTTCTAATGGGGCATAGTCTGGGATCCCCTCCCCAGGGACGCCCTCTATTCTCCATGCATGTTGTATCCCTACATAATGCAGGAACTGTATCTTACTAAGCGCGTACTCAGTCTGAAGAGACATAAAAGGCAGAATATCCCCACCCTCCATCAGGCCTCCCACTTTAGAAATTTCTTTGCGGTCCCAGGTGTCGAAGTCAGCCAGTTTTCTGATTTCTGGCAAACAATGCCCCTCCCACAGGGGAGTCTCCCTCGTGGGTCGGCGGTGCCATCCTAGGAGAGTGGTAACCTTGGTCCATGAGGCGCTGTCATCCCCCTCCTCCCATAAAAATATTGGCGACCAGATTTCCCTTCCAACTGCAATCTCTCCAGTTGGAACTTGGTGTGGTCCAATGGGGCAAACATTCATTCATTGACATTAATAAGATGGGCTGTTCAGTAGTATGCTTCTGAATCTGGAAGGGATAGACCCCCATTGTATTGATTACACTGTAGTGTTTTGAGGGCAATTCTCTGGCGTTTCCCCTCCCACAGAAAGATGCATGTCCTGCGCTATAGTAGCAAAGATCTCTGGGCATACCAGGTAGTATGTGTTCTGTAGAACATATAAGAACTTTGGGAGGGACATCATCTACAACATGGCTGCAAGGCCCATCATTGTTAGAGGAAGACCCCTCCAATGGTCCATGTCAGCCCAGCAGGCTCTTAACACCCTCCCCAAGATGCGGGCATGGTACTTAAATCCCTCTTGCGAGCACTGAAGATGCCTAGGCAGGGAGTGCATTTCAGTCTCCCCCTTTGGGGTATATAAGATGGATTTGTCCCAATTGATCCAGTCACAGGGATAACTCCTATAGTCCTCGAATAAGTGGAGGAGGCATGGAAGGAATATAACGGGCCCTGTTACATACAGGAGTATATCGTCTGCATAGATTGTGAAATTCATTCTTCCCTCTCCCTCAACTTGAACCCACGTACCTCAGGGTGGTTATGGACCACCCATGCCAGGGATACTATAGTAAGGTCAAACAGCAAAGGGGATGGGGCACCCATGTCTCGTGCCCCTCCCAATGGGGAACTTGGAGGAAATGGCCCCATTAACCCTAACTGTTGCTACCAGGTTGCAATAAAACAGTTGCACCCGCTCCAGGTCCAAACCGAAATCTCACCAGCGTGCTTTTAAAGAAGGGCCAATGCACTGCATCAAACGCCTTCTCAGTGTCGAAAGCCAGGAATACATGTGGGTCTGGGTGCTTGAATGTGGTGCTTAGTCAATTGTGGGTATGCCTCAGATTGTATCGTGTAGCATCCCAGCATAGAGCCAGATTGGTCCCTCTGCATCCGGGGAGTAATGACACATTGGAGGCATGTGGCTCGTACCATGACTATCTGTGTTCAAGAGGAAAATTGGTCTATAGGATGCACATGACTCTTTAGGTCTCCCTTCCTTTAGGATAACTATGACAGCCCTCATCATGAACCTATTTAGGAGATGGAGGGGTGTTGGGAGGGGCTACGGAGGGGTGGGGTTAGTGGGGGAGGAGCCTGCCATAGCGCTTAAACAACTCCACTGGTATCCCATTAGGGCCCGTGACTTTACCAGATCCTAACTTCGGAGTGGTGGCCTGGACCTCCTCTAAGGTAATCTCACATTCTTAAGACCTCACGTGTCTCTGCATGTAAGACTGGAACAGGTATGTACTGCACATATCTTCCAATCAGAGGCATCCTTCGGTGGTCTGGCCCTGTACAGATCTTTGTAATAGCAGACAAAAGCCTCTGCAATCTCCCCGTCCAAAGACACTTGAGTTCCTTCAGGGCTCACTATCTCAGGTACCCACCTCGCCTCCACCTCTCTCCTTCCCAGCCACGCCAGGAGCTTCCCTACCTTATCTCCCATTTCATATAACCTGTGCTGGGTGGCTTGCATTTGGTTCTTTACCCCCTCCTCCACAGTTTCCCAATATTCATCCCTCCTTAGTTCAAAGTTGCGGAGTGCGTAAGGGTCTGGCTGTCGACTTAAGATGTCTTCAAGTGCCAATAGTCAGTTTTCCAGCCCTTTCATGGCTTGTTGCCTTTCTCTTCTTCTGGGCTATCAGATTCTGGGCACTATCTGTGACCACTGTTTTATAAGCTTCCCAAAGCTCTAACTTGGACCAAGCAGTCCACATTTTCCTTAAAGTACAGTTTAATCCACTCAATGTAGAGTCCCTACCTCTCCTGCTGGGGCGAAAATGGTAGTCCAGCCTAAAAAATACCCTATGAGCCTCATAAAAATAGGAGTATTTTCTTTCAGTGGGGTGTACTTTTCTCCAGAGATCTGACAGGCCAAGGGGCATAGCAAAATGGGAGACAGGACTAGTTGGTCCCTGATCTGTCAGGATTGATTGCCTTTACATCATTAAAATCCCCCCTAAAACATGGAGTGAGTAATCCACCTCTAATAGAACCTCTGCCAGTTTCTCCAGCAGGGAAGTCTGAAACTTGTGTGGGCCGTATGCTCTAATAAGCATGACCTCTTGCCTCTCCCAGAACCCTTTCACCCCACATATCTACCATATCGCTCTGTCCATTCTTTCAGGATTCAGAGGGGGGGGTGGGGGCCTGTCGAATGATGATCGCCACTCCTGTATCGAGTGGTAAAGCCCAAGTGTGCTAACATGACAGGGCATAGGGGCCTCTGCCCAAGAATTTACAATCTCTGCCCTTAAGAGGTGTTTTCTGTAAAGTACTGCTTCTGGGTGTAGCCTCGTTACGTATTGGGTCTCAATCCGTTTACATCCCAGGATAGAGTGGTGAGTGACTTAGCATCTACCGAGGGTGGGTCCCCTCATCACAAGCAATAGTGCATACCATGACACTTCTGCCTCCATTGGCTCGCTGCCACCACCAGTCTTGGGAGCCCCTACAGCAGGAGGAACCGGGTCATGTTCTCGTTCCAGGTGGGCAATGGCCGCAACCAAGGGGTGGGAAGTCTCTGATCCTGTCTCTGTCCTCATCTGAGCCGCCATGTGCCGTATTGCCTAGGCGACCACCATCTCTGCTCTTCTTTCGGATGTTTGCACTTCAACCACCTTCTGAGTCAGATGAATTGACACCTCTCTCCGATGACCTCGGTGGCTGCCACGGCGTACCTCCACCTCCCCTCCACCACCTCTGGCTTTTCCTTATGGGGCGTGACCAATCCTTTGGTCGAGTACCTTCCCATCACATGTACCTCAAGTTCATCTCCTGGCCTCCCCTTCCAAACACTTTGGGGTGTTCCTCTAGCCATTCCCAAATACCTTCCGGAGTCTGGAAAAATAATCCTTTCTCTTAGAAAAGGACCTTCAACTTGGCTGGGAAGAGGAGCATGTTCTGCAGCTGCAGGCTGTGCAGCCTGGCCTTCACTGAGTCAAAGGTGTGGCGCTGCTTCTGCGGGTCTCAAACTGTCTTCCAAGATCCGATATCCAGGTTTCAGCTGAAGTGACCCGTTCCTCTACATTTCTGAGGTCTTGGTGCAAGAGGGAAACCTCTGCTCGCACTTCTTCCACCAGTCCCTCCGGCCTCCCTGGAAGACTATATCACCAGGAGGAAGCCGGCGTTATATGGTACTGGCTGGGCAGTGGGAGTTTTTGGGGGTGGATGGTTGGGTGAGAAGAGTCACAATTTTAGTATATCTGTCCATATTTCCCTGGTTTTGTGGGGTTGGGGGTGGACTTTGGTCCCTTGTCTCTCTCCATTGTGTTATAACAACCGTTCCCCACCAGGCCGCCGCAAACAAACGTTATGCAACCAACACTCGGGCAGAATGTCCTTAGGTAGCCTCACAGGTGTGGGGGAAGCCTCTGGAGAAAAGCAGAGACACAATTAGCAATATTCCTGGCCAGTGACTCTCTCCAAAACCAATGGGACAGCAATCGTTCACCAGACCGAGTTTCCAGGGTCTCTGGGCATGGCATATAGTGTCACATGCCTGAACAGAATCGGGGAAGCCCCAGAGAGGGGGGGTAGGAGGTGGTCCCAACCATCCAAACACCGCACCATCAACTCTCATTCATGCCAGGAGAGTTTCTGCACTGCCGCACCAGGAGTCTATGACTGCTGTCCAACCAGTCTTGTTGCAGCTGGACTAGGGACCCTTAGACCATCCACACTACAGGACCACTAGGTTGCAGGGTCCCCCTCACTGCTCCTCTCAGTAAATGTAGCCGGTGGTGCCCCATTCATCTGTGCCCTGCAGGAGCACGCCGTCTCTCCAAACCGACACCCTGGGGTGCCCTCATCAACAAGATATTTGGGGTGGGGGGGGAAGGCGCACGCCAACCGAAGGGCGATTCACGGCCTCTGGCATGATATCGCTGGCAAACTCTGACACCACGGTGGCATGGGTGGGCCCGAGAGCAGCAATTACGTCCCTCTTCACCTCCTGTGTAGGCCACCACTGGGATCCTAAGGCCGAGACATCGCACCTGTCTGCAGGCACCCAGGGCAGGCTCCTTCTCCTCCAGTTCTCCACCTTCTACTGACATGGGCCGCAGGACTGCACAGTTGTCAGCGACGGGCAAGGCTTCCACGCATCGCCTCCTCCCCGAGTGTCTGCACAAAGTTATTGAAATAGCTTTTTAAATTTTGAACTAAAAATATGTACCTACATCTTTCTGCAGCAGGTGTCTTATTTCACTGTGAGGTATTGTACCTTATTGGGCAATAAGCCATAGAACCAGTTGAGAAATCATATTTTTTTAGCTATGTTACAGTGAACATGAATGTGTAATCAGAATGACTTGGCATTTTGTTTGGGGTACAGTTCTTTGAAAGATGGTAGCATCCAAGGGCGAACATAAAGAGCTGTGTTCTTGGACGTTATAATAGTGAGGACTTCTGTGGGTATAGACCCAAATCATAACACATGATAACCATAAAGTAGTAGGTGTTAGAGGTTGGCTAGTGTTTTGATTGTTGCATAACCCTAAACGTGGTGTGGACCTTGAATATCTTAGTATTTTGAAGACGGTGATTGTAATCTGCCTCAATAAAAAGGACATAGCTAGTCAAGTACACTTTAAACAAAGGCAAGGGTTTCTAGATTAAAAAAGAAAACAAAAACCCATTTGATTAATATCCAAATGATCCGATCACTCTCTTTCCCTGTCCCTAGAGTACGGTTTGGACATCCCATTGGACTTTGGTAACATACTCTGCTCCTTGGTATGTATCTAAAAGAAACCTGGAACCACTTTCTCAATCCACCCCATCCTTCCCCTTCAGATATCCTGCCTTCCCCACTTTAATTACTTAACCACTCTTATCCAGTCACCTTCTCCATGCATCTAATTACCCTTGTCCATCCAAATCCACTCCTTAAACTTCCCCATCACTAAAACCATTTTCTGAATCTTTACCCACTCTAATTCCATAACAACGTCTCGACTTCACCTTAGTCAACTTTGACTACTGACTGTTCTTCCTTACCACCATATTCTACTTCCTTAGATTACCTCTACAGATCCTGCATAGCAACCTTACACCCACCACTGCACAATATGTCTGTTCCTAAACTATCGCCAATGCATCTATCCACCACCCCTCTCCCTCACCTCGCATCCATTATCACAGTGCACTCTTCACCTGTACCACCCCATTCCTCCTACCTCTGTGCAAAACTCTCCCCACAATGCGTATATCTAACACAACATGCATGGATGGTCAGCGTGCCTCAGTTCATCTGAATTTCTCATATCCCTAACAAACATGGATTTCTGGGAGAAACACTGCGAGCAAAAACAAACCCCTGCACTGAAACAATCACAAATCCACAAAATATGCCTAGATCCACTGCTTCAACTTTCACAGATATTTTCCAACATAAACTTCACTAAACCCCACTCTCAAATCTCCATCACCAAAAGCACCTTTCATCCTCCTGTCCTGGAAGTCAAGACGTGCAGAGCTGAATGAACTTACAGGCGAATAGCCAAATCGTCTGACTGTGTTAATCTTTGACATGTCATCATTGTTCCAATTGAATTATATAATTAATTGTGTGAACATGAATGTTCCTATTGCAGACGTTATGTCATTTTAATGTGGGTTAGGGTGCCTTACCTTTTCCACTGGGTATTAGCAAGTAACACCAACTGACATACACAATAAAAAGATTGCATCACATAAGTGACTGATAGGAGGCCCCTCATCCTCACAAATACTATATTGTAGGACTGTAAAGCTCTTTATATTAAATGCAACCCTATTCCTACATTTACCTGCCACTTCCTCCTTCTATGCAGACATCCATCCGATAATAAAGCTTTTATTGAGATCTCTGTAGACTCAGTTGTGAACCTGTCTGTCGTCCTCTTCATGCTATCCATTCTTGGTCATTCAAACCTCTGGTTTGCCAAACCATATATGCCTCAATCAAATGTCATCTTATCAGGCTTGGCCATGTGAAACCTAATCCAAACTGTCACAGGGCCTAACCACAGAACAGGCCGTATATTGGGCCAGATATTCTGCAACTCTACCATTATAACCATGCAGGTAATCTCTCCACTCAGCTCGACTGATATTTTCCTTCTTGCAAAGGATCATTTCAACACTCAACTACCTTATCCGATTCAGCAGCAACTTACAGAGTCTTGAATACGCTGAATATGGCCAGCTTTGAAATTCATCTAACCACAAGCACACAACTGGAGCCCATAGACTCCGTAAAGAAGCTACAAGCTTGATGACCACAACAAAGACCTTTGATGAATAACGACCTAAAAAAGATAAAAGAACAAATCTCTCACTCTGTAACACAACTTGAAGCACCCTCTTGAGAAAGTGCTTCTACAGAGGCACAACAGAATGTACAAATCATACATCAAAAAGCTAAAGAAAATCCAATGTTCATGCAGGATCTTCAGCTCTAAATGCCAAATATGGAAACTCAATAGAATACTATTGGGATTTTAAAATTCTCAAATTGCCACCTACGACGAGTGCTCCAGAAAAATGCATGCGTCTCTATTGTCTTTCTGAAAAATAATAGCAGTGATAGAAAATCTGGAGCTTGTCTAAGCCACCCGTCTAGATTTCTTCCCTGCAGACCTATGTCCACCAGAAATGTTTATGAAATGTCTATCGACATTGGTGGCTAATCAAATGCTGAATATAATCAATGATTCTCTACCCATAGGAATCCTCTCACAGGACATAGGGAAGCATAGGTATGATCATTAATCCCATTAATCAAGAACAAAAGCCTGAACCTAGAAGACCCTAATGGCTATTTCTGATGGACCCCTTTCGTGCCATACTGTATAATAGAGCAGCATTTCTACAGATCTCTCAAATCCTAAAAAAACACCACATACACTCGGTCTATCAAACAGGATTCCACCTGGGAAGAGACACAGAATGTACTTTAATTGTAATGTGGGAGAACTTAAACAAGACACTAACAAAATGTCATAGCAATTCTTCTATAAGACATTTCTGCAGCTTTTGACACAATTCACCATCAAACCTTAATTTTACATTTCTTCCTTGGATCTCCTAACTTGATGACAAGGCTAACAAGATGTATATGCCCTTTCTGCTTCACATTAAAAAACAGACTTTTAAAGAATCTGTCATCTTCTCTTTAACAGATATACAAAACAAAACAATACCATCATATATCAGGCAATAAACCGCTTTGATCCTATCTGCAACAGTTGGACAGATAACTTACAAATAACACTCAAACTATAAAAACCCAAAGACCTGTGAAACTCTAAAATAAGAAACTGAATTAAAGTCATAGACCAATGGATGGCATGGAACTGTCTTTTGTGAAATCCATCAAAATCCCAAATAGTCACTTGTGGAGATCATAAAAACTATGATCCATAAACACTCTGGCCAGAACTGACCAGAGCCAAATATGTCAAATGAAGGCTGAAACCTTTGCTTTGTCATGGACTCTGCATGTCATGGACTCTGCAGTTCCAATGACTGACGGGTTAACCAAGTTGGTATACTACATTATTAAGACACATCACATTTTGCCCCTTTGGATTTCTATAAAAGGTCCAAGCAAAATCACAAATTTCAAAAGTAGGTTGCACATATGGTTTGAATCATGGCATTCCTCTCTCATCTGAGGTGCTTCCAGAGAATTCAAAACTCTGATGCTAGATTATATTTCCAAGTGAAGGTTCACAAACCCACATTTCCCCTCTGACTCCCGACTATTTACTGATCAGTGCTATCAACTACGATGACTACATATGATTCGCATGGCAATTCACAAAGGTCATTAAATCCTCTGGGTAAAAATTGACAAATACCCCTAATCTAGGAATTTACATTCCAGACTACCATCACAATTAATAATTCCACCTTATGAAAAGCAAATGGTTTACACTACTTTCTCTGTATCTGCTGCCAAATAATCCAATTACCTCCCACCAAAATTTAGAGCCACTGACGACTATCTAGAGTTTAGAAGAAGGAATACCAACTGCCTATTCCTAATCTGACCACCATGGATTCCATGATGAATTAAATCAGAAGCTATGGCCAAGATCTTAAGCAAGAACTCAGTCAGTTCTACCTGGCGACAGATCTTCATCTCAATCAGGCCTTGTATAATTAAATAGAAAATAAAAGTACTGTCAAAATATGCACATTGTTTTCCCTGCTTTCACTTGCTCAATATGCCATGAAATCCAACAAGCTTTTCTCCCACGATAACAAAAATGACTGATTTATGACCATCCAATACTTGCAGTCCTCTGAATGCCTTGCTCCACTCCTATTCCAAACTGTGTGTCCTTAATCAACTCCTACACAAACCTGCATGCCCTCTGACATGCTTTTCTATATGTGTCTGTGTGAATTGTCCTGGTCTCAATCTAGAGTCCATAATCCCTCCCTGCTCCCAATAAACCCTCTCCTGCTCACAAACCAGTAAATCACTTGCCTGCGATTTATCGATTGTCTAACATTAAGTTGGCCTATTTATTTACCATACTAATCATTCTCAAAAGTGCACATATCCCTTAACCACCTGCTAGCGTGAACCTCTAACTCTGAAGTTGGAGCTTCCTCTAAACTTTTTTTTTTTTTTTTTTTTCCTCCCCAATCCCTCCCAATCATTCATATGGATTAACATATCCACCACTCCCACTACCTGTGCCAGGTAGTTCCCTCTGATGTTACCACAAACTGAGATACTGCATGTAAGGGTTTTCCTTAGATTACAAAGTTAAACTCCCTATCCAAAAAAGATTAAATAAACCACTATCCTTGGGTTCCGGAGTAGCATGCTGATCGCTATAAAGTGCTTCAATGCCTGTATATTGTAGTAAGCACAATATAAATGCAATTTTAATCAAATACAATACAATATAATTCAATCAAGCAGTTGCTGTACCAGTGGAGCTTCTTTTGATCCAGGCAATGAAGATTTTAAACCTCTGGTGTTGAGCTGAATCCGTCCCTGAGGCTTTTGAACTGGTACAAAGTATAGAAGTGCTGTGGCATTCAAGGCAAGTTGAATCTGTGGCTGTAGTCTTCCAGCTGTGTCGACATCTGGTAAAGGTAGTGCATCTTACTGTCGAGCCTTTTGATCCTGTGAGGACGCATGTTTATAGGAAACAAGATTTAGGATCCTGATACTAGTCCCCAAGCCTTCATACCAGAAATGTGACCGCAAGTTTAGAATGTGACTTTGAAGCCGGTGCTGTCTAATAGGGTAATTTGTGGTATGGGTTTGAGATAGAAATACAAGCAGCATCTCCCTGGGATGAGCCAGGCATCTCAGGCAGTTAAGTCCCATCAGTAAGGGCTTGCTACACTCCCAGTATGACTTGGAAAATCTTTTGAAAACATAACTGAGAGCAATTAGAATGAGCAAGTCATTCTGACCTTTCAGCAAATTTCTGCAGTCCAGGACATACCATGTTTTGAAGGAGAAACTCTAAGAACAAGCATGGGGGTATCTGGTTCTGCCCCACAACCCAAAGAATTTGAAGGACTGAAGGCAATGGCCAGATGCGATGGTGGACACTGAGACAGGAGAATGCCAAGTAATGCTGGTAGTTGATCAAAAGCAAAAAAAAAATCCCACGGTTGATTGACGGAATGCTGAACAATACAAACATTCACCCCAGTCTCAAAGATCTGGGTTTAAGCCATCACTTTTTTTGACCACTGCACCACCACACTTTGGACCCAGCCATATGCAAATCAGTCTTGGCTATGTTCCCTATGGGAACAGTCCAGACCAAACTGCTAAGCCAGGTCATCCCTGGACTGGAAACAAGCATCCTGGGACCGGTTTCAGGGTATTGCCACTCATCAGCCAGGCTAGCTTGGATCCAGTGGCGCAGTGAGCACGGGACCCACGCAGGCAGTGGCAGACTTATACTGCGCACATCTCCTCAACATGGTGTCCCGGCGCACAAGCCAACAGGTCAGGAGGAACACTGACAATTAACTGGTTGATTAGCCACGTTTTCAACTTTCTTATATTTTTTTTATTTTTTTTAAAAGATTTTTATTGTAAACACGGCACAATGATACACAGACCAAAAGGGACCAGGGCCCCCACATTTGCAAACAGTAATACATAATGAGTCAAAGAATAGTAAGAATAGTAAGAACACAAAAAGCCTTGATGTTGCCAATCGTATTTTGAAGAACCTGTCCTGTCGGCCGAAAGAAAGAAAGGAAAAAAAAAAGATGTAGGTGAGGATAAGAAGTTCGCTACTCGCTGTGTCGGGGTCCGGGTTGGGAGCAGGCCATGGCACGTATATGCAGGAGGACGTTAATTTTAGACTGGGTGTGTTTACTTTGGAGGTCATAACAACAGGAAGGTGATAAATGCCGGGATAATATATTAGCAGAGTAGCAGATCTATCGGGACATTAAGGGAAGGGAGGGGGGGAGGGGTGGCAGGTGATATCCTACAGGCTACGGTCTTCCCACAGTGAGGAAGGGAGCCCACACTTGGTTAAATATTTGAGCTTGGTCTTGTAGGTTATAGATGATTCTTTCATGCATAGCAATACGGGTCATCACTATAATCCATTCTTCCGGGGTTGGGGAGGTCATCGACCGCCAGTGGCGGAGGATGCAGATTTTTGCAGTGGCTATTGCTGTGTGTAGCAACCTTTTGCGTGGTCTAGAGAGATCTGGGAAGGAAGCAGTGTCCTGTAAAAGTATGAGAGAGGGAGCGAGTGGTGACGGAAAAAGCATGGAGTCGGCTAGAGTGTAGCCCACCGCGTCTCCTATTGGTCAGATTGTTGGACAATCAATTAAGATATGTTTTAGGTCACAGCATATCTCTGTGCATCACCAGCATTTCGCATGTGGAAGCAGTCCTGTTCTATGCAGTTTCACTGGGGACCAATACCAATCGTGCAGGATCTTGAAGAGGCAAAACTTTAAACGCGCCTTCCGGGTACCTCAGTCCAGGGCCTCTAAAATGTCCTCCCAGTCATCTAGGTCAAATCTCTGTTGTAGTCGGGTTTGCCACTGTAAGCGTAGCTTGTCTAGGAGAGGTTGGGAGTAGAGTTTTCAGGTGAGTAGGTCATAGAGACCTGCCATAACTCCCCTGTGTTGTCCCCATTGTTGAAGGTAGGCCACCATGGGTGAAGTCTGGGACCCCCATCGGGCAACGTCAGTCCCCTGGCTAATGCAGTGTTTGAGTTGCAAGTATATCCACTCTTGGCTGGAGATCAAATTCTTCCCGTAGTCTAAGAAAAGATTTGAGTGTATCATTTTCCAGGATCTGGGAGAGGGTGTGAATGCCAGCCCTCTTCCACTGTGGCCAGTTGAGCACTTCGCCGCCTATCCGGAGTCCACTGTTGCGCCACAGGGGTGCTTGAGCATGGAAGAGAGGATGAACCCCAAGCAGGCGATGGGCCCTTCGCCAGGCTGTCCGGGATGCCTTCAAAATAGGATTCACCGGGTTGGCGGATGGTAGGTCGTCACAGTAGAGCCCTCGGAGTCCCTCATTCGCGGTTAGCAACAACCTTTCCACAGCAACCCACTGAGGCGGATCGGGCACTTTGGACAGGACATGGGACAACTGGGACAGGTGTAGTGCTAGTGAATAATGCTACCCTGTGGGAGCGACGGGCTAAGAGTTTGGCAGGCGATAAGCGTGGTCGCTTTGAGCCCCATACAAATGCTCTGATGAGTGCATCTATATTTCGTAGCGTATGAAGGGGCACCTGCAGGGGGAGGAGTCCCAGAATATAAGTGAAGCGGGGAATCGTAACCATCCTGACCGCCTGTACTCGGCCCCACATAGAGAAGCCCAGTTGGTTAAATTTTGCGAAGTTAAGCTTTGCTCGTGCGATGAGAGGATCAATGTTGTCTGCCACCATGTGCACCAGACCCGGATTGACTAGCACCCCCAAATACTTGAGGCGTTTCGGTGTCCAGCGGAATGTTAAGACTAGGAGGGCCGCTCTCGTAGTCATCCGCAAGAGGGGGAGTGCTTCACTCTTATCCCAGTTGATGCGATAGCCGGAGAGGGTTGTGAACCCATCTATGACCTCCAGCAACGCTGGAATGGATCGTTCTAGATCCGTGAGAGTTAGTAGAACGTCATCGACATATAAATAGATTTTAGAAATGCCTTCTGGCAGTGGAAGGCCTATTATGGAAGGGGAAGATCGGATAGCTGCAGCAAGGGGCTCCATTGCTAGCAGGAACAAGGGGGGGCAACCCTGTCGTGTGCCTCTACAGATAGGGAAAGGGTCTGAGAGGAAGCCTCCACAGTTAACTCTGGCCACAGGTTGATCATACAATAGCCGCACCATTGAGATGAATCTGTTTCCCAGACCAAATCTCTCCAGTGTTGCAAACAAATAGGGCCACTCTATGCGATCGAACGCCTTTTCAGCATCCAGGTACAGAGCCAGCGCCGCCTCTGGTAGGTCCCTCGAGGTCCATAGGGTATGGCATAGGGTGCGCAAGTGGTTCCTAGAGGTGCGGCCCGGTACGAACCCCACTTGTGTGTGATGGATCAGGGACGGTATAACTTTGCGTAGTCTATTTGCTAGGATGCTTGTTGCTATTTTGATAGCACCGTTTAGGAGAGATATAGGTCGGTAACTGCCAAACAGCAGGGGGTCCCACCCTGGTTTAGGTATAATGGCTATCGTGGCATTGTTGGAGATGGCCCCCAGGGCCTGCACCGAACAGGCTTCATTCAAGGCCGCATGTAGGATGTCAGTCGCCTCTTTCCCTACCATTTTATAAAATTCCGCCGGAAATCCGTCCTCCCTGGGTGATTTGTGGTATGGAAGGTATGAAGTAACCGTTTCTATTTTCTGACTGCTTATTTCCCCTTCTAGAAGGCCGCGTCCCTCTTCTGACAAGGAGGGTAGGTCAAGGCCCCCCAGGAAGGCTGTGATCTTGGCGTAACTGGATGTTGTCTCTGGAGTAAAAAGGTGTCTATAGAAGGATGCAAATTCGTTTGTGATTGCTTGCGGGTGCGTTAGTATTTCTCCAGAGTAGGCACGGATGGCTGGGATAGTGAGAGCGGCTGTCCTCTGGCAAAGCTGGGCTGCCAGCAGGCATCCTGCCTTCTCACCCTGTTCGTAGTGTCTGCCTTGTAGCCTCTGTAGGGGCATACTCGGCCTGGGAAGTGTATAGCTCATTGAGGGCCAATTGGGCATGCTCTAGGTTGCGGCGTCCTGAAGAAGAGGGGTGCGCAGTGTATTGTCTAGTAAGCCGACGAATGTCGAGTTCTAGTGTCGCTTGTTGTTCCTTTCTGTCCTTGTTTGCCAGCGCTGCGCCTTTCATTAAGTGTCCCCGTATCGCTGCCTTGTCTGCGACCCACATGATTCGACTAGAGTCAACAGTGCCTAGGTTGTCTTGGGCGTAAGTGGCTGCGTGGTCCTGTAGCTGTAACTTTCCCTAGGGAGAACGATAGCGATGGACTGCAAATCTCCAGGGTTTACGGCCCGGGGATACGAGACCCAATCGGATGTCTACGCTGATTGGGGAATGGTCCGAGAGGCCACCTTCTAGTATACAATCGTATTGAGTGTGAGCCACCAGGTTATGGGATAAGAGAAAATAGTCGAGGTGGGATTAGGTGCCGTGTGCCGGTGAGAGAAATGTAAATTCCCTGCCTGCCGTGTGTATGAGCCTCCAGTGGTCCACTAGGCCGTTGTCCGATAGTATAACGGTTTGTAGAGCTCTGTCTGCATTATTGCTTACGTCCAAGGGTCCCGTTCTGTCCAGTACTGCATCTCTGACTAGGTTCCAGTCACCCCCTATTACATAGTGAAATGCCCCATCTCAGTCAAGAGCCGGTTGAGTTGTAGGAAAAAGAGGAGTTTGGGGCCAGTTGGTGCATATACAGAGCCCACACACAGTGAGGTGCCGCCTATCTTTAATTTAGTAAATACGTAACGACCCTCCGGGTCCGTCCATGATTTAATAACTGTGTGGGGCAGGGTTTTTCGAAGTAGTAGCGCTACCCCGCATTTCCTTGGGGTGTTTGTATTGGGTGATGTTGGGTTACAGCTAAACAGGGCTGTGCCCACCCAATCTCAACGTAATTTGTCGGATTCTGGTTTATCTAAGTGCGTCTCTTGCAATAGGGCAATATCAGCGCGTTTAGAGTTGAGATAGGATAGGATTTGTTTTTGCTTTATGAAGTGGGTAAGGCCATTTACATTTCATGATATGATCCGTAGAGGCACCGTTGGTGCTGAGTTCGGATTAGACATCCCTGCGCCTTATGGACACCTACCTAGGTGTGGGGTTACCTGGGGGGAAAAAAGAAAAAAAGGGGGGGATAAGGGGTAAAAGGGAGAGGGGGAAATAGGGGCTTGATGCGAACTCTAAAGACGAGAAGGCAGGGTGGGGAAAGTGGAAGGTAGGGGTAGGTAAGTGGAAGAGAAGGAGAGGGAGGGAAGAGGGGTAAGTGTGTGGGGAAGATGCAAATGAACAAGACTGAGAGAGAGAAAAGAGATAAGAAAGGGAAATAAGAAAATTGGGACAAAGGTCCCGGCGTTCACGAACTGTAACCTGCGGGTCTAGAACCCAGGCCCATTGAGCTCCGGTGCCTGGCCAGCAGACCCCGGGCCGAGGGAGGCGATGCCACGTGGTGCCCCAGTCCCCCCTGGTCTGGTTCTCCCAGTTGCGTGCAAGTCTATGTGACTTAAGGGGTAGGCGGGAGGGTGTGAGGTGAGGACTGTATGCATATTATATGTGGCTCTTGTGGCGACCCATATCCAAAGGTCTGGAATCGGGTGGTGCAGTACCGCGAGAAAAAGGGATGTGGAGAGGGGAGAGGGGGGAAGGGAGGGGGAGGAAAAGAGCGAAGGACAGGGGAGAGGTGTTGAGTGGACCTGCAAGGATATTGAAAAATTAGATCCGTGCCTAGGTCGCGCCTAGGAAAATATAACAAAAGTTACAGCGTATTGTGGTTTTTCTGTTTTGAGGGGGAGGGGCAGGAAGGATGAGGCGGGGTGGGTGGAGCGCAGCGGGGGAGAGGGAGGTGTTGCGCCGCTGCCATGTGTTAGCCTGTTGCAATTATACGGTACCGCCGATAGTGGGCAATCAACAACAATCATAAAAAGCGATCCAAAATAGGATAGATTATTAACAAGTGGGAACGATGCAACAGTTCTGAGGAAGTGCCTAATGTTTGCTTTTAAACAGGTAAACAAATAGATTGAGCGGGCCGGGTTGCTGGACGCAATCAAATTTCTCGGTGTCTAGAAAGAAAATTAGAAGAACGAGAGATGTACGGACATACGTGATTATAGGTGATTATAGCAGGATTATAAGAGGCAGGGGCAAGCAAAAACAAAGGCAGTCAGGAGTGATAGCCCCCCCCCGTAACAGTATGTCTGTTAGTTCACAAAATCAGATACTCATCACTCCGGTTCGTCTTCTCCGCCGCCGGATCCCTTTGGCGTATCCGGGGCAGCCCGCGGGCAGCAGCAGCGAACGCCCCAAGAGTCCGATGCTGTCTTTTACTCAGGTGGGGGCCACCGTGGGCTTCAAAGGGGAGCGGGATTTGTCTGTGTATGCAGTGCCACCACCTGGAGAACTTGGCCCCTGTCGTCATAGGTTTTTGTGAGTCTGTCTAGGTCTCTTCCCCTGGTTTGGGGATCAGTGGTAAATCTTCCTTCAGATTCGGATGCTGGTACCGGGTGGCCAGCTCCTGCGGGTAGGTCCTGTATGTCCAGGGGGGTCTGGATTGTCGTTTCCATGCTTTGGGACTGGTCATGTAGCCCATCTAAAAACGCTCTCAGATCCTCAGGGTTGTAAAAGTTCTGTGATTCCCCGTTCTTGGTGATCCACATCCTAGCTGGTTCGAACAGGCCGAATTTCACATCTAGGTGATGGAGGCGAGTACGAAGGGATAAGAAGGCTTTCCTTAGTTCTGCAGTCTCTTTGGAGAAATCAGCTGAGAGTCGGATTTCCAAGGCGCCCGATCTTAATGGACCTTGCATTCTGGCTGCCTGTAGCAGTTGACGAGCCTGCATGTGACACAGCAAACAGACTATGATGGGATGGGGGCGGCCGTTTCCATTTTGTCTCTTGGGACCCAGTCTGTGTGCCCTTTGAAATTCCAGAGGGGGATCGAACGTTATCTCCGTTAGTTTGGGTAACGTTTCCCGCAATTAGGAGAACAGGTCTGTGCCCTCAATGCCTTCTGGAAACCCAAGGAGGCGGACATTGTTCCTGCGGCTCCTGTCCTCCAAGTCGATCAGTTTACTACGAAGGTGCAGGAGTTCTTGATCTCCGTCGGTCCAGAAGGCTACCTGTGTTTCCACTGTTGCCACTCGTTGATCGAGCCCGGAGATTTGCGACTGGAAGCCTGCTATATCCAGGTGCATAGATCTTGTCTCCGCTGTCAGCGCCACCATGGCACTGTCCATGCCCTCCAGTTTACAACTCACCGCCGATATCTCCTGCAGTGTACGGTCCATTGTCGCACCTTGCGTGTCATCCCGGGCAGCGCGGGGGGTCCAGGCACAGATGCTGCCTCAGGCAATCTTCCGGTCATCCAGAGGAAGGAAGAAGTCAGCACGGTTGGCTATAGATGTGGGGGCGTGAGAGGACCCCAGCGTGGACATCGGCGATATTCCTCCCCAAATAGAGATCATAGCGTGCCTATAATCATCATCATCATCAACAAGAAAAAAGGGGGGGGAGGCTCCGTCGGTCCCTGCTCCAGGTTTGTTGGGAGGGTGAGGGTCCACTTAGGCCGTCTAGGTTTCTCTGTCGCGCCCTCCAGGGCAGGAACTCACCAGGGTCCAGGGGAGGGGGGAGAAGTGAGAGTAAGCAAAGCGACTCTCCAACCCCCGCCGCCCCCGGTGTCTGCTTAAGAGTCCACCTAGAAAAAGTGAGGTGTGCCTCCTGGATGGGGCCTCCTTGATGCTCCAGGCCGCGGTTGTAATTTTCACAGCAGGCCTCGTTGCAGGGAGAAGGCGGAGATTGGCGTGTGGTGGCAGGTTGGGGCTGACGTGGGCTCCAGCAATGCCCCCGTCCACCTGGAGGTAGCAGCCCGCACGTGGTTCCCAGGGGGAAGGCTCCAAGGATCTTGATTCTTTAGTTGGGTGGGGGGGAGGGGTCTCAGGCTCTCCCGCCGCTCCCCTGCGGACCGCCCGACCCTCACCGGCACTCCCCAAGCTCCGAGCGAGGAGAGGATGGGGAGGGCAACGAGGGTGGGTGGGCGGGGGTTCTGGGGGAACCACTGTCCCCGTCGATCTCCACACAGGGAGGCGCGCCTCCCGGGTCGGGTTCTCAGCTACGTGAGGCTGCGGCTTCAGGTCCCGCCGCGGGCCTCAGTATCGTTGTTTGCGCTCCGAGGGCGCTTGGGGGAGAGGGTGCGTCTCTCATCCCTCCCCCAGTCCTCCATGCGATGCCGGTCCTCGGCGCCTGATGTGGCGATGGCTAGGGGGAGGCTTTCCGTGCGCCGCCGCCGTCCGCGGCCCTCCGCCTAGCGGAGCTCAGCACCTAGGTGGCCATTGTTGTTTGTGGGCAGACCACGCCCCCTCAACTGTTTCTTAAAAGCTGATTGACAAGAAATGGTCTGTAGTTCCAAATGGAGCTTATTCATCATCAGGTCCATGATGTGTTGGTGGAATCTTTAAGTCTGAGAAGGTTCTTTAGATGAATAGCACTAGCAGTCCACTTACTGGGCTTCTTGCCCTTTCTCCTGGCAGATTGTTATCCTTAATGGGCTTTTCAAGTAGAGGCCAAATGCTCCAAATGGGCATTCGTGATTGTAAGAAATTTGATTATTTGGGGTGTGTGACTACCATCCTCAAGTAATAATCAACACTTTTCAGGGTGAACTCTCAGTCACTTAATGTGATCTCTAACCCCTGGTAGCCTTGGCATAGAGCAGAAAGGCATATCTTGTGGCAATGTGTAAAGTACTTAAGCAGTACCAAAACATAATGAAATCCCAAAACAATAAAATGTCCACCTAGAATTAGAAAAATTGACTAAAATGTAATAAAATAATTGCACCCAATTGGCAATAATCCTTTAAGCGGAACTGGAAATATGAACTTTTAAAGTGTTAAGTAGGAATGGTGACAAGCAGTATAAAGTGCAAAGTATAGTCGATGATCATGGTACGCCCGAGTCTCGGTGCCATTTGAGGCTGACCATGATGCAGAGTCTGTTATACCAGTCTGGTTTGTCCTAGTCAAAGATTTCACCTTCTGACTTAGTCCTTTAAGCCTCAATTCACCACAGGAGTTCACTTGGACAGGACATCTTGAGTTGCACTTGGATTCTGTCTGACACCCTGTGAGTCTCCAACAGCAGGGTCCATGTCCACTTGATACTGGTCAGCTGGGAAATTGTAAGAAAGGCCTCTTGCACGTTATATTCCTGTAGTTTGATTGTGAGGCCATCACTCTGACCCTTGGAGTGCAGTTCTTTCTCCATTGTACACTGGGGAGCTGGTTCAGTCCATAAGGCTCCTAGCTCAGACAGCAGGCCCAGTACTTTTCTCCTGTTCTTCAGACCCAGCACTGTTCTGAAGTGGGTTCCTGGAGGAAACACATTCTTGCCTGACAAGAGCTAGTGGGTAGGAATGACTCCTGGGCAAACCCTAACCAAGGATGTGAAAGTTCCCAAGGCCAAGCCTACCCACTTTGGGCATTGCAAAGGTGGCAAAAGTCTACAGTTACTGGGGCTGTGTGTGTGGGTTGGAAAGTTTACTTTGGTAATCCTAGCGTCCTCCTACATCTAACTCCAAAAGACAGTTTGACGCACTCTGTTTACCCTCTCTTATCCAAGAAACAGAAGTCTGGTAGAACAAAAGCAAGGGTTTCTAGCAGCCAGATAGTGGATGCACAAGAAATGGCCTGATATTCTGTACTCCTCCTTTCAGTTGCCACCTAAAGTGTTGTATGTACAAGCCAGAATACTTATCAAGCAGGATTTGACACTGGTATCTAAAAGGATACTCGCAGCCCTCACTCTGCATATTATGTGAGGTTTATGGGAATCATCTCTGCCCATTCAGGTCAGCCTATTGTTTGCTCCTGGGAGGCATTTCACGCCTATTCAAATGCTAATTACTGGCTGGCTGAAGTTGTAGAGTAAATACAGATTGCCCTATAGGATCGTCACCCTAGGAAAAGATAACTTTCTAAATGTTACTTTTCCTTCATATTTATTGAAAATCTAATTTCACCATTTAATTGGATTTAAAATAGCTTTTAAAGTAGTTGCTGAAATATTTTCCTAGCTAGTCCTGTTCCTCAAATACTTTATTAGGATTTTAACCGGTACTGTAGTTTTCTACCTAGGACATCTAGGCATGCCACAGTGGAAAAATAGCCTTTGACGCTGGTCATTGTAAGGACATGTTACATGAATTTTCTATATGTCGTACTTATAAATACCATGCACCCTACCTTGTGGACTACAAGGGGTTGACATTAATATTTAAGGGGGAGGCTTTGACCTGTCAAATGGGGTTTATTTTGACTTGTCGAATTGCAGTGTTTAAACTGCCACAATTGGGCTGTAATGCTAGGCCTAAAGCCATGTTTTACACTGTCACTGCAGTAGGTGGCATACGAGGTGCTGTAGTCCGCAAGTGACATTTAATTTAGAGGCACTGGGCACATTTTCTACCACACATACTGGGTAGTTGTAGATAGTATGAATATGCCAATTATATGTATGCCAATTTAACCAAGTTTAAAGGGGCAGCACAGGCACTTCTCCACTGGTAAGCAGGGTTAAAGGCACAGAGTTCTAAAATCTGCTAAACAAATATGGGATCAGCAAGAGGTGAGAGATCCTTGGTGACCACAGAAAAGACTGATTTCCTAAACTAAGTTTTCACTCCCTGGCACAAATGTGATTTCACTATTATCTTATGTCCCATTAGCAGAGAGAGATATCCAAAATCTGCCTTTTAATTTGATCCCCCTCATGCATAACTGCATGTGTAGACTTGAGCTGAAGCATGCCTGCTGCCACATCTATAGGAAGATCAATTCTGTTATAGATTACATGTTGAGTTATTATGACTAATTCCAGTTAGTCTCAAAGTGGTTCTGTTGTGGTATATGGCATATTCCATTGGATGATATATAACCTACAGAAGATAAAAGTAAAATTGTTCTATAAATAATACTAACTACATTGTGTGTCTGACAAACTTATTATAGCAGACAAAAGGAGGAACTTCTTCACCCCACTCTCTTCCTCGTGTGGGAATGGGCCCCCAGAGAACAGGCCCACTGAGATTAATAAATGCCCTCCACAGGGCCCTAGATCAGAATGCAGTCAGAACATACGTGGCGGTAGGATCTATTGTGGGAAAACTGGGGGACACGTCATTGAGGGTGTGGCAGGGGTAACAGAACTCTGCATCTATACCTGCTCTTCTACACTAGCTGTGAGATTCATGGCCAAGGACAAACACTGTAATTTCTTTCAATGCAGCCTGTGTGCACACATCCTAATATGTGAAGCATCCTGTAGAGTGGAAGGAGCTCTGGATTTCTGTGTTTGCAGTCGGAGCTTCAATCTGGGATTTTTATTTTCAACAAACAGATTCAAACTAAATAGTAGACACCGTTAGACTCCCACCAGATCGTGTGTAATGGTATTCGATGTTAAGAGAGAATCAATAATAGAAATAAATGTTTATAAAATCTTAATCAAGACGCAGGTGATCACATTTCCCAGGTGTAAGGTTGAAACGGTCTTCCTTTTATTTGTGACTTCAGGTTTTAACATTGCCAAAGGCTTATTGCTCATATGGATAAAATTCCTCTTCATCTTGGGCAAGGGACGGGGTGGCTGGGGAGGTTATTAGGAAAAGTAGTGCAACCCTTCCCTTTAGTGATTTTTTTTTTTTTTTTTTTGTGAGGTTTATCAGATCATTGGAAGCCCAGTAGTAAATAGTGCTTGGTTATCTGTTTATTAGCTCTTAGTTGGATTATTTTTAAATGTAACCTCTAATAAAATCTAATTTGTCTGGTAAGGTTTTTTTCATACTTGAAGTTCTTGGCTACTGATTTAAATTATTTGTACACTGTAAAGTTTCCCAATAGGCCACTTACTTCCTCTGCTTCGGCTTCAGACGATACAGATGCAAAACAATTTGTATCTGGGAGATCCTAAGGAAGACTAAAATGATCCCCGAATTTACCTGATCTGGTAGGAAATGGATTTCAGAAAAGTCGGTGAATGTATCTGCTGGCCGGGGAATCTCCTATGATGCGGTCTTATATCTGGCAGTTGTGCTTCCGAAAGAGACGTGTACTTTGGCAGAAAACAGGGACAATGTTTTCTAGTGTCCATCATGTACCCTGGCTTCACTAGGCGGCTGATACCTTCCGAACCTATATCAAGCAGTGTTCCCTGGGTGTAGGCGAGAGGGAATGATAAGTAGCAAGTTGGAATTCACTGTAATTTTTTTTTTTTGTAAACTTGTGACTGTATTCTGCTTCAGTCTGAACTGTGGTGAGCAATTTAGAATTTTTCAATTAATCTCATTACAGCATTCATTGTAGGACAACCTGATTCCCCATACCTACTTCCAGTGCTTAATTTGTGCTTGTTGTTTCCGGTGCTGAGCACCGGCACTTATTTCTCTTATTTCTGAGGGCCGGCGCTTAGTTTTGTGTCTCAAGCATTTACTGTGAGCAAAAGACACGTGGGAAAGACGGAGGAAGAGAAAAAAGAAGCCAGAAAGGGGAAAAGCAGGAAGCTGCAAGAGTGAGCATAAAGGGGCGGGAGTGGCTGTTAATGGATTGAAGAGGCCCGAGGTGGCTTCAGGTTTACGCTGCCTCAGTATTATGTGCTCGCACATTTAATTGCAGCAGCCGCGTGTTTAGGAGGAGAGCTTTTAGCACCGGCACCTTTTTTTATTTACAAATTAAGTACTGCCTACTTCGCGTCCTTATTTCTTATCCATGAGCAGTAGGGATGATGGAGGAGCAGTGGGGATGGGAAGCGGGGATGAGGAATGAGAAGTGGGGCTGAGGCGTGAGGAATAAGGATGTCCTAAAATGGATGCTCTGCATATTTGCAGGTCAGGAATTCGTTGTAAACCCGTTGGGTCTCAATCTGAATAGTTCACTGCTGGAAAGTACTATGTGCGGTTGGATGCTTTGCAATATCCTCATGCCCGGGACTGCTATTTTGAGTTCCACTTACAAATTGGGAAAGAAACGACCAGGGGTACCGGAAGTGGCCTCACATGCCCTTTGACCTCCCTCCCTCCCCTCCCCCCATAAAAATGAAAATAACATCTTAGGAAGTGATAGGACCTGCTGCCACCCTGCCCGCAGCTGTTTGAAAACTGTATTTTTATTACGTTTTGCTCCCCTATCTTTCTCATTTGGTGCTGTCCCTCACTCCTCCTGCCCCGCCCCACATTCCACACTGCTCACCTTATATCTCACTTTTCTCCTTTCTCACCTGTTCTTTCTTTGTCATCTAGCTCCCATTTCTCGTCGCTCTTTATTCCCTATCTGTCACCACCATATTTTTCGCCTTTACTCCTCCCCACGTCCCCCTCAGCCTTTTTTTCTAACCAGCCTCTGTTTTGTATAACTTCAGTCTCCCATTCATCGTTTGTCACTCTATCTTGACTCTTCCCTTCTTGGGTTTCTCTCATTGTCACTCTTACCTGACTTGGCTGTCCCTTGCCTCTTTCCTCTGAGCTCTCTTTCCCAGTAGTCTCTCACCTGCCAACCACTCTCTCTCAGCTGCCCCTTCTTTGTCTTACCTGTCCATCTCGAGTTGCATCCTTTTTAGAAGTCCCACCTACCTGCATCTGCCTCTGTTATGCATCACCTGCTCTCCCTTTATTACGTTTTATGTCTCTCCCCCTCTTTCTGGCCCCTCTCTGATGTCTTTCACTTTGTAGTGTACTCTTCCTTTCTTTTTTCACCTCATGTGCACTTTCCTTTCCTCTACCCCACTCTCTCTTTCTGCCAGTCTCTCCGGTCTTTCCTGCTGCCTTCACATGCTCTGGGGCAGAGGGTGAGACAGGCGCCTGTTTATTGGCATCGGCTCCACCTGCAACAATACACAATTGTTTTGTAAGTTTCTTACTTTCCTCTGAGCCCAGCGGCTGCAGGCACAGTGCTAGGGTTCACTGGAGGCAAACTGGGTCACGCCCACAATATTTGTGGGAGGACGCAAGTCAACTACAAGTCAGATGGTGAACATGGCATGCCTGCAGATGTCAGAAGGTTTTAATCTGCCAGCAGTGAATCACTTTTTTTTTTAGGCTTTGAACTATTTCCTAAGGAACAAGTAAACAAGGGAAGTCCTGCTACTGATCTGTTCACACCCTAGAATTTAATGTGCTGACTCATTGGAGGCGCAGG
The DNA here is from genome assembly GCF_031143425.1 of Pleurodeles waltl. Lineage (NCBI taxonomy): Eukaryota > Metazoa > Chordata > Amphibia > Caudata > Salamandridae > Pleurodeles > Pleurodeles waltl. The sequence goes on along the minus strand of NC_090440.1, from coordinate 94,008,649 downwards.
GGCGTGGCTTCAGAAACCAGTGACTGGGCTCTTCTGCAGCCAGTTTCTTTTCCTTTAGTGTTGTTGGCGAGTGCCTTCTCCTAGCTGTTTCTGATGGCCATATTATCGGTTTTCTTTGGGAAAGCACTATTTTAGGGTGTGTGTGTGTTTGTGTGTGATATACATAAATATATGCATACATACATTCCTTCATACATATATAGGATAGCACTGACCTGGTCCCTTCAATGTCGCAACTTTCACTAGGTGGAGAAGTTTTGGAATCCACCAAGCCGCCCCAATATCCAACAATGGAGGGCCTACTTTGATATTTAGAATAGAGTTGGAAGGGCAGGCAGATATGAGTGCACAGAGAGCATACACTTGGGCAACACATGCGCACAAACAGCCAGCACATAGGCACTATGCGATCCATATAAAATAACTAATGCCACTTACCGTTGTAGCCAGCAAATAATCCATATGCACAAATGTTTTGCTGTGAAGTGAACACAGACGGCACAGATCCCCTGCCTAAGCAAGCCGCTGTCTCGGCATCAGTCACTGACTAGTGTCTTCTGAAGGGGTTTGTCACTGCGGCTCTGCTTCATTGTGTTCACTGGGCTCTGCTTCATTGTGTTCACTGGGCTCTGCTTCATTGTGTTCACTGGGCTCTGCTTCATTGTGTTCACTGGGCTCTGCTTCATTGTGTTCACTGGGCTCTGCTTCATTGTGTTCACTGGGCTCTGCTTCATTGTGTTCACTGGGCTCTGCTTCATTGTGTTCACTGGGCTCTGCTTCATTGTGTTCACTGGGCTCTGCTTCATTGTGTTCACTGGGCTCTGCTTCATTGTGTTCACTGGGCTCTGCTTCATTGTGTTCACTGGGCTCTGCTTCATTGTGTTCACTGGGCTCTGCTTCATTGTGTTCATTGTGTTCACTGGGCTCTGCTTCATTGTGTTCATTGTGTTCACTGGGCTCTGCTTCATTGTGTTCATTGTGTTCACTGGGCTCTGCTTCATTGTGTTCACTGGGCTCTGCTTCATTGTGTTCACTGGGCTCTGCTTCATTGTGTTCATTGTGTTCACTGGGCTCTGCTTCATTGTGTTCATTGTGTTCACTGGGCTCTGCTTCATTGAGTTCCCTGGGGCTCTGCTTCATTGAGTTCCCTGGGGCTCTGCTTCATTGAGTTCCCTGGGGCTCTGCTTCATTGAGTTCCCTGGGGCTCTGCTTCATTGAGTTCCCTGGGGCTCTGCTTCATTGAGTTCCCTGGGGCTCTGCTTCATTGAGTTCCCTGGGGCTCTGCAGTTGCGTTCACTCGTGTGTGTGTGTGTGTGTGTGTGTGTGTGTGTGTGTGTGTGTGTGTGTGTGTGTGTGTGTGTGTGTGTGTGTGTGTGTGTGTGTGTGTGTGTGTGTGTGTGTGTGTGTGTGTGTGTATATGTATGGTGGCGGACCATTTCCTGATTTTGATACCCAGCTCGTTAGCACAAGTGAGATCTTTGCAACTTCTTGTTCATGACGTGGATCTTGTTTACTTATTGTGAATGCTCCCATTTTTTTGGGGGGGGTTTGAGCCCTCCCGCTGTTTACCACTTGTTGGCTGCAGCGTCCCTCTTCTTTGCAGCCACCTTAATTTGCCAATGCTGGCCAAAAGTCATTTCCGATTTCCCCCATCTACCCTACCCCTCGCCACTAAAATCTACACCAAACTACCCCACTGTACCCCACTCCACCCTGCCACACTCAATCTATCCCACGCCATGCATCCCTAATATACTCCACTCTACTCTACACACAGCTACCTCTATTCAGTACATTCTACCGCAATCTGCCACACTACCCCACTCCAGTTTGCCCCAGTCTACTCCAACCCATCCCACTGTTTATCGATGCTACACATTGGTGTACAACATGGCTAAAACATATTGTCAAACTCAATAGCTCGGCGAGACCCATTGGTTTTACCAAAATTTGTGATTCAGTTATACAAATTGAGCTTTATTTTAAAACGTCAAGATTTTAAGTGTTTTGTGGCATAAGAGCATTTGAAGAGGTGGCAAGGAGAGTACTCACTATTGGTTCGAGCTGCAGCAGGACTTATACAAGTTTGTATAGGAAGGAGCAAAAGGCTTATTTGGGGGAGGAGGGAGCTCTAGAGTGAGTTTAGCCGTAGGGCAGGGTGAAAGTGTTCCTGCAATAGGCCATTCATTTTCTTTTTATGTTTGTTAATTTGCATTTAGTCTCTCGATACTCATTAAAAACCGAACAGTCCGTGGTATAATGCAAAATGACTTCTTCAGATTTGGGAGAGTCCCAGCAGTTATTGTCACTGAAGTGAATATCATGATGCAACTTATGGGTGAATTAAAAAGTCCAACTCGGGAAATCTAAAAACTACTAAATGTGTTTAAAATTTTGCATCCGTTGGTTTCCATTCAACAAAGGAGCACAAACACACGTGTCAAAGTAAGCCTGTGTCAAGTAGTGAGGAAAGTGTGCTTATCCTGTCATAAATTCACTTGCGGATCCTAAAATGTATAAAAGTAAATTATTGTAACAACAAGTAGTTCCTGGCCTGGGGCAGAAGCACTTTATTTTTTTATTTTAATTTTTTTAAAGAAGTTCTGGATCCTAACACAGGCTGAAGTTCACCCTCACCCGGTGGTTCTCACTTTGCTTCGGTGTGTTTGGGATGGGCAGAGCCCATCTACAAACCAATCCAGAGAACAGAAAGGGCTGCTGGGATGTTGCATAATACAAGAGGGATACGCCTCTTTCAGTATTCATCCAATAGCAACACTTGTGGGCAGAATCTTGGATTGGAGAGATTAACTGTGACCTGTGTTCACACACTAGGTGTGAAGCAAGGAGGACATGTAAAATGCTGTGGGGAGTAGCTAGGGCACAGACTAATGTGCCGTTCCAATCATTGGGGAACGATGAACGTAAACGACCTTGAGCTGATCCAAAACGTGAACAAAAAGCAATGGATGATGGTGGGGGTGGGGGAGGGGTGGTGGCTGGCCTTAACCTGCCAGTAGTTGAAGCAGACTGACCCATCTTCTCCTTCTCCTTCTCCCAAAAACTGATCAGCCATTGTAGCTGAATTTACATACGAGATTTGGTTCTCTGTGGCACGCTTTTGGTTCTCATAGGAGTGACGGCGCCTTTTAACATAATCATGTGATTCCCTATTACAGGACATAGGGCTGCGACGGCTGGATCCGTGTCACATTTTTTATTATTATTATTTTGTATTGCGCGCAGCTACCCGAAGGGTTTTCCCAGCACAAGGCGGGTGCAGACAGGTGGGTGGGGGGTGAAATCAATTAATTTAGAATAACCAGGTCTTTAGACTTTTACGAAAGGTCTGTAATGAATTACAGTTCCTTAAAGCTTGTGGGAAAGAATTCGAAAGTCTGGGGCCTAGGTACGAAAAAAGAACATCCTTTCATACGAGTGAGATGCAATGTCTGTCGTAAATCGGGTTTGATATGAGGATCTTAGTGTGTGTGGGCTGACAGGGTCTCATTAATTTCTGAATGTAACATGGTCCTGTGCCCTGTTTGTCCTTTAACATGTAGCAAAGTGCCTTCAACTCAGTGTGTTTGGTATTCCTGAGCCAATGTAATTCCTGTAACCAATGAGCGACTGAGACCGATTTGGGTAAAGAGCACCCTGGCGGAAGCATTTTAGCCTACCTGTAAACGATAAATCGATGTCTTCGCAGCCAAATAGAGCATGTTTCTGTAATCCAGTCTAGATATAATCAGAGCTTGGGTAATTTTCCTTTAGGCTGCATGGGAAATTAGCCAGATCTTTTTCAGCTATCTAAGGACTGTAAAACAAGTAGCAGTTACTTTAGCCACTTGCAGTTTCATAGAAAGTTTATAGTCCATGAGAAATCCCACGTTTTCTATCCTCATGGACGGAGTGGGCAGGGTTCCTAGGAAGTCCGACCAATGTCTAGGACCCCAGAGAGAGACTGTTGCTCAGAACCATGACGTCCTCCTTTATCACCATTGAGCATGAGAGCATTATTATTCAATCGTCCATGGATTCTATTCTAGCCGAGGTTCAAGGTCGAAGGGTCCTGGTTTTGAGCTGATGACAGAAGAAAATGGTCCGTGTCTCATTGGCATATGAAATGAGGGTAAGCCCGCAACTCTCTATATTAAGTCTGCCAAAGGGTGGACATAGATATTGAATAGCAAAGGGCTCAGGACGGAGCCTTAGGGAACTTCTGAAGTTGGGACATGTGGCTTAGATTTTGCATCAGCTGGAAATGCCTGAAACACACGGTCTGCTAGGAAGGAGACACGCCGTCTTAATGCTGGGCCTTCTACGCCTAGAGCCTCCTGCCTTTCCACCAGGATTGAGTGGGATAGTGTCAAAGGCTGCGCTGATATCCAGCAGGATGAGTGCAGCAGTGCCTCCATAATCCAGGTGTAGTCTGGGGTGTTCAGTAACGCCCAGCAGGGCAGACTCAGTGCTGTGTCCACCCCTAAAACTGGACTGTGAAGGATGAGAAGTTTCAGACCTCAACAAAGTTGGTAAGGTGTGAGTTAACATGCTTTTCCAAAACTTTGGAGAAGACTGGTAGCAAGGAATTAGGCCAGAAATTCGCCATGTTGGCTGTATCCAGATTAGGTTTTTTTCAATAAAGGAAGAACCATAGCATGTTTCCACCTCAAAGTTACAAACCCGTCCCTCGAAGAAGAATTAAGAGGCTGCAGTAACATAGTTAAACAAGTCGTGTCCAGTAATCTGAGCTTAATGGGGGTAAATGATCCAGTAGGGATCCTGATTTAATGGATTGCAAGACAGCTAGCAAAGATATGAAATCAAGAAGAGGCCATTCGATTAATTTAGCGCTCCATCTTGTCTGAGATGACCGGTCATTACCCTCCTCCCCAGGCAGATTCAACACGTTCATAGCTGGGTCAGAACCTACTTTCAAAGAATCTCTAGCCAACTAAGTGAATTTTTGTCCACTTTTTGAGTTAAAAAAAAAAAACAAAAAAAAAATAAAGGAAGCTAACTCATCAAACATTCTGACATACAGAAGCAGGGGAAACATTACTAGCATCTGCCAGTTCTTTCACCACCTTAAAAAGTGTCTGCGGGCAATTCTGAGCATTAGTAATTTTATCTGTGTAAAATGTAGCACAAGCAGACTTACAGAGGGCGTGATAGACTTTCCAAGGCTCCCTATATTTAATCTTCGCCTCATCCATACATGACTTCCTCCAGAGTCTAACTCTGTGCAGCATTTCTTTTCTAATTTAAGGACATCAGTGTTCCAGGGTGCAGGAGGATGAATTCTGCCAGCACGTTTAGCAGTAGTTGGCAGAGTGACATCAAGTACTTTAGTGAGCCACTGATGGATCATAGCCTGGACTACATCAACCTGATGTTGTAGAGCAAGCTATGAATACTAAGTAACTGTTCATTATGTGTCAAGATATTAAGTTTAGACCAATTCCTAAAATTATTTTGGATTTTGACCGTGTTGTAGGATGATGAGATTAGACCTTTAGCTTGAACGGCACAGCAAGGTGATCAGACCAGCAAAGTGGGAGAGGAGGTTCTATTATCAAATCCTTGATGTTCTAGAAAACCGGGTCAAAGAGGTGCCCCGCCACATGAGTGGGCGCAGTGTTGAGGAGTGCCACATTTAAGTACACTCAAATCCTCAATGAAGGATGTCTTCAAATTATTTTGCACATCATCAAGGTGGAGATTAATGGCCCCATGTATAATAAAATTAGTAGTTGAATGTGAGGAGCCAATAAGTCTGGTAAGGAGGTACACCCTGGGGGGTTTGGGTAAAGAGGTCGATAAATCAAGCCTCCAGAAAGCATTCAAATGTGAGTGAGGGAGATTAAGGTCAGAGCTTCACAATCCAGGACTGGAAATTCTTCAAATTTACATTGATAATCTTTTTAAAAAAATAATAGCAATACCTCTTCCTAGCCTGTCTTGCCTGTCTATCCTAGGTAGTGAAAAGTTAGCAGGAAGTGTTGCGATGTCGGGTAAGGAGCCTGCATGTAGCCATGTCTCGGTGAGGAATACTGCATCTGGGTTATAGTAACATAAAAAGCTAAATAGGTATTGGTGTTGTTTTTGGAAGGGTGCAGCAATTAAAACTAAAAAAAGAATGAAATATCTTAGTGAGGTGGTGCTCGGCTAGCCAGTGTGTGGGGGTGGGGGGGTGGGGAGTAGAATCTGCAACACAATTGCTAAAAAACAGTGCGAGCAAAATTGCAGTAGCTGCAGTTCAAGGAATTCGCCCAGGTCTACTGTATATATTATTACCTCTGACTACAACAGCACAGGGGTCCTGGCCCTGGTCAGACAGGTGGGTGCAGATGGGCTCGCCTTGGCGCGCCTTCTGCATTTTCCGAATATACATGCACAGACCCTTCTTGACACTGGCCTTTTGATCTCTCCATCACACACCTGCTAAAAGAATGAGTCGTCTGTGACTCTACCTAAATGTGTTCCAGGGAATCTGTCTCTCCACAATACAACACTAAAGCTTCACAGGCACGTCTCATTTGTACTCCAAAAAAAGTGCCATTAAAATGTGTGCTACTTGTACTCCAAAGACACTGGGATACATAGGTTATCATTTTTACTTGATTCACCCTGCTTCATGAAATCGCTGAGCAACATAAAAAATTTCAGCAACTGTAAAATGTATGAGGTGGGGTGATTACCCAAAATGATGTGCCCACGGTGGTTCATCTCACAGCACCCTGTTCTAGCCTTCTTTGTATCATTCAATTCCATCATTGTCCTGTTTGAGGCAGTCTGATCAAATTCTACCTGAACTCCACACCTGCTTATTCTGTATGAACATCCTTCCCGTATCACTGCTTCTTCACATACGCTGAATGCTGCTCGCTGATCACAATGTCTTAATTTTACTTCTACTTCCTGTAGAAGATGGCAGGGGCAAGGTGATCATCAATTGTATTTCAGAAAAAAGAACAATTTGCCCAATTCAGTTAGTGAGTGATCACCACAGTTTGTTACAGTCAGACTACAACACTGAATTGCCGGAGTCTGTATTCTGATTGAGTCTTGGATACACAGACTAATAAAATAAAAAGTGTGGGCCTTTTAGGAAGGGTCTGTTTTAAAGCGTTGTTTGCCAACCTCCCTGTGATAGGGAAACACTGAGGGAACGCCAGTGGCTCATGCAGGGCCGCAACTACGCGCAGTCCTGCCCAAAAGGCGGCCAGGCGAAGGAATGGAGGGATGACAGAATACTTCAAGTTAACCCCAGTGTGCTGAAACATGAAGATTGTGTATGTTACGATTGATGGATGCAGATTTCTGTTTGATTGGGTGGATAAATGCAGTTTGTGTATTTTCTGATTCCTTGGATCGATACAATTAATGTCTAAAATTTAGGTCTGTGTGAGTTTGGGTAATGAGATGTTGGGAGCCAGTGGGCTCTATTCTCCCTTGACGGTCAGTCACTTCTGAATGTTTCTCATGATCATTCCCATGTAGACCTGCCAGGTGTTTGCTGGCCTGGCCTGTGGCCACTGTACTCCCCGGGCATCACACACACTCTGTACAAACTTTTTCTGTCAGATCCTCCATCCCGGAGGAGGTGGGAGAGCCCCGCATCCGCAGACAAATCCAACCCAATGAACATGCGTGGTACTTGACCATGACATGGGATCAGCATCTTGCAGGCATATGAAGGGACCAGATCATGAGGCCCTGGGATGAGGGCTGAGAGGCCAAGAGCTGCAGGTTAAGAACATCAAAGAAGATACAGGAGCCATGACTTACGTGGTGCCCTAAGCTATTCCAGATCAGGAGATTCTCTGGTCTTCCTGCAGGGGCGTACTGTGAGGAAAGAGAAAAACTGACCAATTCTCAGAGCCAGTGCTGTGTCAGGGCGTTAGGGTTGGGGGGATTGGAACACAACTGAAATGTGTACTAAGTGTCAGTGGGCCAGACTTGAACAGAATGGAACACAGTGGTGGGGAACAGATCTGTACTGGGCTTGAACAAGCAAGGTACCGTGCAGATGAAGAAATTAACGGCTTGACCATCTGCACAAGATGCAGACTTGTCTAAGCTATCACAATGTGAACACTTGCAAAATACAGTTTATTAAGGCCTATATTAAGATTTGGTGTATTTCATCGACAGCGATAACTTTGGGTAAAATACCTCAAAGTTGTCATTACGGGAGTGTCTGGGCTCTGAATTATGAGGCCCGAAAAATCCTGACCTGACAGTTCTAGGCCTGGAGACACTGTGCAGGTGACCAATGCCGTGGAGCAGGTTGTGTGGGAGGCAGCATCGACTGGCACCCGCCTGGCCCCTGCAGCAGCTCAGGGGTCAGCAGACGCCGCTACCACACCCCTTTCTCCCTGAGAGGCAGAAGTGTGCCCTGGAGCACTGCCCACCTCCCCTTCACCACCATTTGTGCTGACTCTTTTCACCTGCCAAGGGCGGGCTCAAAATGATTAATATTTGTATTATTATTTAATTATATTTATTATTTTATTTTAATGTTTTTTTTTTTTTTTTAAATATTTTATTATAATAATTATATTTATATATATATATATAAAACTGCCTGGTAAATCTACTGGTTAACTCTGGATCCCAGCAGTTATTCTCGGTTTGGGGTAAAAAAAAACGCCCAGACTTTGGTGCCGAGAAGTTGGTCGCTAACTTTAATTCTGTCTGCCAGTATCTTGCACCCAAACCGTGCCAACTCATGCCTGAGGCCTGGGTCTTCTGTTTCCCAGCTTGTTCAGACGATTGATTCTTGGACTTAGCCTGCTCAGGGTGGTGGCATGGCACCCCTTCACACTGGTGGGATACTTGTCACCTCTCCCTCAGAAATACAAATATAAAGTGTCAAAACTGCTAGATAGTGAAGGGATCCCTCTCTTTTTTGCATTAAGTCTCTAAAAGGTTTCAAATTCTTTCCTCCTTATGTGGTATCCTTTGGTAACCTGGCTCTAAAATCCAAGAGTCCCTTTTGATGAGTGTTCTTCAGAAGCCATCTGCACACTGCATCGTCATCTAAATTTACCTCCTTTACCTGGACTTCTTCTGTTTTTCTGTTTTTTGTGCCATCCTAGTGCTGTTCGTGATTGATCTTCTTTCCATCAATGCAGGGTATTCGGATAAGGCGGATCCTCCGACCTTTCTTCCTTCTGCAGAACTCTTCTTTGATGAAGAAGACATTGAAGTGCATCAAGAGGACATTACCTGAAATGGCAAGGTAGGTCAGTTTCACCTGGTTACCTGCTGTTCCAGGAGGAGCCTCCAGTTCTCTAGTGACATTGAACAACACACATGCAGGTTTTGGTTCACAAACTAAAAAAAAAAATGTACCATAATGTGTGACTTATGCTCTTGAAGGCCATCTCCTCCACCGAAATGGTTGTGCATCCACATCATACACCTAGAATGTAACAAGTGCAGCAAAAGCGTTTTCCGCAATCAGTGTTTGTTTTTGTCAAATAAAAAAAAAAAAAAGACTTGTTTCTGTGGCTTGGATGCTGAATTATTCTCGCCCACACTGTGCTTTCCAGGTGGTATATGTTGTCCATTTCATAGAAGGCACAAACTCGCTTTGCAGCTATATGGGAAAACAATTCCGCAAGCCTCGAGGTAGACATGATTAGCCATAAACAAAATGAACAGCGAATGAAATCATGAGCTGCCCCAACGACACCAAAATCCAGATACTGTCGAGACTTTGTACTTTGCAGAAACTATTAACCACCAAAAGAAAACCAATTGTTTTCCTGCTGTATCCATTGACCTCTGTTAGCGCAACATACCTTAATGAGTAAACTTACAAGGGGACGCAAATAGTTCGATGAACCTGTTGACTCGTTTAAGATGTTCTCGCCATAGCTCCAGTACATGGACAAATAATCAATTCACAATAATTGTAAGGAAATGCCTCCTTGGCATGGTTGCCCCCTGACTTTTTGCCTTTGCTGATGCTATGTTTACAATTGAAAGTGTGCTGAGGCCTGCTAACCAGGCCCCAGCACCAGTGTTCTTTCCCTAACCTGTACTTTTGTATCCACAATTGGCAGACCCTGGCATCCAGATAAGTCCCTTGTAACTGGTACTTCTAGTACCAAGGGCCCTGATGCCAAGGAAGGTCTCTAAGGGCTGCAGCATGTCTTATGCCACCCTGGAGACCTCTCACTCAGCACAGACACACTGCTTGCCAGCTTGTGTGTGCTAGTGAGGACAAAACGAGTAAGTCGACATGGCACTCACCTCAGGGTGCCATGCCAGCCTCTCACTGCCTATGCAGTATAGGTAAGACACCCCTCTAGCAGGCCTTACAGCCCTAAGGCAGGGTGCACTATACCATAGGTGAGGGTACCAGTGCATGAGCATGGTACCCCTACAGTGTCTAAACAAAACCTTAGACATTGTAAGTGCAGGGTAGCCATAAGAGTATATGGTCTGGGAGTCTGTCAAACACGAACTCCACAGCACCATAATGGCTACACTGAAAACTGGGAAGTTTGGTATCAAACTTCTCAGCACAATAAATGCACACTGATGCCAGTGTACATTTTATTGCAAAATACACCCCAGAGGGCACCTTAGAGGTGCCCCCTGAAACTTAACCGACTGTCTGTGTAGGCTGACTAGTTCCAGCAGCCTGCCACACCAGAGACATGTTGCTGGCCCCATGGGGAGAGTGCCTTTGTCACTCTGAGGCCAGTAACAAAGCCTGCACTGGGTGGAGATGCTAACACCTCCCCCAGGCAGGAGCTGTAACACCTGGCGGTGAGCCTCAAAGGCTCACCCCTTTGTCACAGCCCAGCAGGGCACTCCAGCTTAGTGGAGTTGCCCGCCCCCTCCGGCCACGGCCCCCACTTTTGGCGGCAAGGCTGGAGGGAACAAAGAAAGCAACAAGGAGGAGTCACTGGCCAGTCAGGACAGCCCCTAAGGTGTCCTGAGCTGAAGTGACTCTAACTTTTAGAAATCCTCCATCTTGCAGATGGAGGATTCCCCCAATAGGGTTAGGATTGTGACCCCCTCCCCTTGGGAGGAGGCACAAAGAGGGTGTACCCACCCTCAGGGCTAGTAGCCATTGGCTACTAACCCCCCAGACCTAAACACGCCCTGAAATTTAGTATTTAAGGGCTACCCTGAACCCTAGAAAATTAGATTCCTGCAACTACAAGAAGAAGGACTGCCTAGCTGAAAAACCCCTGCAGAGGAAGACCAGAAGACGACAACTGCCTTGGCTCCAGAAACTCACCGGCCTGTCTCCTGCCTTCCAAAGATCCTGCTCCAGCGACGCCTTCCAAAGGGACCAGCGACCTCGACATCCTCTGAGGACTGCCCCTGCTTCGAAAAGACAAGAAACTCCCGAGGACAGCGGACCTGCTCCAAGAAAGGCTGCAACTTTGTTTCCAGCAGCTTTTGAAAGAACCCTGCAAGCTCCCCGCAAGAAGCGTGAGACTTGCAACACTGCACCCGGCGACCCCGACTCGGCTGGTGGAGATCCAACACCTCAGGAGGGACCCCAGGACTACTCTGATACTGTGAGTACCAAAACCTGTCCCCCCTGAGCCCCCACAGCGCCGCCTGCAGAGGGAATCCCGAGGCTTCCCCTGACCGCGACTCTTTGAATCCTAAGTCCCGACGCCTGGGAGAGACCCTGCACCCGCAGCCCCCAGGACCTGAAGGACCGGACTTTCACTGGAGAAGTGACCCCCAGGAGTCCCTCTCCCTTGCCCAAGTGGAGGTTTCCCCGAGGAGTCCCCCCTTGCCTGCCTGCAGCGCTGAAGAGATCCCGAGATCTCTCATAGACTAACATTGCGAACCCGACGCTTGTTTCTACACTGCACCCGGCCGCCCCCGCGCTGCTGAGGGTGAAATTTCTGTGTGGGCTTGTGTCCCCCCCGGTGCCCTACAAAACCCCCCTGGTCTGCCCTCCGAAGACGCGGGTACTTACCTGCAAGCAGACCGGAACCGGGGCACCCCCTTCTCTCCATTCTAGCCTATGTGTTTTGGGCACCACTTTGAGCTCTGCACCTGACGGGCCCTGAGCTGCTGGTGTGGTGACTTTGGGGTTGCTCTGAACCCCCAACGGTGGGCTACCTTGGACCAAGAACTGAACCCTGTAAGTGTCTTACTTACCTGGTAAAACTAACAAAAACTTACCTCCCCCAGGAACTGTGAAAATTGCACTAAGTGCCCACTTTTAAAACAGCTATTTGTCAATAACTTGAAAAGTATACATGCAATTTTTATGATTTAAAGTTCCTAAAGTACTTACCTGCAATACCTTTCAAATGAGATATTACATGTAGAATTTGAACCTGTGGTTCTTAAAATAAACTAAGAAAATATATTTTTCTATACAAAAACCTATTGGCTGGATTTGTCTCTGAGTGTGTGTACCTCATTTATTGTCTGTGTATGTACAACAAATGCTTAACACTACTCCTTGGATAAGCCTACTGCTCGACCACACTACCACAAAATAGAGCATTAGTATTATCTATTTTTTACCACTATTTTACCTCTAAGGGGAACCCTTGGACTCTGTGCATGCTATTCCTTACTTTGAAATAGCACATACAGAGCCAACTTCCTACATTGGTGGATCAGCGGTGGGGTACAAGACTTTGCATTTGCTGGACTACTCAGCCAATACCTGATCACACGACAAATTCCAAAATTGTCATTAGAAATTGATTTTTGCAATTTGAAAAGTTTTCTAAATTCTTAAAAGACCTGCTAGGGCCTTGTGTTAGATCCTGTTTAGCATTTCTTTTAGAGTTTAAAAGTTTGTAAAAGTTTGAATTAGATTCTAGAACCAGTTGTAGATTCTTAAAAAGTATTCCAACTTTTAGAAGCAAAATGTCTAGCACAGATGTGACTGTGGTGGAACTCGACACCACACCTTACCTCCATCTTAAGATGAGGGAGCTAAGGTCACTCTGTAAAATAAAGAAAATAACAATGGGCCCCAAACCTACCAAAATACAGCTCCAGGAGCTTTTGGCAGAGTTTGAAAAGGCCAACCCCTCTGAGGGTGGCAACTCAGAGGAAGAGGATAGTGACTTGGAGGACAATTCCCCCCTACCAGTCCTATCCAAGGAGAACAGGGTCCCTCAAACCCTGACTCCAAAAATAATAGTCAGAGATGCTGGTTCCCTCACAGGAGAGACCAACACCTCTGAAATCACTGAGGATAGCCCCAGTGAAGAGGACATCCAGTTAGCCAGGATGGCCAAAAGATTGGCTTTGGAAAGACAGATCCTAGCCATAGAGAGGGAAAGACAAGAGATGGGCCTAGGACCCATCAATGGTGGCAGCAACATAAATAGGGTCAGAGATTCTCCTGACATGTTGAAAATCCCCAAAGGGATTGTAACTAAATATGAAGATGGTGATGACATCACCAAATGGTTCACAGCTTTTGAGAGGGCTTGTGTAACCAGAAAAGTGAACAGATCTCACTGGGGTGCTCTCCTTTGGGAAATGTTCACAGGAAAGTGTAGGGATAGACTCCTCACACTCTCTGGACAAGATGCAGAATCTTATGACCTCATGAAGGGTACCCTGATTGAGGGCTTTGGATTCTCCACTGAGGAGTATAGGATTAGATTCAGGGGGGCTCAAAAATCCTCGAGCCAGACCTGGGTTGACTTTGTAGACTACTCAGTGAAAACACTAGATGGTTGGATTCAAGGCAGTGGTGTAAGTAATTATGATGGGCTGTACAATTTATTTGTGAAAGAACACCTGTTAAGTAATTGTTTCAATGATAAACTGCATCAGCATCTGGTAGACCTAGGACCAATTTCTCCCCAAGAATTGGGAAAGAAGGCGGACCATTGGGTCAAGACAAGGGTGTCCAAGACTTCAACAGGGGGTGACCAAAAGAAAGGGGTCACAAAGACTCCCCAGGGGAAGAGTGATGAGACAACCAAAACTAAAAATAGTAAAGAGTCTTCTACAGGCCCCCAAAAACCTGCACAGGAGGGTGGGCCCAGAGCCTCTTCACAAAACAATGGGTACAAGGGTAAAAACTTTGATCCCAAAAAGGCCTGGTGTCATAGCTGTAAACAGCATGGACACCAAACTGGAGACAAGGCCTGTCCCAAGAATGATTCCACTCCAAACTCCCATCCAGGTAACACTGGTATGGCTAGTCTCCAAGTGGGATCAACAGTGTGCCCAGAGCAAATCAGGGTCCACACTGAAGCTACTCTAGTTTCTGAGGGTGGGGTGGATTTAGCCACACTAGCTGTCTGGCCGCCTAACATGCAAAAATACAGACAGCAACTCTTAATTATTGGGACTAGAATAGAGGGCCTGAGGGATACAGGTGCCAGTGTCACCATGGTGACAGAGAAACTGGTTTCCCCTGGCCAATACCTGACTGGAAAAACTTACACAGTCACCAACGCTGACAATCAGAGAAAAGTACATCCCATGGCAATGGTTACTTTAGAATGGGGAGGGGTCAATGGCCTGAAACAGGTGGTGGTCTCCTCAAATATCCCAGTGGACTGTCTGCTTGGAAATGACCTGGAGTCCTCAGCATGGGCTGAGGTAGAACTAAAAACCCATGCAGCAATGCTGGGTATCCCTGAACTGGTGTGTGTGAAAACAAGAGCACAATGCAAGGCACAGGGTGAACAAGTAGAGCTGGAGTCTGGAAAAATGGCCCAGCCTACCAAGAGAACAGGAAAGTCAGTTGGGAAACCAACTGCAACACAGCAAAAGAAAGGGAACCTCTCTTCTCAGGAAGAAGTTCTGCCCTCTGAGGGAACTGAGCCTTTGGAGCTTGAACCTTATCAGGTTGAGCTCTTAGGCCCAGGGGGACCCTCAAGGGAGGAGCTGTGTAAGGGACAAGAAACCTGTCCCTCTCTTGAAGGCCTTAGGCAGCAAGCTGCTGAAGAGTCCAAGGGCAAGAAAAATGGAACACATAGGGTCTATTGGGAAGATGGACTCCTGTACACTGAGGCCAGAGACCCCAAACCTGGTGCCACTAGGAGAGTGGTAGTGCCTCAGCTGTTCAGGGAGTTCATCCTAACATTGGCCCATGACATTCCCCTTGCTGGACATTTGGGACAAACCAAGACGTGGGAGAGGCTAGTCAACCACTTCTACTGGCCCAATATGTCCAACATGGTTAAGGAGTTTTGCCTCTCCTGCCCCACCTGTCAAGCCAGTGGTAAGACAGGTGGGCATCCAAAGGCCCCCCTCATTCCACTTCCAGTGGTGGGGGTTCCCTTTGAAAGAGTGGGTGTGGACATAGTTGGTCCACTAGAACCTCCCACAGCCTCAGGAAATATGTATATCCTGGTAGTAGTGGATCATGCTACCAGGTATCCTGAAGCTATTCCCCTTAGGTCGACTACTGCCCCTGCAGTAGCCAAGGCCCTCATTGGTATCTTTACCAGAGTGGGTTTCCCTAAGGAGGTAGTGTCTGACAGAGGTACCAACTTCATGTCCGCATACCTAAAACATATGTGGAATGAGTGTGGAGTGACTTATAAATTCACTACACCTTACCATCCACAAACTAATGGCTTGGTTGAGAGATTCAACAAGACATTAAAAGGCATGATCATGGGGCTCCCAGAAAAACTCAAAAGGAGATGGGATGTCCTCTTGCCATGTCTGCTTTTCGCTTACAGAGAGGTGCCACAGAAGGGAGTAGGATTCTCACCCTTTGAACTTCTGTTTGGTCATCCTGTAAGGGGACCACTTGCCCTTGTTAAAGAAGGCTGGGAGAGACCTCTCCATGAGCCTAAACAGGACATAGTGGACTATGTACTTGGCCTTCGCTCTAGAATGGCAGAGTACATGGAAAAGGCAACCAAAAACCTTGAGGCCAGCCAACAGCTCCAGAAGTTTTGGTATGACCAAAAGGCTGCACTGGTTGAGTTCCAACCAGGGCAGAAAGTCTGGGTTCTGGAGCCTGTGGCTCCCAGGGCACTCCAGGACAAATGGAGTGGCCCTTACCCAGTGCTAGAAAGGAAGAGTCAGGTCACCTACCTGGGGGACCTGGGCACAAGCAGGAGCCCCAAGAGGGTGATCCATGTGAACCGCCTTAAGCTCTTCCATGACAGGGCTGATGTGAATCTGTTGATGGTAACAGATGAGGATCAGGAGGCAGAGAGTGAACCTCTCCCTGATCTTCTGTCATCAGACCCAAAAGATGGCACAGTAGATGGAGTGATCTACTCAGACACCCTCTCTGGCCAACAGCAAGCTGATTGTAGGAGAGTCCTACAACAGTTTCCTGAACTCTTCTCCTTAACCCCTGTCCAGACACACCTGTGTACCCATGATGTGGACACAGGAGACAGCATGCCTGTCAAAAACAAAATCTTTAGACAGTCTGACCATGTTAAGGAAAGCATCAAGGTGGAAGTCCACAAGATGCTGGAATTGGGAGTAATTGAGCGCTCTGACAGCCCCTGGGCTAGCCCAGTGGTCTTAGTCCCCAAACCTCACACCAAAGATGGAAAGAAAGAGATGAGGTTTTGTGTGGACTACAGAGGGCTCAATTCTGTCACCAAGACAGATGCTCATCCAATCCCAAGAGCTGATGAGCTCATAGATAAATTAGGTGCTGCCAAATTCTTAAGTACCTTTGACTTGACAGCAGGGTACTGGCAAATAAAAATGGCACCTGGAGCAAAAGAGAAAACAGCATTCTCCACACCTGATGGGCATTATCAGTTTACTGTTATGCCCTTTGGTTTAAAGAATGCCCCTGCCACCTTCCAAAGGTTGGTGAATCAAGTCCTTGCTGGCTTGGAGTCCTTTAGCACAGCTTATCTTGATGATATTGCTGTCTTTAGCTCCACCTGGCAGGATCACCTGGTCCACCTGAAGAAGGTTTTGAAGGCTCTGCAATCTGCAGGCCTCTCTATCAAGGCATCCAAATGCCAGATAGGGCAGGGAACTGTGGTTTACTTGGGCCACCTTGTAGGTGGAGGCCAAGTTCAGCCACTCCAACCCAAGATCCAGACTATTCTGGACTGGGTAGCTCCAAAAACCCAGACTCAAGTCAGGGCATTCCTTGGCTTGACTGGGTATTACAGGAGGTTTGTGAAGGGATATGGATCCATTGTGACAGCCCTCACTGAACTCACCTCCAAGAAAATGCCCAAGAAAGTGAACTGGACTGTGGAATGCCAACAGGCCTTTGACACCCTGAAACAAGCAATGTGCTCAGCACCAGTTCTAAAAGCTCCAGATTATTCTAAGCAGTTCATTGTGCAGACTGATGCCTCTGAACATGGGATAGGGGCAGTTTTGTCCCAAACAAATGATGATGGCCTTGACCAGCCTGTTGCTTTCATTAGCAGGAGGTTACTCCCCAGGGAGCAGCGTTGGAGTGCCATTGAGAGGGAGGCCTTTGCTGTGGTTTGGTCCCTGAAGAAGCTGAGACCATACCTCTTTGGGACTCACTTCCTAGTTCAAACTGACCACAGACCTCTCAAATGGCTGATGCAAATGAAAGGTGAAAATCCTAAACTGTTGAGGTGGTCCATCTCCCTACAGGGAATGGACTTTATAGTGGAACACAGACCTGGGACTGCCCATGCCAATGCAGATGGCCTTTCCAGGTTCTTCCACTTAGAAAATGAAGACTCTCTTGGGAAAGGTTAGTCTCATCCTCTTTCGTTTGGGGGGGGGGTTGTGTAAGGAAATGCCTCCTTGGCATGGTTGCCCCCTGACTTTTTGCCTTTGCTGATGCTATGTTTACAATTGAAAGTGTGCTGAGGCCTGCTAACCAGGCCCCAGCACCAGTGTTCTTTCCCTAACCTGTACTTTTGTATCCACAATTGGCAGACCCTGGCATCCAGATAAGTCCCATGTAACTGGTACTTCTAGTACCAAGGGCCCTGATGCCAAGGAAGGTCTCTAAGGGCTGCAGCATGTCTTATGCCACCCTGGAGACCTCTCACTCAGCACAGACACACTGCTTGCCAGCTTGTGTGTGCTAGTGAGGACAAAACGAGTAAGTCGACATGGCACTCCCCTCAGGGTGCCATGCCAGCCTCTCACTGCCTATGCAGTATAGGTAAGACACCCCTCTAGCAGGCCTTACAGCCCTAAGGCAGGGTGCACTATACCATAGGTGAGGGTACCAGTGCATGAGCATGGTACCCCTACAGTGTCTAAACAAAACCTTAGACATTGTAAGTGCAGGGTAGCCATAAGAGTATATGGTCTGGGAGTCTGTCAAACACGAACTCCACAGCACCATAATGGCTACACTGAAAACTGGGAAGTTTGGTATCAAACTTCTCAGCACAATAAATGCACACTGATGCCAGTGTACATTTTATTGCAAAATACACCCCAGAGGGCACCTTAGAGGTGCCCCCTGAAACTTAACCGACTGTCTGTGTAGGCTGACTAGTTCCAGCAGCCTGCCACACCAGAGACATGTTGCTGGCCCCATGGGGAGAGTGCCTTTGTCACTCTGAGGCCAGTAACAAAGCCTGCACTGGGTGGAGATGCTAACACCTCCCCCAGGCAGGAGCTGTAACACCTGGCGGTGAGCCTCAAAGGCTCACCCCTTTGTCACAGCCCAGCAGGGCACTCCAGCTTAGTGGAGTTGCCCGCCCCCTCCGGCCACGGCCCCCACTTTTGGCGGCAAGGCTGGAGGGAACAAAGAAAGCAACAAGGAGGAGTCACTGGCCAGTCAGGACAGCCCCTAAGGTGTCCTGAGCTGAAGTGACTCTAACTTTTAGAAATCCTCCATCTTGCAGATGGAGGGTTCCCCCAATAGGGTTAGGATTGTGACCCCCTCCCCTTGGGAGGAGGCACAAAGAGGGTGTACCAACCCTCAGGGCTAGTAGCCATTGGCTACTAACCCCCCAGACCTAAACACGCCCTGAAATTTAGTATTTAAGGGCTACCCTGAACCCTAGAAAATTAGATTCCTGCAACTACAAGAAGAAGGACTGCCTAGCTGAAAAACCCCTGCAGAGGAAGACCAGAAGACGACAACTGCCTTGGCTCCAGAAACTCACCGGCCTGTCTCCTGCCTTCCAAAGATCCTGCTCCAGCGACGCCTTCCAAAGGGACCAGCGACCTCGACATCCTCTGAGGACTGCCCCTGCTTCGAAAAGACAAGAAACTCCCGAGGACAGCGGACCTGCTCCAAGAAAGGCTGCAACTTTGTTTCCAGCAGCTTTTGAAAGAACCCTGCAAGCTCCCCGCAAGAAGCGTGAGACTTGCAACACTGCACCCGGCGACCCCGACTCGGCTGGTGGAGATCCAACACCTCAGGAGGGACCCCAGGACTACTCTGATACTGTGAGTACCAAAACCTGTCCCCCCTGAGCCCCCACAGCGCCGCCTGCAGAGGGAATCCCGAGGCTTCCCCTGACCGCGACTCTTTGAAACCTAAGTCCCGACGCCTGGGAGAGACCCTGCACCCGCAGCCCCCAGGACCTGAAGGACCGGACTTTCACTGGAGAAGTGACCCCCAGGAGTCCCTCTCCCTTGCCCAAGTGGAGGTTTCCCCGAGGAATCCCCCCCTTGCCTGCCTGCAGCGCTGAAGAGATCCCGAGATCTCTCATAGACTAACATTGCGAACCCGACGCTTGTTTCTACACTGCACCCGGCCGCCCCCGCGCTGCTGAGGGTGAAATTTCTGTGTGGGCTTGTGTCCCCCCCGGTGCCCTACAAAACCCCCCTGGTCTGCCCTCCGAAGACGCGGGTACTTACCTGCAAGCAGACCGGAACCGGGGCACCCCCTTCTCTCCATTCTAGCCTATGTGTTTTGGGCACCACTTTGAGCTCTGCACCTGACCGGCCCTGAGCTGCTGGTGTGGTGACTTTGGGGTTGCTCTGAACCCCCAACGGTGGGCTACCTTGGACCAAGAACTGAACCCTGTAAGTGTCTTACTTACCTGGTAAAACTAACAAAAACTTACCTCCCCCAGGAACTGTGAAAATTGCACTGTGTCCACTTTTAAAACAGCTATTTGTCAATAACTTGAAAAGTATACATGCAATTTTTATGATTTAAAGTTCCTAAAGTACTTACCTGCAATACCTTTCAAATGAGATATTACATGTAGAATTTGAACCTGTGGTTCTTAAAATAAACTAAGAAAAGATATTTTTCTATACAAAAACCTATTGGCTGGATTTGTCTCTGAGTGTGTGTACCTCATTTATTGTCTATGTGTATGTACAACAAATGCTTAACACTACTCCTTGGATAAGCCTACTGCTCGACCACACTACCACAAAATAGAGCATTAGTATTATCTATTTTTTACCACTATTTTACCTCTAAGGGGAACCCTTGGACTCTGTGCATGCTATTCCTTACTTTGAAATAGCACATACAGAGCCAACTTCCTACAATAATCAACAATCCTTAGTAATCAATAAAATCAGTAAATTTCACTCACCATGACCTTTCAGTCATGAAAAACCACACCTTTTGGTAAAGTTTTTAGTACTTTTATTTCCCTTATATTAACAATACTAAAGTCATGTAGATTAATCTCAAAATCAAATGAACACATATAGGAACAATACTGGTTGTCCAAAGTGGCAGAAGAAACGCATTCTAATCAAAGCTTGAATCACTACACATTCTAAGGTTACAGTGCAGAGCAATAGCAGAATCAGCTGCAATAAAGATATATAATACATAAAACTCCGCAAGATAACTCATCAGTCATTAATCCCTGCATTTGTCAGTTAAGTTTGCGTGCCCTCAACTCATATCAGATTAGCATCAGCATGTTGGGCTTCATGCAAAACAATTTAGAAAACATCTATCTATTGGTCCAATCAAAAATAGCGCGGTTGGTACCTAGAAAGAAAAGGCATAAAATGCATTACAGTCACATTGTCATATCTACCTATCCACGGTATGGGTCAGCAAGCAGAATCCGTCTTCGTCCTCAGGTCATCAGTCGATCAGCAAAACATCAGGGTCTCAGAGTATGAGCCCAATAACAGACTGAATCTCGACTCTCTCCTAAAGTCTCTTCTCCCAAAGTCACTCTAGACGTGTGGTGTTATCATCGGAATAATTTCCATCTGTTGCATTGTTATATCTAAACTATTCCCTAA
Source organism: Pleurodeles waltl (assembly GCF_031143425.1). Classification (NCBI taxonomy): domain Eukaryota; kingdom Metazoa; phylum Chordata; class Amphibia; order Caudata; family Salamandridae; genus Pleurodeles; species Pleurodeles waltl. The sequence goes on along the minus strand of NC_090440.1, from coordinate 93,987,553 downwards.
TTCTCTATTGGTCAGTCAATCATACGTTTATACACTACCCAATAATATTTCTATAGCAAATCTATAAATTGTAATATTTCGCTCTTCACAAAAAGTTGATTGGTCCACTTTATGATGTCTTCATCATCCGGCTCGTCGGGTAACAATTTTGTTGCATCTTCATCTCCAGTCAGTGTCTTCATTGTTTGCGTTCTGGGAAAGTACATCTCACATAAATTACACTCAAATTGTTACACTGCTAGAAACATCATCTTCTGTTTGTCAGTTCTCATGAAAAGCTTTGGTTGAGCCCTTTCAACAAGACAATGGGCATTTCACAGTTGAGTTAATTCTGTCAGCATTTTTATCAACCGCTAAGAAATACAGCTTCTGCACGAGGCCTGGCAAAATAGGACAAAACACTCACTAAGTTAAGGCCTACAATTAATAAACTAGAGCATACTTCATAACCCTTAATATGACCTATTATATTAATCTAATACATTTTCAATATTTCATAAGAATTAATCATTAATTATTATATATCGTGAACACTGGTGGCCATTCTTCGAGGTCACATTTTCAAACGTGTGCATTATTTTCTCTACGTTATTCATTTTCTACATAATTCATTATTCAAACTACACAAACGCTCATTAATTTCTTAGTAAAGACACCTGCTTCAGCACCTCCATCTAGGGTTGCCACATGGCCATTTATTTATTATTATTTAATTTTTTTAACTGGCTGACTGTATTGATTTACCTCCTCGATTGCCTAGATCAGGACCATGTGATCAAGCAGCCCCTCCACAGTGCCCCATAACCAGAGCTCGTAGTTGTATCACAGCCCTACCTCTCCTACCCCCAGAGCCAACCACAGTCACAGGATGCTCGTGTGGTAGCACAAGATTGCACCCAATGACTCTGCAATACAAACAGCAGATATGCCAAGTTTTTTTTTTTTTCCTTTAGAAGGAACATATTGTAGTAAAAGATCTAAGAGTTCACATGCTTTTGCTAGACAAGTAGTCTGGGCCAAGAAGTGAACGATGCAAGAATTAAACCGAATGGAGATTGTATTAAGGTGGCATGAATAACATTCAATAGAATTGCTAAATCTGGGTAAGGTAATTGATACTAGTTTATTTATGTGGCTTTTGGCAATGTGAACCTTGGTGTGGAAAGCATGCAGAAGCCATTTGCTCACTTAGTCCATCTTCCTTCATATTAACTCGTCCAGGTTGACCTTTATGTTGGACTATTCACTTTAGAACAGTTTCTCTGGACAGAAGAATTTAAATGAATTGCCTCTAGACAGAAGAAGTACCAAACAGTCTTGCCTTTGAGACGTTTTGGCTTCATCAGTTTTTTTTTTTAGCAATACTGTACAGCATCCCCAATACTTTACAGGATGACTAAATAAGAAAGTCTGAAGCGATGAGTTGCTTAATTTTGTAGGTGCGCACACTACACATGCATGTGCCTGGAAAATGATGCCCCCCCCACCCCCCCCTTTTTTTTTTTTTTTTTTTTTTAAATTTATTTTTGCCTACCCAACTTGGATTGGAAAATAGAAATACAAAATGTGCAAGATAATTTTTTGAAGTGCTTGCGGGGAGCAACATATGGATTGTTGGATGGGTGGGCGGGGGCGATGACTGAAGCAACATGGATAGCTGAGGTGGGGAGTTCGGTCATTTACCAGTGATGTGACGGTGCCAAAATCCAATGACCCTTCGTATGTTCTATTTACTAAAATTTAGATTTTCTATGTCTTTGGCCTTCTGGCCAACGTTATCTATTGGTGCTGCTCCTGGATCAGTTCCCATTTTTGTGGCAACTCCCATCACTTGATTTGCAAGAGCTTTTCTCTTGCAAGGGATTCAGCATTGTGCAAGTGAGGCACATACAGGCACTCTGGGTTCAACACTAATAAGGTTTAAACCATGTCTCCTGGACAACTCTGATGATGGAAAAAGATGGAGCTTCTTCAGTAGGCTTTCCTGATTGTTGGTTAAATGCAGGATTATCCAGAGGAAAATGTACAGGGCAGGAAGCTACAGCTTTCTCAAGCTACATGGAGTACTTCAGCCCAACACAGGGTACATCAGGGGCCGTATTGTTGAAAGGCTGCACTGTCCCCGTTTGCACTATGGCTCGCCTTTGAAGAGGTGTGCTGTGCGCAACAGGACAGTGCACCCTATTCCAATGAATGCACTGACCCCAGGGCTACACATTCAATGAATTACAGAGCATCTGCTTCAAAGCCTGCCTGTGATTCTCTGTGCAGGTGGCAACCCGCCTGCCCTTTGAATAGGGATTAGAGATCCCCCTGCAGGCAGATGCAGTGAGTGACTGCACCTGCCTACAGTGTAAAGTCTCAGTGGTCCTTAGTACGTTTTTCACCCCTCCAGAGGGCTGCCTTCAGGATGCGCACTGATAATGCGTCACCTTTTTGTGATGCACTGTCAGTGGACCTCCTAAGGGTCTGTTGGCCTTTGTATCCACGTCTGGTGTGGTGCAGGCGCAGAGGAAAAGAGATTCCCAGATTAGCATGGGCCTGTGCCTTCATGCTGATGGGGAACACCCTCATTATAGCCCTGGAAAAACATGTCTGCCGGAGCTCTCAGTATTACAGAAGGGGGCGCACAAGTGTCTGCGGCCCCTTCTCAAAAACCATTGTGCCCCAGAGACGCACAAAGCGGGCTCTTAAACCCTTTATTCCCCCAGGACACAAAGTACAATCCAGGCTCAGGAAGCCAGTGTTCTTGCTGGTATATGCTGCTTGACTAGACCTGCATTTTCTTGGCACTCTTCAATGTTGCAAGTAAAGTAGTGTTTCATAGGTTTGTACCAAGTCTCTGTGGAGGGACTGATCTGTAAACAGCGCGTTGATTTCCTAGCCGCAGATCAGAGTTGCGTCGATCTTTACCCCGCACGGTGCTCTGTGCGTGGATTTCTTCCTCTTAGGCTGCCAACTTCTCCTTTCAGGATCCCATGAACTGGATGGGCACCACTTGGCAGAGTAGGAGTCTCTCCAGAGACTCCAGGTGCAGGCAGAGAGAAGTCTTTGCTGTCCCTGAGACTTCAAACTTTAGGAGGCAAGCTCTTAATCAAGCCCTGGAGATCTCCAAGATGGAAGGCACACAAAGTCCAGTCTTTGCCCTCTTACTCTGGCAGAAGCAGCAACTGCAGTATAGCTCCACAAAGCACAGTCACAGGCAGGGCAGCTCTTCTTCCTCAGCTATTCAACTCTTCTCCAGGCATAGGTTGCTCTTGGTTTCCAGAAGTGTTCTAAAGTCTGTGGTTTTGGGTGCCCTTCTTATACCCATTTTCTCCTTTGAAGTAGGCCTACTTCAAAGCAAAGTCTCTCTTGAATGTGAAATCCTACCTTGGCCAGGACAGGCCCCAGACACTCACCAGGGGGTTGGAGACTGCATTGTGTGAGGACAGGCACAGCCCTTTCAGGTGTGAGTGACCACTCCTCCCCTCCCTCCTAGCACAGATGGCTCATCAGGATATGCAGGCTACACTCCAGCTCCCTTTGTGTCACTGTCTAGTGTGAGGTGCAACCAGCCCAACTGTCAAACTGACCCAGACAGGGAATCCACAAACAGGCAGAGGCACATAAATGGTATAAGCAAGAAAATGCTCACTTTCTAAAAGTGGCATTTTCAAACACACAATCTCAAAATCAACTTTACTAAAAGATGCATTTTTAAATTGTGAGCTCAGACTCCAAACTCCACATGTCCATCCGCTCCCAAAGGGAATCTACACTTTAATCAGAATTAAATGTAGCCCCTATGTTAACCCACAAGAGGGACAGACCTTGCAACAGTGAAAAACGAATTTAGCAATATTTCTGTGTTAGGACACATAAAACACATTACTATATATCCTACCTTAACCATACACTGCACCCTGCCCTTGGGGCTACCTAGGGCCTACCTTAGGGGTGTCTGACATGTAAGAAAGGGGAAGGTTTAGGCCTGGCAAGTGGGTACACTTGCCAAGTCGAATGTACAGTTAAAACTGCACGGACAGACACTGCAATGGCAGGTCTGAGACATGATTACAGAGCTACTTATGTGGGTGTCACAACCAGTGCGGCAGGCCCACCAGTAGCATTTGATTTACTGGCCCTGGCACGTCTAGTGCACTTTACTAGGGACTTACTAGTGAATCAAATATGCCAATCATGGAGAAGCCAATTACATACACATTTTGTAAAGGAGCACTTGCACTTTAGCACTGGTTAGCAGTGGTAAAGTGCCCAGAGTAACAAAAACAGCAAAATCAGAGTCCAGCACACATCAACAACCTGGGGAACAAAGGCAAAAAGTTAAGGGAAACCACGCCAAGGATGAAAAGTCTAACACTGGGCTGATGGGAGAATTGTGCAGGATGGCTGTACCCAGCACCCTGACAGTTCTGGATTCTGGTGGTACCACTCCTAGGAGAGGGTGGCAAGACCTTACAAGGAGGGGAGGGGGGAGAAGAGCCTCACATTTAGCCCCTGTGGAACCTATGGGTGCAGACCCTAGGTTGGTAGACCAGTGACAGGTTAGACTCCCTGAACTGGTGGGAAGTGGAGTGTGGTTCAGAGACCAGAGGCCCCTAGATGGCCTGGTTCTGGCCACTGGCAGCTAGGGAGACCCTGTGGGTTAGCTTAGGTTGCCTGGGAAGCATTGACAGAGGGACCCAACTGGGATCAGAGTTGCGTAGAACTGGAGCGTGCCCCTGCAGTTGCGGGCCAAGGTCCATCTTCTATTGCCCTAACCAGGGAAGCCCATCAAGATTGATTGGTCTCCCCTGGTTTTAGGCTGGTGGGGGGTTGTTTTGGACCTGGCCCTTTTGCAGGTTCATCCCCAGACTTTTTGCCTCCTACCTTCTATTTTTAATGACCTCTTGCTGTTGGCTCTAAGACTAAGCACTTTATCGCTGCTGATCAGTGCTAAAGTGCAGGTGCTCTCCCATCTAAAGTTTGTATGCTTGGCCTATACCTAATTGGCATATTTAATTTACCTGTAAGTCCCTTGTACAGTGGTATCTCTATACCCAGGGCCTGTAAGTTAAATGCTACTAGTGGGCCTGCAGTGCTGCTTGCGCCACCCACAGAAGTAGCCTTTCAAACCAGTCTCAGGCATGCTAGTGCAGGGCATGAATGCGCAATTTTCTGCCACGGGGACCTGGCATCTACATTTAGTTGCCAGGCCCAGAATTCCCCTTTTACTACATGTAACTCACCCCTAAGGTAGGCCCTAGCTAGCCCTATGGCCAGAGTGTTATGCATGTAGAAGGCAGGACATTTGCCTGATTGTGTGGCCTGTCCTGATAGTGACAAACAGCCTGTTTGGTTTCTCACTGCTGTGAGTTCTGCCTCCTCATAGGACTGCATTGGAAATGCCCTACCTATGTCTAGGGAGTATTGTCTTATTTATGAAGGGTAGCGTAGGCATGTTTGGTATGGTTGTAATGGTAGTGAGAAATACTGCTTTCTGGGGTAGGTGGATTTTTTTTTTTTTTTTTAAATTATCATTACAGAAATGTCACTTCTAGAAAGTGAGTGTTAGAAATGGGGTCTCCAGTTGGCAGTCGGTTTGCACCCTGTCCAAGTAGGGACCCTCACTCTAGTCAGGATAAGGGCGCTCAGATAACCCCTGCTCACCTCCTTGGTAGCTTGGCACGAGCAGTCAGGCTTATCTCAGAAGCAATGTGTAAAGCATTTGCACATAACACACAGTAATAAGTGAAAACACTGCAAAAGGACACCACACCAGTTTTAGAAAAATAGCCAATATTTATCCATATAAAACAAGACCAAATACGATAAAAATCCAACATACAGTAATAAAAATAGGAATGCTGCAAGATGTACTTAACAACACAGTTCCCTGAAGTCGATAACTCCACCTGGGGCTATCACGGCGTCGTGAACAACAAAACCAAAAGTTCAGGCTGGCCTCGGCGTCGCGGGCCAGCTGCGGTGTCGGGAAGACCCACAAACAGTACCTTGGATTCGCAGGGTGTCGTGACCCTAGCGGTGAGCTCCGGAGAGTGGCGTGGGTTCCGGAGTCAGTGCAGGAGTCGTCGGGCCCTTGAAATCACACACCTCGGGGATCGAACTCCGGGCTGATGAAATCAGGTGCGCTGGTGGGGATGGCGTCGAGGCTGCGGTGCGAAGCAGGACAATGCGACGTGCGGTGCCCACAGGTCATGGTGCAGGTGACGGCGTCCAGCGGCGTCGGTGAGACCAGGGCTGCGGGGTGAAGTGGGGCGGTGCAATGTGCGGTGTCCACAGATCACGGTGCAGGCAGCAGCGTTGTCGTTGCGGAAGCGCTGTCGTCGGTAGGCCCAAGCCAGCGGTGCGGGATGGGACGGTGCTTTGTGACCCTCACGAGCGTTGTCCACAGGCCACGGTGCCGGTGTCAGCAGGAGCGACGTTGTCGGGGATGCCCAGACTGTGGTGTGAGCAGGTAACGCCGGAGTGCGGGGCCCTCAGGTCGCGGTGCGAGCAGTGGCTCGGTGAAGTCGTCCGATGATGGCGTCAGTGAGACAAGGGTCGCGGTGCGAAGCGGGGCAATGCGACTCCGTGCGGCATCGGGAAGGTCACGGTGCAGGCCAGTGGCGTCGTTTGCGGCGTCGCAGTGGTTTCTCCTCTTGAGCAGCACAAAACACACAGTTCCCAGTGCTGCAGGTCGAGGAAACGGAAGTCTTTGGTGTCCCTGAGACTTCCAACAGGAGGCAAGCTCTACTCCAAGCCCTTGGTGAATTTTCTCAAGCAGGACACACAGCAAAGTTCACCCTTTGCACTCTTTTCAGGCAGAAGCAGCAACTGCAGGCCAGTCCAGCAAAGCAACACAGCAAAGGGACAGTACTCCTCCTTCAGCTCTTCTCCTGGGTAGAGGTTCCTCTTGATTCCAGACAGATTCTAAAAGTCTGGGGGTTTGGGTCTTCTTCTTATACCCACTTCTGCAATTGAAGTTTGTAAACTTCAAAGCAGTCTCAAGTGTTTGCAAGATCCTTCCTTGACAAGGCCAGGCCCCAGACACGCACCAGGGGGTCCCCTCCAGCACAGATGGCTAATCAAGATATGCAGGCTACACCCCAGCCCCCTTTGTGTCACTGTCTAGAGGAGAGGTGTGAACAGCCCAACTGTCAAACTGACCCAGGCAGGGAATCCACAAACAGGCAGAGTCACGGAATGGATTAAGCAAGAAAATGCCTTCTTTCTAAAAGTGGCATTTTCAAACGCACAATCTTAAAATCAACTTTACTAAAAGATGTATTTTTAAATTGTGAGCTCAGAGACCCCAAACTCCACATGTCCATCCGCTCCCAAAGGGAATCTACACTTTAATCAGATTTAAAGGTAGCCCCCATGTTAACCTATGAGAGGGACAGGCCTTGCAACAGTGAAAAACACATTTAGCAATATTTCACTGTCAGGACATATAAAATACATTACTATATGTCCTATCTTAACCATACACTGCACCCTACCCTGGGGGCTACCTAGGGCCTACCTTAGGGGTGTCTTACATGTAAGAAAAGGGAAGGTTTAGGCCTGGCAAGTGGGTACACTTGCCAAGTCGAAGTTACAGTCAAAACTGTACACACACACTGCAGTGGCAGGTCTGAGACATGATCATAGAGCTACTTATGTGGTTGGCACAACCAGTGCTGCAGGCCCACTAGTAGCATTTGATTTATAGGCCCTGGCACCTCTAGTGCACTGTACTAGGGACTTACTAGTAAATCAAATATGCCAATTATGGATAAACCAGTCCACAGTACAATTTATATGGGGAGCACTTGCACTTTAGCACTGATTAGCAGTGGTGAAATGCGCAGAGACAGTAATCCAGCAAAAACAGAGTCCAAAACCAGGAGGTCAGAAGGCAAAAAGACAGGGGAGACACGCCAAAAAGCTGCCAGGTCTAACAGTGAGCATTTCTCTGGGCTTGTCACTGGTGTTTTGCAGCTTGACTCCAGTCCACGTCTGGGCAGAGTGACAGATGGGCTTTGTGCACACTTTTCAAACAGCCTGTACACACGGAGGGTGGAGGTGTCCGAGTTGAACCTGCATATTGAATGGTCTTCTTGGGCTGAGAGAAGGGGAGGCTGTGCCCTGACCTTCCACAAAGGGCTCCCTTGGCCACTCACAAAGGGCTTGTTTACCCCCCAACTGATGTCTGGCGCCTATGCTAGACGAGAGAAGGGACACTCCCAGAACCAGTTGTAACTGGATGGAACCTCCTCTCCCCCTCTCTCTTAAACCTTTGCAAAACTGAGCATACATATAGAGGTTGTCCCCACAATTTGAAACTCTCTAGACATTGGAACATACTTGGAATTGGACACACAATGCTGCTGGAGGGACTCGCCAAGAACCGCCTTGGACTGCTGCTGTGCTGACCTGTGACCTGCCGGGTCACTAGGGGGAACTGCCACTGTCTGCATCCCCTTTGTGCTGGCCTGCTGCTGGGCCCTGCCGCCCTGTGCATTAGAGTGTCCCGGGTCTGGGTGCTGTTGCTACTGACCCCTGTCTGCTTGAAGCACATGAGGAGCGCTTGATTTTATTAGTAGAGCGCTTTGGCTCATCATTGATAGTGCTTGGGAAAGCGCTGCAGTTTTCTGTTATTAGTGCTGGGAAACTGCTTTTCCATGCCTACCGGAGGAGTAAATCACAGCCACAGTCCGATTGGGGTGACTTCCCAAAGCCCGACAGATCTGCGGTATCTGGCACCCCCAGGTCATGAAGATTTGAAACCTGGAGTGAGCATGCTCCTAGCGTGCCCCCGGTGCGAAGTACGCTCCGATAAGCACCCCCAGGAGTTGTCTGGCACAGACTCCTGACGGAATGACGGTCTGGGTGGGCTGCAGCTGACTCATGCACCAGATCGGGTGTGGGCGAGTCCAGGTTCCCAGGGCAGGTGGGGAGGAAGCCTCATTAAAGGTTCCCCCGCCCCACCAGGCCCCTATTTCTGTCAGTGGTCGCAGGTGGGGAGAAAGCCTCATCGGAGGTGCCCCTGCATCGATTGACACCTCTTGCTGTTTTACTCTGACCCCCCCCCCCCCCCCAGCCCAGAAACCCCCTGGGAGGGCCTGTCGTGGCCCTGGGGGGCCCCAGAGATTGTAGCCACCCGGTTTGGGCGCAGGCCTCAGGAGGGGCCCCTATACAAAAATGGAGGGGGTGCTTGCCCCCCCCTCCCCCCCCCCCCCCAACCAAAAGTCACAAAAGCGGTACCCATTGGGCACTGAGTGCTGGGGGAGGGCCCCCTGTTTTTCTTGAGGTGCCCTCATCCCGATACAAACAGGTACTTTGAATGGCCACATATTCGTTATGGACATTCTGTGAATGTTCTGCTAACCTGTTTGGTTTTTATGACGTGCCATTTGCTTGCTAATGCCTATTGGACATTTATGCTAACTTGCCTTTTTTATGAGTTGCCATGTATTTCCTAATGTTCCTGATATGGGCATTTATGAGGAAGTTGTGACGTGCATTATTGTGGTAATGTTGTTCCTGACTACTGTTTGTCCTGCAGAATAATGAGTAACCTGTGTGTTATGTGACTACTGCTGATTTCTGCAGGGTAACCGTACTGTGTAACATTCTGACAACTGCTTGGTAACAGGGTATTACTGAGATGTTGTGTTTGGTCTAATGATGATGTGTACAATACATTTATTTTTATATAACTTGGTGTTGTTTCCTTTGTGGTGGGGATAGCGCATCACGCGTGGTGTGTGTGTGTGTGTGTGTGTGTGTGTGTGTGTGTGTGTGTGTGTTGTGCAAACACTTTACATATCACCTCTAGTATAGGCCTGACTGCTCGTGCTAAGCTACCAAGTGGTTGAGCGGGGGTCATCTTCGGTGAGTAACTCCCTTGTCCTGACTAGAGTGGGTGGGTTCTGCCTGGATTAGGTGCTTATTTTAGCCAACTAGAAACCCCATTTCTAACAGTGGATGAGATATTGAGCATCCCATTAACTCATCTAAAATGGTGGTCATGTTTTGGGGCATTGAAGGCTTCCGGTCGACAATGACAAAGTGAGTCATGCTACACCTATGATCAAAAACTTGCATGTGGATGTTGCAGGTGACTTTCAAGCTGTGTAACTACTATTACAGATAAGTAACTAGTTTCTTATTATCAGGTTGAAATTTCCAATCTAAATATCAAACCTGCTTTTGGCAGAGTATTTATACCTGCTTGTTTTGCAAAGCCAGGATGAGGAAACATTGACTGTTTTTCTCCTCAACAGCGTCATGTTGCTGCTGGCACTTCACCTCTGCCTCTTTACCATGTTTGCCATGCTGCTCTTTGCTAGAGAAAAGGTAATCAACCATCGTTTTATCATTTTAGCAATGATTGTCTTGTCTCATAGTCTTTACCTGATGCCCCCATTACAGGGAGTCTGAGACTCTTTTATGGGTTTTCCTGCACCCAGAAGTCCTAATACGGTTTATTTCAGTGCTTCTGGGAGTTAAAAGTACCATACTATTTGAAGATTAACACATGCTAAACTGTTTCCATACTTGATTCTACAGTTTTCAATGTTTTTTATCATTCCTGAATGGGCCACTAACTTGTGTGAACAGGGCCATCGCGCATTATAACCGTGCTTTAAAGCTCTCATTAAGAGAGGCCTCTTAATTTCGGTGGGGCCTGTAAAAGTAGTTACTGGCCCCATCAGAATTATGAGAGCTGCAGAAACACCACAGATCTCTTAACTTTCACCTGGAAATTTTGTCTGCTAAAGATCGGCCCTACATGAGGAATAACTGGGGGCATCGCACCTGGAGTTAGAGCTTTCCCCATGTAGTTCCTCCTTTCTTAGTGGATCCTCAGGATCCAATTCTCAATTGGCTGAATTGTTCTTACCCCTGGTACCCAGGAATCCCCATTATCCTACCTCCCAGTGTGTGGGAAAAGTGGCCCATTTAGCAGGCCACTTGTAATGAGTTGCTAAATGTTTTAGGTGTATCCTTACCTCCACGTACCAAGTTCCCTGTATTCACCCCATGTCCTTGTGCTACTCTTTCTCTTTTACCAAAAGAGATTTTGAGCCAGGTATTTAAGCGATGACCTGGGCCCCTCAGAAGCTGCAATAGATAGTTTCATATTCGTTTTTGAGCTGAAATTAGTTGTATATGGTCAGGTGGAATCTAGATTCTGTTAGTCTTGGTATGGTGGCAGGAGACGTTATTGGTTGGCTTTAGTAAGAATGGAAGTGAAGTTGCATGCAAGCTGTTGTTCGTAAGCTTCCAGCTGAAGTCTTTCAGTGTTTCACCCGGATGCCACCTGGGGGGAGGGGGGGGGAGAGAACTTATAAGAAATCGTAAATACTAACTTAGTTGCCTATGCAGGGCAGGGAGTAGATGAGCATTATTTTACAATTGGAAGGTGGGATAGTAAAGTGAATACTATGAGTTATCTGTTTTAGTGCACAGACTGAAACCATATGTCACTTGGCTTTAGTAGGAAAAAGCAAGTATCCATTGGCTTTTGTAGCTCCGTATCTGAAAGCACACAAGTTGTCTACGGTAAGTCAGAGCTTCAAAGTGCATGATAGCCCTTGTTGGCCTGCAGCTGGGAAGCAACTCGCAACCGACCTCAAACTTCACTATCTTCTAGACCATGCTCAGTTGTGATTCAGAAAGAACCACAGCATCAAAACAGCACTCATTGTGGCCACCGATGACATTCAAATCATCCTGGACCGTAGCGAAACAGCGAATCTCATCATGCTCTACCTTTCGGAGACCTTTGACATTTTCTCACATAAAACCCATCTGAAAATACCACAAGACTGGAATACTCAAATGGATCTGTTCTTCATCAGGGGAGGAATCCAAATGTACAGGCTGCCCCCTTTCACATCAGAGACCAAGAAAATGATATGGGGTGTCCCACAGGGATTGACTCTCAGCCCCACCCTTGTCAAAATATGACACCGCTCACCAACATCATCGAATCACAAGACATCACAGTCAGCTCCTAGGCCGATGACACCCAACTCGTCCTTTCCCTGACTGACAAAACAACTTCCGCCAGAACCAACTGCATGACTATGGTAGGAGACTGAATGCAAATCAACTGCCTGCAGCTCAACTCTGACAAGACGAAAGTACTGATCTGCAGCAACGATACCTCCCAATGGGACTCCACCTGGTGGCCGTCTGAGCTTGGATTATAACCTACACCCACAGACCATGCAGGAAATCTAGCGATCATCCTCGGCGACATGCTCAACATGACGCCGCAAGTCAATGCAGTGTGCACTTCCTGCTTCCACATTCTATGCATGCTGAGAAAAACCTTCAAATGGTGGCCATGGAACACCAGATGGGTCGTCAGACAAGCTCTCATCACCGACAAGGTGGACTGTGGCAACGCTCTCTACTCCGGGATCTCAAAACAATGCCTACACAGACTCCAGAGTACCATCTAGAACAGTGCTGCAAGACCCCCCATGCAGCACCTACTTCACACCACACCTCAGAGAGCTTCACGGACTCCCCATTCACAAGTGCAGCTAGTTCAGACTTCTCACGCACGCATATAAAGCCCTACACACCATAGGACCAGAATACTTGAACATCTGCACACACTTTTACCAACCCACTAGACATCTGTGCTCTACGTCATTCTCACACAGGGGAATCCCTGATAAGCAAAGCTAGAGGTCGCTCAGTCTGCTACATCACACCCAAGACATTGAACGACCTCCCTCAGCACATCAGCGCCTCCTCACCTTTTGAGGTCTGCTAGAAGCTGAAGACCTGGCTCTTCGTATGGGCACCTTGGGGACCACAAATCTGCTCACACGCTGTAGTGCCTGGATACCCTCTCTTATTAGTGCTCAATATAAATCAACATGATATGACCAAAAGCTAGAAGAACACTTCAGATGGGTGTTTTAGGTTATTGCTAATGCCATACCGTGGCTGTGGTAGGTCAGTAGCTGTAGGTACACCTTGGTTGGCTGACTTTAAGGGCCACCGGCTATCTGAAACCAAACCTCGGTTTGCTGTTACAGGTGCGTGTCTGTCTTTATCTCAAAGCTTAAATCAGCAGACTGTTGAAGTCCTGTAGGCAAAGCTGAAAGTAAAGCTCACATAGGCTGGTTATTGCAAGTCAGAAGGTGCAATTGAATACAAATGCACCAGTTGGCTGTTGCTTTTTAGTAGCTGAAACTACAGCTCAGCTGGGTGTTTCAGGTCCATATCTGGAACTGAAAGCGAACCTCATTTGGCTATTGCAGGTCAACAGCTTTAGCTAAGATCACACACCAGTTGTATGTTTTCACCTGTGGCCCAAAAAAAGCCAACAGCCAGGCATTGGTGTGAGTACCCAGATTATAGCAGACAGTGCAAGCACTCTTCCAGCTACAAGACCCTTAGGAAAGTGAGGCCTCCTTGATGTGGGCCACAGGGAGAAGTCTGGGCTGGATACTGCCTGTATGACAAAAGGCAAAGCCTGTGGTGAAGAATTTTAGCTCGAAAGTTGGTAAGGATGACTAGTAGAGTGCCACAAGTATTCATAGACTGGCCTGCCCTTAACAGTGCCTTTACCACTCACTGTGCCAGTGGTCTAAAGGGGAAGTCGCTCTTTTTTTTGTAAATGCCGCTACCATCTGCGACTGAACTGATGTGAAGAGATCAGAGAATATAACTGAGTGTTTAAGGTCACTTGAACAGGAGCCAAGGAGGCAATCACTGAGACACCACCTGCTTCATACTCTTGAAGGAGAAATCCGCTGGAGGCTATGAAACAAATGGGACGACCTACGTACACAAGTTTTGATGAGACTGTGAAAGGACACATTGGGGATATTATGTGGAAAGGAAAAGCGTTCTAAATAAATCAAAGGAAGTTGCTACGCTTGCACAGGTTTTTAGTGAGTCCCCAGCTTGGATACTGGTCCTTTTCAGAAGATCATGTCTGGAAAAGGCTTATGATTGTCTAAAGGAGGTGCAGAGGCTACTGCAGAGCCACTATTGTGGTGTTAAGTCTGCATCAGTAATATTGTGACGAGTAATACAGTAGTTTAGATTCACATAGTCTGGGATATGAGAAATAGTGGAGAGATCTAATAATCTCGTAGTTCCTAAGCAAAGTTTCATTAGATGATTTGTCAAGTTGAGGTAACCCAGTGAAGCATTTCACAGGCACATTATGCATATTTTAACATGTTGCAGTTTTATTAACCAGTTGTGGACTTTGTAGTTGATCAGGAAGAACACCAGGTAGTGTCCTACTCCAGTCAAGATGACATTCTAGCAGTTATAGCAGGCCCATTTAAGGATGGAAAGAAACATGATCTAGCTAGACTTGGAGATAGAAGTCCATTCATATTATGCCAATATGGGAGACACTGAATAAGGGCCAGTGGAAAAAGGCTAGGGTACAACCAAAGACTGAGTTTTTACCAGATAAGGGGATCTGTTTTGAAAGGGTCTACCCTGATTGGTTGGCAGCGTTTATATAGCACACCCTTTTCTCCTTCCCACATGGGTCTTCTTGTATCTAATCCAAATAACACCTAGCTAAATAAGTAAGACATGAGTTTTTTCCTCAAGCTTAGAATTGTGTTTGAGACCTTGATGTCACTTAGAAAGGAATTCCCCACAAAATATTCTGCTAAGAAGGAGCCACCTCCCTATGTACTGAAGTATTTGGGAAGCACAATTGAAGCATTAGTGCACACTCTTGATGCAGAACTTCAAAAGGGGAATATCTTGGAGTGAGTTGATGTAGGCTGTTAGGCATAATGTACAAAATGTTAAAAGTAACGTCACCTGAGACTGAAAGCCAATGCAGAGCACTATTGGCTGATGACACACATTCTCAGCCAGTTAATACACATCCACCCATTTATTTCTTGGAAGTACAGAGATCAGGGTGATCCAATCCCAGAGGATTTAGGTGTCATGGAAACATAAATTGGATTATATTATGATTTCCACATATCATTGGTAAGAGATTGAACAGAAGATGAAACCAGACAGAGCCTTCTCATGCCACCAGTGCTCTGGAACAGATTACAGCAAGGAATGGTTCTGTACTCCAGAAAGTAGTATGTGGATTTTCTTGGCAGGCATCGAAGGCACCACCTTTTGTCTCATGGTTTGTGATGCCTCGTTGTCTGAGAGGTCTAATAAATTGGTTTATGCAATCATCATCATTTGACACCTGAAAGTCGGCCTGGCTGTATTTCTCTTCCTGGATACAATCTGAATTGATAGTGGCATTCAATTTGGTCTTGAATTATTCACATTTGAGCATGTGGGAGGTCAACACAGCAATTTTTAAGACTGGGCAGCTCCAATTAGCAATTGGTTTAAGGGAAACTGGGCCAACAAAGGTGACCAGGTAGCGGTTTACAGTGTTAAGTGAGCTCTAGGTCACAGGTGGAAATCTTTGAAAACTATAGCAGACTTTATTCATGGTAGATTTATTGGATTGAATCTAATGGAGTCTAAAAAATTATTTTGCAGTGGGGGGGAGAGGGCAATTGGCTAAAGGCAGTTGTGAAGTCCATTTGTTTTAAGGCGTTATTTGGAGCCGATAACGTGTGTGTTTTTGCCATTGTTGGAGTGTATGGTAGAGATTGCACTGGAACAAATGCTTTGAGTAAGACAGCTAGTAAGGGTAGTTTTATAGGCATTTTAAAGATCACGGTCTGAAGGATTTAACTCTGAAAATTCTAGTTTGACTGGGAAGATAGCAGCATGGTAGATTTTAGATGATTACATAGGAAGCCTTTTTGTTTATTCAGCAGATGTTTAGCCTTAATTGTGCAAGGTGGTCAGTGGCAGGTAGTTTGTCTACAGACTTCTGATTTATTTCCTGGTCAGAAATAAACCTAATGATTTAGCCTGAGGGGACTTAATGATTAAAGTCAGTAGTTCCGTTTTTAGTCTAAATTTAATGGACACCTGGGTGACATTTATGTCCATCATTAGTTAATGGTGTTTTCTGAGATCAGAGTGGTCTGTCTGATCTGTCCACCCAGTGCATAGTAAAGAATTAGGTCTGGGTGGGCCGTAGATATTCAGCATTGCAGCAGGCATTCTTACTTGCAAGGAACTGAACACCAGTCATTACCTGCTGCCTGCAAGATGGTGGCCTAAGGTGGAGCTGTAATTGTCCACCCTGTTCATATTTTAGAGAACCCAAACACATTGGCCGTGCAACTGTAAAATTTATTGTAAAAGCTATGTTAATGCGAGTCAAACTAAGCCCAAGTTTACCAGGATGCCTTGGTAATTAGGGTATTTTAAGGCAGATCTTGCATGTTAAAGTTTATTTGGGCTCTCATTGAGGTAATGTCGTGCCTGTGGCATCAGTTCTCATAATGTTGATGGAGGGTTAAGGGCTGGTTGATCATCTATTGCACTACAGACAATCGCACAGCCTAAAGGCTCTTCATGAAGGTTTCAGGCTAAGTGTTCAGTAGAGACTAGGGCTTAAAACCGGTTGTAAACTCAGGCTTCTTGTGGTTCTTGTAACAGGATACCACAGGTATTTTGGGGGTGAGCTCAGTTTCACTGCTGAGGCGAGGGGGAAGATATCTGACTAGGAAACGGGCATCCAAAGTGGAATTAAAGATGAAGGTAAAGGGTTCTGTCTCTGTTGGTCTTTGGCGTCCTCTCTTTGCTGCTGACAGCAGAATTTGTTGGTGCCCATGGTAGGTTTGGGAGTGGAGGTCAACAGTTTGAAAGCTTTTAAAGACCTATCTGCCATGGTAAACGCCTTTAAATAAGTCCTTTGAGGGAGCTCGGATTACGCTGATAAATCTCTTATTGGCATTTTACATTGTGTTACCTGGCACTTCTTACGCTTTCCAGCATGATTTGTGAGTTCTAGTGTTTCTTGGTGAATCTTGAAAGTCTGGTTCTCCGTTGTAGCTCATATTTTCCAGATGCCACTGTGTCAAAGCATTGAGATAGAATTGGACAAAAAGCCAATCTTCCATCCTCAAAATGCTTAAACATAATGATAGAGCAATAATGTCCTCATTCTTTATGAAACAACGAGCGATGATGATGATGAACTTGCGGGCTGTTCTGTTCACAGAAATAGTCCAGTTCACACTTTGTACATGTGGATTTTCATCCATTACTGTGAGTGGAGAGTGAAACCTATGCTGTGACAAAAGCCCCAGGTTCTTCTCTAACATGCTATTTCGTTGTGCAAACAGGATGCTCAGATAGACAAGGAATGGATGGGATTTTTCCGCAACTTACCCGATTCGATGACCTCGCTCTTGGTGCTGCTGACTACGGCAAATAACCCTGATGGTGAGTCATGTGTTCCACGCTGAGCCAGACCTTGTGTCCCCTGGGTGAGGGAGATGGCACTCAGCCTGCGCTGAATCATTTTTTTAAATTTTAAATAATGAGATCACTGACATTTACAGGAAGGTTCTTGCCAGTGTCATCGCGGTCCGTGAACTCGTATTCATGTCCGTGATCCTAACATAATGTAACCCATACACAGAATTATCTATCTTGCAGATGTTTCCATTTTTCGCCCTCTTTAATTGAACTCCTAAATATGAAGTTACTTGTAATTATTGAACTAACTGACGAAGTCTTGCATTTATGCACACAAATCACAATAAGCAGGCGAAACCACATAAACAATAACTTGTCCCTCCCCGCACAGTCCATTTGCTGACAAGGATGCGACAGGGCAATAAACAAGGTAGGGTGCACTGGGAGAGGAGTGCGGGGAGTAGTTAGCTGAAAAAGTTACCTCTGAGTTCCTGGCTTCACATTATCTGAACGACTGTGACTGGTGGAAGAAATCCCTTAGACATCATCAATAGTTTAAAATGCAAGGCCTGGGAGGCCACTTCAGCTTTTGATAACCACGCCTTTTCAGGTTTGTCAAATTCCCAAAAAATGATCATGTCTATGTTTAAGCCCCCTTTTTTAGTCAAAGTGCTACCAGGCTACCTACTGATAACCCCTTCAGAGATGTTCATAAATACAGACGAGTTACTGGGAATATGAGATGAAGGTGTAGATTGCGAAAGAAAATCGACACAAGTTACTGGGCGATCTGGAAGGGCTAGGAAGGCTATGAAGTAAGCTTTATCAAAGCATTTAATTATTCCTTTGGCGCCCTTGGAAGTGGGTCCGCTATTTTGTGCTTGGATGGCAGGTGCAACTCGCGGTGCTAAAGAAGAGTGGCATGGGAGGGGTTTTGGGGGGTCAGGTGGAATTAATCAAAAAAAAAAAAACTTACCTGAATCGTCATGGCTGCCGCCGCTGTCACCACCGCGCTGCTCCTCTCCTGCGCAGACAGGCTGCAGGCACAGGCTCCCATACTGCCCTGCAGATCCTGACGCTGCTCAGAGCAGCTTTAGGATTGGCTGGGAACACCCAGCCAAGGCGCTTCCAGGCAGACTGGGAGCTTGTGGCTGCTCTATCCGACCCGGCAACAGAGTGCCGGGCTGGAGAGAGAGCCTACCGCGCATGTGTATTTGGCCGGCCGAGACGGCGCAGTGATGTGCATTTCCCCCTGAGTGCTTGTCACAGTCTGTGGCCCCGCCCCTTTTACCAAAAAAACGATAAACTATTATGTTTTTTTGGTAAAAGGTTTGCAGCTGCTGCTGGCAGGGGTGGGGGGGACACTCCTCTGACCTAGCGGAGGAGCTGTACCTGCTGCATGGTACTGCTGAGTAAGGATTAAGCATGTTGTGTAGTAACTAAACAGTTTCATCCACTTAAACAAGAATGTCACATGGGGGAATCTTGGCGTTTCCACTTTGGAGCAACAGCTGATGACCCATGTCACCAAATTTAAAAATACAGGGTGATCAGGTATACTAGTCATTGCGGTCTTGTACATTTCCATCTGTGATCAATTTCATTGGTACTCAGAGTTTGCTAGCAAAACTAGCTTTAAGAATTTGCAATTGTTGACTCCCAATGGACCCATTATTGCACAAAGGAGCCAATCTAGTCTGAAAAGTTATACATAGTTGGAGCAAAGGCACACAACAACCTAGCGGATAAAGCAATCCATCCACAATATTTGTGCTTATTGGCATAGGTGACATGATTGATGAATGGCAAGGGTATTAAAGGGCAATGATCTGTGTCTGCCCGCTGTTGCTGCTGAGCGTGAATACCTGGTGGTGAGGCCACCTGCAGTTGTGCAGCATACCCGAACACCCAAGACCAATGCACAAGACCGAGCAGTGTGAGTGTGAGCTGTAGAGGGTTGTACAGTCCTGATCTTACATAACAGGTATGCATCTGTGATTCCATTATGCAGCTGGCTGTTTAGCAGAAAGCCCAGGTGGGTGAAAACATGTTAACTGAATTCATGCTTCAGCAAGGGTCTTGCTTAGTGGAAGAAATTAAGGTGAACAAATCAATTGACGAAAAAAATATATCATTCTAGTCTACTTTGCAGTATACTTTGCATTGGTTCATCGAGATGTAGAATTGATTTATTGTAACTGCCCCGGAGAGGTTTTGGGTGAAAATATGCCTTTTGGGGATGACAATATAATCACACATACCCTTAAATTAGAGATTTGGTTTTAATGTGTTCGACTAACCACTTCCTTCCTTCATTATGTGTTTTTAAGCTTACATGGAGTTGGGTTACTAGGCAATTACTTGTTCTATTCAGGAGTTATGTGGTCTTTATAAATTAAGTTTCTTTAGTCTTATAATAGGGTTACATGATTTCCTACCTGTGCTTTCTCATGTTTCCAGTCCATTTTCTTTCAAGTGTTTCTGAATACCACAAGGGTGGCGATGCGTGAGTTGCTAGGAATCTTTCACTCAGACTGATTTTCGACCAGTGTAACCCTTTCTCCTTTGCTTCCTTGTAGTGATGATTCCAGCGTATTCCAAAAATCGAGCCTATTCCCTCTTCTTCATAGTCTTTACTGTCATAGGTAAGACCGGTGTAATTGCTGCTTAATTCATTTTGTGGACTTCTGTGTTTTTTTTTTTTTTTTTTTTGTGCAGAGGCAGCTTTTTGTAGATTTATATTGTTTTGCACAAAATCCACGTTAATAACTCCTGTGATAAATTGCTTCCTTCAGTCCTGCAAACACCGCTCAATGTATCTGTGCCTTGTTTCAGTGCTCTGCAGGTTCCACACCACAGAAATAATAAACCATGCAATACAAAAGCTATCTCCTTAAGCTTGATCCAGTCTAGTGCTCCAGCTAACATCCCTTACTGAATGCTCTTACATAAACAGCAGTTCTAGCAGAGTTAGCGGTTAACCAGTTGTAGACCTATTGGACCTTTATTAGGGAGGAACCCCCAAGAAGCTCCCTACTTGATGTAATGTATTCTCTAACTCTGAAATGGCCCTTTTCTTCTTTGATTCCCCAGCTGCCTTTGATGTATCCACCTTCTTTAGATGTTTAAGAAGTTGATGCTATTAAGTTGTCAAGGTTGCTGTGGTTCCAGATAACCGCTCCTTTTGAGCTAACCAAAGAAAAGCATTAAGGTGCTGCTCCAATAAGTGTGTTTCTACTGTGCACGGCAGTATGCACCTGCCACTTTAAATTCTATATGCCTTAAACAATAAGTGTATCAGAACAGTGTGTTTTTACTTGTGGGCATTGCCCTCTACATGGTTCCTCACATGTTCCTTTTCGGCTTAGTATTCTACTGCACTGACTCTATACTGGCAATCAACCAGCATCAAATGTCCACGACAAAATGTTAGAAAACAAGCAAAGGAAATATGAGATGGATACCTAGTATTTTGAAGGAGCGATCTGCTGGGAGTTTGTCCTTTGATGCTGTCAAACTTACTCAGAATGTGATCTTGACAATACAGGTTCTGCAGGGACAGGAAGAAATATTGAGCTACCCAAAGAGGATGATCAAGTATTCAAGGATTCACCTTTCACTTATTACACAACTCTCACCAGGCTTCTTTATAGTTAAGAGACTTGTAAGCCAGCCATGTAACACCACCTTTTTATGACACAAAAGAGATTGTGAAACAGAAACCAAATCTAGGCCAACCCAATTCATGTAGTGATATATGGACTCTATTGTCCTTTAGGTAACCAAAAATAATAGTTTGTATTGGCACCGAAATAACATACAAAAAACAACCATAGCAGGGACTGAAATGAACCCATTAGCCTTGAACTGTAGATGATCAATCGTACTTACCAATAATCTCGTGCTGAAACTACTTTACAGTGCTGAAAGGTTCATCAAGTCTTGGGCATTGTTTTGTTGTGGTCTTAAAATATTGCTATAGATAGATGTTTTCTATTGAAAGAATTCCCTCCCCTCAAACAAAAACCCTGAGATAGCCACTAATCTATCATGTTGGACAGTGCCACAAAATCCAGATTTGGAGGTAAAAGGCCTCTATCAGAAAAGCTGAACTTCAATATCTTCCTGATTAAGAGAAACTATAGAGAACAGATCAATTTGAAAGTGTTGGATTGCCATGGAGGCAGCCAATGACTGCTATCCTGTGAAACCTTTTCAGCCAGATAAAAAATGATCTGGAATATGCTTGTATGTATGGATGAAATCGGAACCTCCAAATGCCTCTGAGTTTCTAAACATTGGCTGGAAACTGTGTGCTCTAACCCACCCACAATTGAATGCAACTACAAACTCTGACCTACATAAATGGACGTCTGCAGCCTAAGTCACTGATTATCACCACTGCAGGGACATTGGCAGTCAACTCAGGTGCCACTATGGAACTCCCACCAGACAGGGGAAAAAATTGCTTTTTTGGGGAATATATGTGAGCCAGGAGCTTCCATTTCTTGGCTAGTTGCTGTATCCGCAGCATTATTCTGCTGAAATGATGTGTGGGACAATGTTGAGGGACCCAGACATTTCAAAGTTATGTTTCTAGAGTGTCTGCTGATTGTCTGGCATTGGTTGCCATACTTAATACAGATAATTCATCCATGTGTATCCATATTGAGGTGATATGGTGAAGAACAAGGCTTCTTTTCAGAACTGATTGAGTGAGTCACTTGATATTCAACTTAAGGTTTATGGTGTCATTGGAATAATTGAGTCAAACTCTCAACAATTGTTTTTTTTTTTTTTTTTTTTTTTTTTGTGTGTGTGTGTGAATGAGTTTAGACCTAATATGGTAATTATTTTACCTTGATATAGGTATGGTAATGATGCACCAGAGAAACATTTCCCTTTCACCGTAAATCAACCTTGGTCAGTGATGATCGTAAAACAGTCTTTGGGAATTCTAGCACTGCTTACTCATTTGATTGAATGTACCAGGTCCCACATGAGGCCACTGCAGAATGACTTGGCATCTTTTTGTCGCAGAGTTGTCAGGATGAGTCATATTGGCAGATAAGTTTTTTTTTTTTTTTCTTTCAGTCCTCTATCTATATGACCATAACATGTACCTCCCTTACAGGATGGGAAGCCGATACCCTAGACACCACACCACATCACATCACAGTACAGGGCAGGTGGTCAATTGAGGACTTCAGCCTAGATATCTGTGTACAGGAAGTCAATAGCTGAGACAGCCTGAATGTGTTACAGTATTTCCAACACAACAATCCAGACAGGTGATTCACCACACTATGTATAACTGGCTGAAATGAGGAGAGATTCATCCCCAACTTGAATAATACATTTATGACTGAATACACGTCAGTGGGAACACTCAGCACGTCAGGTGATAGTCTAGCAAAATGCTCAGTCAGTACTTGCAGACTATAATCAAATACATGGTAATTGAACACCTACTAAAGAAGGTGTTGCATGAGTGGGGCACTGACCAGAAGTGGCAAGACACATTTCTGCTTTTTGTTCTTTATTCTAGAACTGTTTTTCTTTTAAAAGGAACCAGATTAAGTCGGAGTCCAACTATTAGGATTAGGCTTGGTTTGAGAGATCTACAGGAAAAGTTTTTTCAATACCAGAGATTTCCCAGGTGGTCAGGAAGGACAGACACTAAACCATGTATATGAAGTTTGTTGCACTCACAAGCCCAAGATTTTGATGGTTTATGAATCTTAAGAACACGTCTGATGTTCCGCTTTAGAAGTTACTTCATCATGGCTTACTGTGCTTCTTGTAACAATATTACACCTGGAGCGTGGGTTACTGAATGTAGTAACACAAAAGGATGATGGACGGAGTGTTGAAACTTTTCAAACACTGACCCTCAGTCACATATCTCGGTGTAATCCATAGTTCTTTTGCTCACCATGCCACCCCAGTTTGGACCCAGCCTTATGCAAATCAGTCTTCCCCCCCTTCCCCCCATAGGAACAGTCCAGCCCGAACTGCCAGGCCAGGTCCTCTCTGGACCGGAAACAAGCATCCTGGGACCAGTTTCAGGGTATCACCATTCATCAGCCAGGCTAGTTCGAATCCAGTGGCACAATGAGCACGGGACCCACGTCTGGGCATAGCCTTCCCACTTACGGCAACTTTAGCAACACAAAAGGATGATGGACGGAGTGTTGAAACTTTTCAAACACTCACCCCCGTCACAGATCTGGGTTTAATCCATCGTTCTTTTGCTCACCATGCCACCCCAGTTTGGACCCAGCCGTACGCAAATCAGTCTTGACCCTGTTCCCCATGAGAACAGTCCAGCCCGAACTGCCATGCCAGGGTATGCCCAGATGTGGGTCCCGTGCTTGCTATGGCACCAGATTCATGCTAGCCTGGCTGAGGATGGGTGATACCCTGAAACCGGTCCCAGGATGGTTTTTTTTCTGGTCCAGGAAGGACCTGGCCTGGCAGTTCGGGCTGGACTGTTCCCATGGGGATCAGGGTTAAGACTGATTTGCATATGGCTGCGTCCAAACTAGAATGGCATGGCAAGCAAAAAAACTGATGGATTAAACACAGATCTGTGACTGGGGGGTGAATGTTTGATTTTCTCTGCATTCCGTCCATCATCTGTTTTCACTGAATGTAGGAGCCAGGCTTTTGAGGTTCTAGAATTTCAATATGTAGCAAGATATATGGCTATCCTTAAAGAAACTAGAAGTTACATTTGAAGATTAATTTACACTGAAGAGGAAAGGGGTTGTGGCATGGCATGCAGAGAGATCTCTCCTCATTACTGATCTGGGTAAAAGACTTATTTCAATTCCTACCACTTTGAGTGAAATATTTGGTTGGTACATTGTTGATGGTACTTTTTAGCAGCTTTATCGTCTTTATAAGAAAGAACAAACTTGTTTATTCAGAACTCCATTCCGTGTAGCTTTTCCTTGAAAGACTTGAAAGATGGATCCTGCAAAGAGGTTGCTGCCACCATCCTGGATTTCTATGCAGTTCTCATTAGGTCCGTGTCACTGACTTTTTAAAGGAAAACAGAAATACCAAATTAAAGAATTGGCCTTCTCAGTAGCAGTCTTAAAGTGATCGATTTGTTTAGGTGATTTCCCGAAGTTTGCTGGATCACCTTAAAAAAAACAAAAAAAAAACAACAAAAAAAACAATTGTACAGATTTATAAATACTGTTCGGTTCTCAGAACTCACACCACATCTTTACCAAAGGTAGGGTCACTGTACCATGTCACTTAAGCCATGGAGTTGCCAGCATTCTTTCCAAGCACTGAAGCCCCAGCTGTGATATTATTATATAGCCTTAGAACCCGCCGTAGCAGTCTATATCGGCCATTAAAAGCCCGTTCCAGCGTTAACGGCCTGAGCCAAAGGCGAGGGCCTCTAACAAGGGAGCGGGACTTTAATGGCCGGTATAGCCCAGCTACGAAGGTCTATAAGGCTATTGGAACATTCTGCCACTAGAGGGCAGAATGTTCTAATAAATAAAACCAAGTTCGCACGGAGCCCAAGGGGATTAAAATCCCCTCTGGCTCCGTGAGGCCTTTGTTCACAGCTGTTGCTGTGAACAAAACATTGGAATGTTGGAGCTCCAGAATTTTACCAGACATTAGAAGCCCAGAACACTCCATTGTCTCCAATGGAGCTCCCAACATTCCAATGTTCTAATATACTTTAGATTTGAGAAGACGGCAATGGAGAGCATTAGATGTGACTTTAGTTCAGAAAGCCTAACATTCACATAAGGGTAATATGATAATAGGGAACGGCATTGTCAGATGGATGGTGCCTAGCACTCGGAACAATGGCGTGTTTTACATGGACGATAACTCCATAGTACCTTTACTGCCAAACATAGCTCTATAAGATATATGTAACACCGTCTCATGGAGTTTCACCTGCTATCT
Organism: Pleurodeles waltl; assembly: GCF_031143425.1. Lineage (NCBI taxonomy): Eukaryota > Metazoa > Chordata > Amphibia > Caudata > Salamandridae > Pleurodeles > Pleurodeles waltl. The sequence continues at coordinate 93,962,335 of NC_090440.1, read as the reverse complement.
TGTAAAGCATCAGTAAGGGGCAAAATACTTCCAAAACTTTACATTGACTTTCACCTTAGAGGTAATAACACTGTTGTGTTGTCTAGGCCTAGTATGTAACTTTATTCTAGTATTCACACTATAATACAAGTCTGTTACATGACAAACAGTAGTTTTTTGAGAATGTATCTATCGTGGACCCACGGTTCCTCTCTGTAGGTTCGAACGTAGAAAATACTGATTTCATGCTCTACTATGGAAGAGAAAAATATGATCCGAAAATGTCATACAAATATGTGGCATTGTGGACTTTTGCTTGATGTCCTTGTGAGCGCTCTATACACTATATATTGCATTTTTTAATTTTGGAATGACCAGATATTCTGACCCCAATCGATAGATAGGGTAATAGGATACAGGACCCAAATTTACAGCGGATAGAAGTTTTATTACTCCTATTAAAGGTAACATATTGTATTAATTGGCAACTTTAATTTATATTAAAGCACTTAAAATTGCAAAGGTCTGGGGTCTGAAGCACATGACTCTTGATTCACAAAACTTTTTTTGTTAGTAAGTCTGCCTTACTCCTAACTCGGGTGCAGCGTACGCCTGGATTTCCTCTACAGGATCATGTTTGTTTTGTTGGTATATGGGGAACTTGTCCTGACTCGGGCCCTGCTATCTGGATAGACTTGATGTTGTTTCCGTTGTTATCCCTTATTGCTGTTTGATTGAGGTCCATCTGATTCTGCAAAAGATGACCAGCAACCTCCTGACCAAGTATGTAACTTTATTTCCACACAAGGTTGTTGCCTCTTTCGGCCCCCTGTTAAACATACCCCTGCCACAACTGTATTGTTTTCTCATTGGCTAGAAATTGAAAGAGCTTGATTCATGTATGTTTTGACCTGTGAATCAAATTCTTATCTGCATCAGTCTTCTCTGGTGTATAGTGTACTTTCCTTTGTATTTTATTTTTTCTGTGTTTTGTTTATGTTCAAATCAGAGCTATTGACATGCATTGTGAGTAGAATTCCCATGGCATCTACAGCATTGATATGCCTGTTTTATGTTGTGGACTACCTTGACAATTTACTCTAAATACATTTTGGGAAAAAATCCAGTGTTCCATCAACAGGAAAAAGCGTTGTGTGGCTGGCCCAAGGAAACAAACTAATTTGCTCAGAAGTGGTAAAATAGGAAAGCCCAGACCACAGCCCAAGTTAGCAACCTACCCAGTAGACATCTTCAGAAGTGTAACGATTATTAAACTCAGTCACTAGCTTTTCAATCCTGAACTCGACAAAAGCACAAATATTTATTATAATGTGCTTTTAAGTATGCTATGCATGCTGGGCCATTTGAAGATACTAATAACTGGTTTTATAAAATACAACATAGGAATGGTTGGTTATGAAAAAACTGAGCCAATTTGCCTAAGTATTTATAAAATATCCAACTCCTCATCTTCTGAATTCCACCCATGTACCAGGAAATGTTTCCCTAGCAATAGCTCACAAGTACCTCCAGGTGATGCCATGTGGTTTGAGCCATTACGTTGCTTGCCAAGAATGTGCTGACACCAGGACGTAGAAGTCACCATCTAATATCGGTTTTGGCTTTTTCTAGCGTCATTGATCAGGATCCAGAGCACTCTTTGTGCTTTACCAACAAACTTCCTCAGTGTTCAACAGCAATCAGACTAAATGTCTCCTAAGGTTTTGGGATTCACAACCTGTCACTGTAGAACAAAGTGCGCATCATGACCTCTTCATCTTGTGCCTTGGCTCCATAATAGACTGCAACTCCTGCACCTCCGTTTATCTCCTTTGGGTAAATATTTGAATGGGGAACAATATCCCAAGAGTTCCTGACACAAAAAACACAAAATGTCACAGGAAGTGAATGGCTTCTTTTTTTGTCAAGGTAATGGTCCTTCTGCCAGGACTGTAGACCCTATGCTGTTCCCCAATGTCAGTCTTGTTATCTTCCAGGCCACTTTTGATATTAAAGAGGATGAAATCGGGGTTCCTGAATCCTTCTGCCAACAGTGCACGGGTTGAGGCATTTCATAAGTCCATGCTAGGCATATTCGGGATGGCCCCTCTTCCCTTTGGGCTACTCCCCAAGGGTGCGACTAGAACCTGCAGGAATGGCAATTCCAGTGTCTCTAGCCCTGTTGGATGCTATCTTCATTACCACAGGCTCCGGCCTCATTGCTGAAAAAGCAAATGCTTTCCAAGATGCAGATCCATGTAGCTTTGCATTTGTTTTTGGTGTCATCTTTGCCATTGCTCTTGACTTTGAATGCAACACTGCTTAAATCTTCTAAATTGGCATACAGTATCTGGACAGTGGTGAGAAAGCAGATCACTCATTAGAGTGATTCAGAAACAGTGGTGCACTCCTGCCCATGGCCTATCAGGCAAAATAGTTCCAGCAACAGTATAGAAGGTTTCAGTGCTTCTCTAGGGAGGAACACTCCTGTCATTGAAAGCCATTACAACTGTTCCAAGCAGCTTAGCAGAGGTATTGCTTTCTTTGGGGGGGAGTGGAGGGATGCTATCAACAGAAGAAGCAACTCTGTTGGGAGACTATCAAGATGATTCACAGGGTCATCCAGTTTATCTCCAGGACTGCGCCCTATCCTCCTGTCTTCCCCTCCAACCAACCCTACCTCTACAAGATCCCCTTCACAAGATCTCCACTATCTTGGAGGTGGAAGTTCTTCCCCTGCTGGAGAAAGGTGCCATATAGAGTTGCACTTGAGCAAATGAGCATGGGATTTTACTCTTTAGTTTTTGGTCCCCAAGAACGATGGAGGCCAAGACCCATCCTGGACCTTCACCTCTTGAACCTGTTAATTCAACAGGACCAGCCCACCCTGATCCAGGTTCTGTAGCCCCTCAATTGAGATTGGTTGGTGTCTCTGCACCCCCAGGATGCCTTTCTTCCATTTGCCAATTCTACCTGTTTGCAGGTACTTCTTGGGGTTTACTTCGATGTATCAGCATTATCTGTTTGTGGTTCTGTCATTTAGTCTGATGACTGCACTGCAAGGGTTCATCAAAATGCTTGCAGTGGTGGTGCCTGTGGCTTCGATACGGAGGGCAGAAGTCCATGCATTTCCATACATGGTGCCTGGTTGGTGAAGAGGGGTCTCATGTGCTAGTCAGAACATCTTTAGTGCACCGTGACCATTATGCACAACTTGGGCTTTACCATTCATGCCCTGATGGCTTCCTCGTTCTCAAGCAGAGACTTGCCTTCATGTGTGCAGTGCTAGATATGGTCTGTATGTCGGCTTTCCCTCCGCTGAGGATTGCAGATAATGGAGATATGATTCAAGTATTTCTAGTTCAGATCCCAGTTCTGCAAGTCCTACATTGGATGGGCTTGATGGCCTCTTGCATTCTGTTAGTGCTATATTGAGGAAACCGGACTCCAGTGGAGTCTTCTGCTAAGGTGCTGATTTATGACTCATTAATATCTGAGCTTTACTGGTGAATGTACCCTCTGCAATCTTTGGTTGGGTTGTTCCAAGACCTGGCTGAAATCTCTCAAGACCTGGTTGTTCGAGCAGTAGCAGCACCTTATTGCCCCCCCCTTCTCGCCCTCCCCTCCTCAGCGCCTTGAGACCCTCACGGGTGAGTAGTACGCTTTGCAAATCCCTTATTGATTGACTGATTGATTTCCATCAGCCCTCTGCAGTTGCAGGGTTTTGTGGATACCTTCTCGTGGGGGCTAGGTGCTCCTATGGCTGACATCAGTGTAGAGCCTGTTGTCCCGGTGGTAGCCATATCCATGCGTGAGTGGTTCAAACTGCTAGTGGTTCACCTTGGGAGGAAGTTGTTCCTTTTTGGTCTTTGGGTCCACCAGCAGATTCCTTTCTATCTACCCTACTCAACTGTGTGTTGGTGCTATTATTTATAGGATCCCAATGTATAAAGTGTGTTACCTACTGTTATTGTCCCAGTTATATGCTCTGTGTTCCTCTCTGCACGCCACGACAGGACGTGGCAAATGTTCCGGGAAACTAACAATGTATACATCCCAGTGTTGTCCCAACCTGTGTCAATTAAGCTATGGCTGAAGCTGAATGGCGCCACCTGGTGGCTTGCTAAAGCTATTGCTGGGTAAAAAGTTTCCAGGTCCAGTCTGTCGCTTATAAGCTATTCATTATGTAAGGAATCTGTGGGAAGTTATAGTATCCACTAGAAATATCATTACTGAAGGCAAGAACTATTTTGTTAGGAAAATGTTCATTACCAAAAGAGAATAAGAGATGTTCTGAGTTAAAACGTGTTTGAATTCAACCATTGTGGTAAGGTGCGAAATGTCTACACTGTTGCACATTGTACTGCAACTGATTAATGTGGAACTCATGTTTTTCAAAGGTTGTATGTCTCAATATTATTGCCCAAATACAATCTAATAAAAACAGCATAGCCTAAATTAAGGTTTCAAAAATTGCTCGATTTGTGCAATGTTTGTGTAAAATATATTTAGAGGATAGTATTTTTATTTGACGACATTTATGCAGCAATAGTGTGGTACCATATTTCAAATGAATATGCTGACCTTAAATGTTTGCAAGTATTAGCAAGCCAGAAAAAACATTTGTACATTTACCGTTTTACTTCCTTGTTGCTGTGTTAGATGTTTCCTGCATGTGATCCTCAAACGTTGACAAGGGCTTCAGGTTCAGACTTTTAAGAATCATCTTTCTAGTTAGAAACTGCAGGCGCTTTTCATAGCAGGCAAATCTTTTTACTGTAAGAGCTTTCTTCCAATAGGTGAAGACTTTCTCCTTTCTTCAAGACCAACTATCCTCTCCTTTGAGACAAGGAGACTGAAAAATGATACTGCTAATGTATCAACATACAAGTGTTTTATTTGTATTCTCTTTGTAAAAAGTCTCGGATGTGGATTGTCATGCAATACTTATCCCAGTTCTTTTTAGGCCTCATGTCCAAACATTTGATGCCCTTCGCGTGTCATTCGGAATGCTATGACTGGGGCAAGTCATAAAAACTTAAGGATGAAAAACTAAGATGGTAACTTTCAAGTGTCTGCAACAGTCCCTTTCATTTTTGAAACTGGACCAGAGTTTCCTCCATTGCACCTTTCAGCTTCCATCAGCTCAGCAATGAAATTGTGACGAGTGGAGGTAATAGCAGATTCACACATCAACGAATCTGCTCCCATGCATGTGGCAGGTAAAAGAAGCCTTAATGCTGCAGGCGAACCTCTAATATCGGCACCTAATTTCCTCTCTAAGGGCCATATGTACGAACACATTTTCCCATAGACACAGAATGGGCAAAACTGCTTGCTACATCTGGCCCCAGGGCCTAAAAATAAATGCATTAAAAGTCCAGTTGAGGTCAGTGGCGGTGGGGTAGTATCGAGCCTGTAGCCCTGTCCCTTTAAAATGAGTTTGCTACATCTTTCGGTTCAGCGATACTGCAGATTGTGTTAAATTAATTTGGTATAGCGCACGAATCACCCCGGAAGGGGTATCTCAGCGCTCCTAGGTGTAGTGACCGGGATTACAAGCTAAAAGTGTGATCTTGAGTAATTTCCTAAGGTGCTCATAATCTGTACTGCAAATTAGTTTTAAGAAAATCTCACCATGGACCTTCTTTTTGTCTCTTTTAAGGAACTTTGTTTTTGATGAATTTGCTGACTGCCATAATATACAATCAGTTCAGAGGTTACCTGCTGGTAAGTTGAATGTTTTTATTGCTATCCATTTGATACACCGTACTAAATATAGGATTACAGGTTAGTGATCATGACAAACAACTGCTTGGGTAGGGTTTCACTGAATTACTGTCTTATTTCCTTCTAAACATTTTGTGATAGTGTGTGATTGATGGTATGGTTGAAAGGCCCTTGAGGGATTTAGCTAATCCTGGTAGCCCATTGAGCCACATCCTATGGAAACCAGAGAAGGCCACCCTTGGCTGAGGCCATATCTCCCAGTGTTGCATATATATATTAACATTGAGCTAACGTCCATTAAATGCAATCGATGGAGGTGGTGCAGTGGTAGAGGATGAGAGGTGGAGATGGAGAAATAGAGGGAGAGAGCTATAGGGAGCGACATAGAGGTAAACATCTAGAGGTAAATTGCTTGTAATGGACATTGGCTCATAACCGCCAGAGCTGCAATCTGTGAAGTTTGACTTGAAGACTATGTATATTGTTAATTTCATATAGCCAGTGCCACAAATTCAGTAATATGTTGTTGCATCAATATTAGGCTTTATTATAAACAGCATTGTTTAATAACCATGTGCCATGCCATGTATTTCTTGCCCACTGAAGCAGAAGGATCCCTAATGAGGGGAAAGGACTATATATTTTTCTTTCAACTTTATTTTCTTTTTATAGTGCAAGAAAACACAATAACTGTTTAAGGTGCAATTGCTACAGATTCAGGAGGATTAAGAAATTACAGTAGAAGTAATAATGGTATTCTGTCACTGGAACTCCTTGCCCAGCCAGCCCATCTGCTCCTGGAATGGGGCAAGTTATTATCTCAAATCATTCTCTCAGATCTACCTTGAGCTGTTACTATGTACTCTTGCTATAATCCCTAAACCTTCTCCCATTTTTTAGGGCTCCCCCTCCCTTTGTAAACACACCTTTCGGCAATCGTCCATGTCTTTTCTTCCTGCTTCTTTCTCTGGTGGGGTGTTTGCTCCCCATAGTCTGACAATTTTGCCTGGCCACCATCAGACTAAAGCTACAGAATATTTTGTATCTACAGGTTCACTTTTTGTTCTGTGGGGACCTCTGCAGCACTCTCTCGGTATGATCTGGCTGAGGGCATAGTGAGTGTATGAAGGAGCGGGTCATCTTGTGGCATCTGTCAGACCCAGACTTGCCAAACTTTTGGTTCCCTGGTGTAGTAAGCTTCATGTGGGGATTCTTAATTGTACATAGATTCTACCTTGATAGCTACTTCTCTCAGGGTTTTAGGGGGTTGGAATGGATCCTAACATTATGTTCGATGGCATCTGTCGCTGTAGATACGCATGTTCTGCAATAGCTCGCCATCTGGTGTTGGGCCGGAGTGTTACAAGTTGTTTTTCTTCGAAGAAGTCTTTCGAGTCACGGGACCGAGTGACTCCTCCTTTTGTCTCCATTGCGCATGGGCGTCGACTCCATCCTCGATTGTTTTTTTTCCGCCATCGGGTTCGGACGTGTTCCTGTCGCTCCGAGTTTCGGAACGGAAAAAATAGTTAATTTCGGAAGATTTTCGTCGGTATTGTTGCGTTCGGGATCGGCGTACTTAGATTCAACACCGCATCGAAGATCGAAGAGCTCCGGTGCCCTTCGGGGTAGTTTTTCGATCCTCCGTCGGGGCCTGGTCGGCCCGACCGCGTGCTGAGGAACGCCGATGGAACGGACCCCGTTCCGTTTCTGCCCCAAATGCCACAATAAATACCCCTACACAGACCAACACTTGGTCTGCAACCTGTGCCTGTCACCTGAGCACAGCGAAGACACCTGCGAGGCCTGTCGTGCGTTCCGGTCCCGAAAAACACTCCGAGACCGTCGAGCCAGAAGACTTCAAATGGCGTCCGCACCGACAGCCCAACGGGAGTTCGAGGAACAGGAAGAGGAAGGTACCTTCTCGATCCAAGACTCAGACTCCGAAGGATTCGACGATACACAAACCGTGAGTAAGACGTCGAAAACCACACAAAGAAACATTTACAAGGCCCAGGGGACGCCACTGCCACCAGGCCATGGCTCAACCCATAAAATCGGTGACCGACCGTCGGCACCGAAAAAGGCCCAAACAGTGCCGAGATCGTCCGACTCCGGTCGAGACACCGGCACGCAGCCTTCTCGGGACCGAGAAAGTGCTGGAGACAAGCCTCGACACCGAGATGCCGGTGTGGACACGGCTCGACGCCGAGACAGCGGCACCGAAACAGATCGACGCCGAGAGGTTTCGGCACCGAAAAGGAAAAAAGTCACCTCGGAGCCGAAAAAACACGCAGACACAGTTTCGACGCCGAAACAAACTGCAAGCGACCCAGCTTCAGGCTCTTATACAGAAGAGCACTCGCTAACCTCCCAAATGCAGAAGCATAGGTTTGAGGAAGAGCTACAAGCAACTGATGCGGACCATACGCAAAAGCGTATCTTCATTCAGCAGGGGACAGGAAAAATAAGCACCCTTCCCCCCATTAGGAGAAAGAGAAGGTTGGAGTTCCAGGCGGAACAAGTACCACAACCAAAAGTGGTGAAAAGAGTTACACCACCACCCTCTCCTCCGCCCGTGATTAACGTTTCACCAGCACAAACGCCATCACACTCCCCAGCTCACACCACCATGAGCCAGGGTGACCAAGACCAGGACGCATGGGACCTATACGACGCCCCAGTGTCAGATAACAGCCCAGAGGCATACCCTACAAAACCATCTCCACCAGAAGACAGCACCGCGTACTCTCAGGTGGTGGCTACAGCAGCACAATTTCACAACGTAAGCCTCCACTCAGAACAGGTCGAGGATGATTTCCTGTTCAACACACTCTCCTCCACCCACAGCTCCTACCAAAGCCTGCCTATGCTCCCTGGTATGCTCCGGCACGCAAAAGACATATTTAAGGACCCGGTCAAAAGTAGGGCAATCACACCAAGGGTGGAAAAAAAGTATAAGCCGCCTCCTACAGACCCGGCTTTCATCACAACACAGCTGCCACCAGACTCTGTTGTTGTAGGAGCAGCTAGGAAAAGGGCCAACTCTCACACATCTGGAGATGCACCACCCCCAGATAAAGAAAGCCGCAAGTTTGATGCAGCTGGTAAAAGAGTCGCAGCACAAGCTGCAAACCAGTGGCGCATCGCGAACTCCCAGGCACTACTTGCGCGCTATGACAGAGCCCACTGGGACGAGATGCAACATCTCATTGAACATCTGCCCAAAGACTTCCAAAATAGGGCAAAACAAGTGGTTGAGGAGGGACAGGCCATCTCCAACAACCAGATCCGCTCCTCCATGGACGCTGCAGATACAGCTGCACGGACAATTAATACATCTGTAACTATCAGAAGGCATGCATGGCTCCGAACGTCTGGATTTAAACCAGAGATTCAACAAGCAGTTCTCAATATGCCTTTTAATGAAAAAGAACTGTTCGGTCCAGAAGTGGACACAGCGATTGAGAAACTCAAAAAAGATACGGACACTGCCAAAGCCATGGGCGCACTCTACTCCCCGCAGAGCAGAGGGAATTACAGCTCATTCCGTAAAACGCCCTTTCGAGGGGGGTTTCGGGGTCAAAGCACACAAGCCAGCACCTCACAAGCCACACCGTCCAGTTACCAAGGACAGTATAGAGGAGGTTTTCGGGGACAATATAGAGGAGGGCAATTCCCTAGAAATAGAGGAAGATTCCAAAGCCCCAAAACCCCTACTACTAAACAGTGACTCACATGTCACTCACCCCCTCCACACAACACCAGTGGGGGGGACGAATAGGTCATTATTACAGAGCATGGGAGAAAATCACTACAGACACTTGGGTTCGAGCAATTATCCAACATGGTTACTGCATAGAATTTCTACAGTTCCCTCCAAACATACCACCAAAAGCACAAAATTTAACAACACACCATTCCAATCTCCTAGAGATAGAAGTGCAGGCACTATTGCAAAAGAATGCAATCGAATTAGTGCCAAACACACAAATAAACACAGGAGTTTACTCACTGTACGTTCTGATACCAAAGAAGGACAAAACACTGAGACCAATCCTAGACCTCAGAGTAGTCAACACTTTCATCAAATCAGACCACTTCCACATGGTCACACTACAAGAAGTATTGCCATTGCTAAAGCTGCACGACTACATGGCAACTTTAGACCTCAAGGATGCTTATTTCCATATACCAATTCACCCATCGCACAGGAAATACCTAAGGTTTGTATTCAAAGGAATACATTACCAATTCAAGGTACTGCCTTTCGGATTAACAACCGCACCAAGAGTCTTTACCAAATGTCTAGCGGTAGTCGCTGCACACATCAGAAGGCAGCAAATACATGTGTTCCCATATCTAGACGACTGGCTAATCAAGGCCCATTCGTTAATAGAGTGCTCAAATCACACAAATCATATCATACAAACCCTCTTCAAACTAGGGTTCACCGTCAATTTCACAAAATCCAAGATTCGGCCACGCAAGGTACAACAATACCTGGGAGCCATAATAGACACATCAAAAGGAGTAGCCACTCCAAGTCCACAAAGAATTCAAAATTTCAACACCATCATACAACGCATGTATCCAACACAAAAGATACAAGCAAAGATGGTATTACAACTCCTAGGCATGATGTCATCATGCATAGCCATTGTCCCAAACGCAAGACTGCACATGAGGCCCTTACAACAATGCCTAGCATCACAGTGGTCTCAAGCACAGGGTCACCTTCTAGATCTGGTGTTAATAGACCGCCAAACTTACCTCTCGCTTCTGTGGTGGAACGACATAAATTTAAACAAGGGGCGGCCTTTCCAAGACCCAGTGCCACAATACGTAATAACAACAGATGCTTCCATGACAGGGTGGGGAGCACACCTCGATCAACACAGCATACAAGGACAATGGAACGTACATCAAACAAAACTGCATATCAATCACCTAGAACTTCTTGCAGTTTTTCAAGCACTAAAAGCTTTCCAACCAATAATAGTTCACAAATACATTCTCGTCAAAACAGACAACATGACAACAATGTATTATCTAAACAAGCAGGGAGGGACGCACTCCACGCAGTTAAGCATGTTAGCACAAAAAATTTGGCATTGGGCAATTCACAACCAAATTCGCCTAATTGCACAGTTTATACCAGGGATACAAAATCAACTCGCAGACAATCTCTCTCGAGATCACCAACAGGTCCACGAATGGGAAATTCACCCCCAAATACTGAACACTTATTTCAAACTCTGGGGAACACCTCAGATAGACTTGTTTGCGACAAGGGAGAACGCAAAATGCCAAAACTTCGCATCCAGATACCCACACAAACAATCCCAAGGCAATGCCCTATGGATGAACTGGTCAGGGATATTTGCTTACGCTTTTCCTCCTCTCCCTCTCCTTCCTTACCTGGTAAACAAACTCAGTCAAAGCAAACTCAAACTCATATTGATAGCACCAACTTGGGCAAGGCAACCCTGGTACACAACGCTGCTAGACCTATCAGTGGTACCCTGCATCAAATTGCCCAACAGGCCAGATCTGTTGACACAGCACAACCAAAAGATCAGACACCCAGATCCAGCATCGCTGAATCTAGCAATCTGGCTCCTGAAATCCTAGAATTCGGGCACTTACAACTTACCCAAGAATGTATGGAAGTCATAAAACAAGCAAGAAGGCCATCCACCAGGCACTGCTATGCAAGTAAATGGAAGAGGTTTGTTTGCTACTGCCATATTAATCAAATACAACCATTACACACAACTCCAGAACATGTAGTGGGTTACTTGCTTCACTTACAAAAATCTAACCTAGCTTTCTCTTCCATTAAGATTCACCTTGCAGCAATATCTGCATACCTGCAGACTACCTATTCAACTTCCCTATATAAAATACCAGTCATTAAAGCATTCATGGAGGGCCTTAGGAGAATTATACCACCAAGAACACTACCTGTTCCTTCATGGAACCTAAATGTTGTCCTAACTAGACTTATGGGTCCACCTTTTGAACCCATGCACTCCTGCGACATACAGTTCCTAACCTGGAAGGTGGCATTTCTCATCGCCATTACTTCCCTGAGAAGAGTAAGCGAGATTCAGGCGTTTACTATACAGGAACCTTTTATACAACTACACAAAAATAAAGTCGTCCTAAGGACCAATCCTAAATTTTTGCCAAAGGTTATTTCACCGTTCCATCTAAATCAAACAGTGGAACTTCCGGTGTTCTTTCCACAGCCAGATACCGTAGCTGAAAGGGCACTACATACATTAGATGTCAAAAGAGCATTAATGTATTACATTGACAGAACAAAGAACATCAGAAAGACTAAACAACTCTTTATTGCATTTCAAAAACCTCATGCAGGAAACCCAATTTCAAAACAAGGTATAGCCAGATGGATAGTTAAATGCATCCAAATCTGCTACCTTAAAGCTAAACGACAGCTGCCCATTACACCAAGGGCACACTCAACCAGAAAGAAAGGTGCTACCATGGCCTTTCTAGGAAACATCCCAATGCAAGAAATATGTAAGGCAGCCACATGGTCTACGCCTCACACATTCACCAAGCACTACTGTGTAGACGTGTTATCCGCACAACAAGCCACAGTAGGTCAAGCTGTATTAAGGACATTATTTCAGACTACTTCCACTCCTACAGGCTGATCCACCGCTTTTGGGGAAATAACTGCTTACTAGTCTATTGCAGAACATGCGTATCTACAGCGACAGATGCCATCGAACTGAAAATGTCACTTACCCAGTGTACATCTGTTCGTGGCATCAGTCGCAGTAGATTCGCATGTGCCCACCCGCCTCCCCGGGAGCCTGTAGCAGTTTGGAAGTTACCTTCAATTATTTATATATGTATCATCTCAACCTTAAATAAGTGCATACTTAGTCACTCCATTGCATGGGCACTATTACTACAATTCAACTCCTACCTCACCCTCTGCGGGGAAAAACAATCGAGGATGGAGTCGACGCCCATGCGCAATGGAGACAAAAGGAGGAGTCACTCGGTCCCGTGACTCGAAAGACTTCTTCGAAGAAAAACAACTTGTAACACTCCGGCCCAACACCAGATGGCGAGCTATTGCAGAACATGCGAATCTACTGCGACTGATGCCACGAACAGATGTACACTGGGTAAGTGACATTTTCATTTCTAAGCAGTCTTGGACCCCCTGAGGAGGCTTCGCGGACCCTCAGGGGTCCCCGGACCACAGTTTGGGAACCACTGATGTAGGCAATTCGCTACCGCCTCCATGTAAATGTTCCTCTAGCCTTTCCTAGGCCTTTCATGCAGCAGCTGCACAATCCATTATGTTACCTTCACCATCTATTAGGACTTGCAGTTTGGCCTCTGTTCATAGACCCCCAGCTTTATCACTGATGATTCCTCATCCCTCTCTGAAGGAGCCTCGCAACAGTAAAATACAGTCCGTTGTGGAGGACACCAAGTTTGTGGGGATTGTCAATGTAACCAATCCATTTGTAAAAATATTTTAATAACTATACCTGCGAGAGACCATTTGCAAACATTCTTTGTCAAATTCCACTGAGCACTTGCCCCAATGTCATATTGCGTAACGCATTCCAATTGAAAAACACGTGCAGCGAGGCCATGCAGTCGCCGTTGAGCAGCAGCCCACATTTACTGTGGTGTGTTTTTTAAACTGTTCGCGTGTTCAGCTTCGCAAAGGACCCACTTGATTTCTGCAAATGACAGCAGATCTTTGCCCCCGTCTCTTCTCGCACTGCCCAAGGTCCGCTATTGCAAATATTAGGTAAACAGTTCAGGGCCGATATTGAGCCTTCCCAGCTATGTCAAGGTCGCATGCCCTTGAAAATGTTTGGCGACATTGCAAGATGTTATGAACTGACACCAACTAACATGAGATCTTGTATCGGTGAGGCACTTTTGCAAGGCCACTAATGCCTAAACAAGATTTGTAATCCTTCTAAAGTGTTTATTCCAGTGACAGTGTTGGTTGGGCAAAGGACCTACCACCACCCCTTTACCCTTGCAAAAAAACTCCAGAAGCATACATTTATATCTGTGCAGATGAATCTGTTGTAACTTTTCAATCTAGAAAAGAACAAGCAGCTTTTGAACTTCCCACATTTGAATCTATAAATAGAGTGGACTTTGAATAATCAGCGAATTGTCTAGTTTGTGGACATTCTTTTTTTAAATCTATTTTCACATTGAATGTTTTTTGTTAAACCAGCATACTACATGTAAGAACATGTTTATACACAAATCCGTTTCAGACCGTTTGCTCTCCCATTGCTTATTTTGATCTTTAGTACTTCTTCCTCCTTCATGAATGAGTGCGCCTGATCTTCCCTCGGTGGCTCTTTTGAGGGTGGTTCTCTTCTCTTTATTGCTTACAACAGATGGGAAGCTTTTAATGGTCAGTTTTCTAATGTGTATTTGCAGAGTTAGTCGAGGGATTGCGTAGATCTGAGATCACAGATGGATGCAGGATTTGTTTGAGCCAGCACATCTCAGGAACTGGGAGTGCCTCTTTGTAGCATTCTCTTCCATCTTTTTTTATCTTTTCTGTGTCATGGTCCGGTGGTGGGGGAAGGGTGTAGAACTGTTGTAAATTGGTGATCTCCCACATCCTAGAAGATATTTGAACCCCAACTGCAAGGCCACATGTCAGTTTGTTTCGGTGAACCTTTTCGTTACTCCTCCGTTGCTGTCTTGTGTCTTATTTTTTTTTGGGGGGGGGGGAGAGAGGTAAATTGTGTTAGCCAGCCGGCAACTCTGATGGTGGAAGTGGTATTCTATTGGAATTAGCATGGCAGATTTAAATTAGGATGCTAAATGACATCATTTTCATTTTTGGCTGCAGATGGAGACAGAAGGTAAATAGAAGTGCTTTAGTTGTATGCAAGGCCACTGGAATTATGTGGCGGGGAAGGACCAAATTATGAGGCAGGGTTGACCAATTTGTGGCACAGTCCAGTTATGAATTTACAGCACCAATAGCTCTAACTCAACCAAATGTGAGACCCTTTGCATTGCAAATGCATGTTTTGTTATCCTAATAGTAAATTATCTATTATTCACTATTAGTGTAATAATAAATCAAGTACAATTAGCTGGAATATGACCCTCTCTCACAGCTAAGGTAAGTAAAAAATTGTGTTTTTAAATTTATATTGTGTGCATGCGTGCAGTTGAGTATGTTTGTGAGAGAGTGTGTGTATTTGTGATTATGTGTAATCACGTGTGTGAATTGACGTTCATGAGCATGTACAAGTTATTGGTACTTGTATGCTTCAGTGTCCCTCGACTTGTATTCCCTTTTGAGTGATTATAGTGCCATCTCGCTCTTTTACTCCTAGATAGCTCCCAGTTTACTGATTACTAATGAGTTCCATTTTTTTAAGTCCCTGTAGGTTGCCCACATCTCTCAGTAGGTCCCCGTCTCATAATGGTGTTTCTTTCGTTCTTTCCTTTCTCGAAATAAAATATTTTGTTGCAGTTTTCCAGGCTTCTGTTACTGATGGTGTTTGGAGGAAAGAATTGTCACTTTCTTTCGGTATAGAACTGAAGGGGTGACCCCCTAGGGGCCGTCACATGCCTGTTGATCTGCAGAGGGTCCCTTTTATGGAGAGAAGGCCCATTTGTTGACCTCCATTAACTGTGAGGCCTAATAGTTTTGCTGTATGTCTAGTAAGGCTCTGCTCCACCATGTAACCCTGTTGTCAGCTTGTGTCACTATTCACACTGTTTCGTGTGAGAAATACTGCAATAGGTCACTGAAATATTAAGATCTGTCTTTGTTTCACTTTAACTTTTGGATTGTTGAGTCTTTTATACTGTCCGCTGCACATACCTGTCATGGCGAGCTGCAGTCCTAGCTGTGGTCTGGTCCTGCCTTCATTTTCGTGTTGCTTCTTGGTGAAATCCCTTGTGTGCCCCACCTCCTAACCCATTACCCTGGTCCACACCCTTTGAGTGGCCCAACTTGCCTGGGAAGAATAATCTAAGCTTGTGTTAAGTGTTTGCAATTCAACAAAGGAACGCAGCGAGTGAACCCGTTTTCCTTTTTCCTTCTATTTTCAGAAATCTGTTCAGGCTTCCCTTCTCAGAAGGCGCTTGGGAATAAGAGCTGCTTTCGAGGTGCTGTGCTGTCACCAAGAGGTTCTGGGGCAAGCCAATAACCATGTGTAAGTGGAAAATAAGTTTTATTCATAAGGGACATTTATTTGCCTTTCCAAACCACAGACCACTAAAGGTTTTTGTTAACTCTGCTGAAGGTGTACTCCTTGATTCCTCTTGCATCGAATCGTTTGTCATTCCCATCATGTCCTTCAGACAATAGCCCTATCTTCCTTTCTTCTCAATCAATGGCCATTCCTTGATTTTTCTTATCCAGTAATTAGCCACACATCTTCATCCATCTGCTGCAATTAATGACTTCTCAGTTTACCTCTTCCCGTCACTGGTCAGTTTGAGGTTTCCCTCTTTCAAAATCATGAACACTATCTTTTATATATAATCGACTCGAACTGTTCCCCATTCTCCCATCACGTGCACACCTGTTTTCCCACATAATTGTAACATATTCATTTTGCTTGTTTTAAATCATTGAGGTCTTCCTTGTTGAGTCTTTTTTTCTTCAAAGCACCACTAAATTTACACTTCCCTGAGCAATGGAGCCGGCATTCATTACTCCCCTTGCATTTTATTGGGCACCTTTTCATTACTCAGTCTGCCTCCTTTTTTTTTTTTTTTTTTTTTTTTGATCTTTCCTTCATGGCCCCTCTTCCTTTCATTCCCTTCAGAAATTTGGCGCTCAATTCCTGTGCCTTCAGTAGTCCCTAAACTCTCTCATTGACACAACTTGTCACTCTAATGCTTTGATGCTTGGACACTTGATTTATTTTTAACTATCATTATATGCTCTTTATTTTTACTACTTCTCTAATGGTTCTCTTCTTTATGCTGCACTCACTATACTCTTATAATCTTCTGTTCGATGGCATGTGTAGCTGCAGATACACATGCTGTGCACAGTCCGCCGTCTGGTGTTGGGCTCGGAGTGTTACAAGTTGTTTTTCTTCGAAGAAGTCTTTTCGAGTCACGAGACCGAGGGACTCCTCCCATTTCGATTCCATTGCGCTTGGGCGTCGACTCCATCTTAGATTGTTTTTTTTCCGCCATCGGGTTCGGACATGTTCCTTTTCGCTCCGTGTTTCGGGTCGGAAAGTTAGTTAGAATCTCGGAAAAAAACGTCGGTATTGTTTGCGTTTGGTATCGGGTTAGTTAAAACAAATCGACACCGAGTTTTGAAGAGCTCCGGTGGCCCTTCGGGGTTTTTTCGATCCCCCGTCGGGGCCTGGTCGGGCCCGGCCACGTGCGACTTCAAGGCTGATGGAACGGACACCATTCCGCTTCTGCCCAAAATGCCATAACAAGTATCCGTATACGGATCAGCATCTGGTCTGTAACTTGTGCTTGTCCCCCGAGCACAAGGAGGATACTTGTGAAGCCTGTCGAGCGTTTCGGTCGAGGAAGACGCTGAGAGACCGAAGAGCCAGGAGACTACAAATGGCGTCCACGCCGACGGGTCAAGAACGTTTCAAGGAGGAAGAACAAGCTTTCTCCATCCACGAGTCGGATTCGGAAGAACTCGACGCTGAAGGAACAACCAAAACCGTGAGTAAGACGTCGAAAATCAAGACTCTCGAGAAATCCACAAAAGCCCAGGGGACGCCACCGCCAACAGGCCATGGCTTAACCCGAAAACTAGGTGACTGATCCAAGGCACCGAAAAAGGGCATGCTGGTGTCGAAGTCATCCGACTCCGGTCGAGATACCGCCACACAGCAACCTCGGAGCCGAGACAGCGGCTCCGAGAAACTTCGGCACAGAGACAGCGGCACCGAAGAATTTCGGCACCGAGACACCACGCCGAAAACAAAGAAGGTTTCTTCGGAGCCTAAAAAGACTTCCGAAAAGGTTTTGGTTCCGAAACATCCAGCCTCGGAGCCGAAAACTAGTTCCTATACAGAGGAACAAGGATTAACCTCCCAATTACATAGATTTGGAGAGGAGCTTCAAGCTGTAGAGCCTGACTACACGCAAAGAAGGCTTCATATTCATGAGGACACAGGGAAGATAACCACTCTTCCCCCAATCAAGATAAAAGGAAACTTGCCTTTCAACAAGGGGACAAGCAACCACAGGCAAAGGTGGCAAAGAAAACAACCCCACCACCTTCTCCACCACCATCAACACATGCATCACCAGCGACAACTCCACCACTAATGCACTCACCAGCTCATACCACAATGAGTCAGGATGATCCCGATGCATGGGACCTCTACGATGCTCCAGTGTCTGACAATAGCCCAGACTCTTATCCTACAAAACCGTCACCAACTGAGGACAGTACATCCTATACACAGGTGGTCGCAAGGGCAGCCGAATTTCACAATGTCTCCTTACATTCGGAACCAATTGAGGATGACTTTCTCTTTAACACCCTATCCTCCACCCATAGCCAGTACCAAAGCCTTCCCATGCTCCCAGGAATGCTAAGACATTCAAAACAAATATTTCAGGATCCAGTTACAGGCAGAGCCATAACTCCAAGGGTGGAGAAAAAATATAAGCCACCGCCAACAGATCCAATATATATTACAACACAACTAACACCAGACTCAGTAGTTGTGGGATCAGCTCGTAAGAGAGCCAACTCTCATACCTCAGGCGACGCACCACCTCCAGACAAGGAGAGCCGCAAATTTGATGCTGCGGGAAAAAGGGTTGCAGCACAAGCAGCAAATCAGTGGCGTATTGCCAATTCACAAGCACTTTTGGCAAGATACGACAGGGCTCATTGGGATGAAATGCAACATTTCATCGAACACTTACCCAAGGAGTTCCAAAAAAGAGCGCAACAGGTGGTGGAAGAGGGACAAAGTATCTCAAATAATCAGATACGATCTTCCATGGATGCAGCAGATACAGCTGCAAGGACAATAAACACTGCAGTCACAATATGAAGGCATGCATGGCTGTGCACTTCTGGGTTCAAACCGGAAATCCAACAAGCTGTGCTCAATATGCCATTTAATGAACAGCAATTGTTTGGGCCGGAGGTAGACACTGCCATTGAGAAACTCAAAAAGGACACCAATACAGCCAAAGCCATGGGCGCACTCTACTCCCCGCAGAGCAGAGGCACATTTCGGAAAACACCTTTTAGGGGAGGGTTTCGAGGTCAACCCACAGAAACCACAACCTCACAAACAAGGCCTACTTACCAGGGTCCATATCAGAGGGGAGGTTTTCGGGGGCAATATAGAGGGGGCCAATTCCCAAAAAATCGAGAAATTCCAAGGCCCCAAAACCCCTCAAAATAAACAGTGACTCACAAGTCACACACCCCCATCACATAACACCTGTGGGGGGGAAGACTAAGCTAATTTTACAAACTTTGGGAGGAAATAACATACACTTGGGTCTTAGCAATTATCCAGCATGGTTATTGCATAGAATTTCACCAATTCCCTCCAAACGTCCCACCGAAATCACACAATATGTCAAAACAACATATAGATCTTCTAGGACTAGAAGTTCAAGCATTGCTACAAAAGGACGCAATAGAATTAGTACCAATTCTACAAAAAAAACACAGGAGTTTACTCACTGTACTTTCTAATACCCAAAAAGGACAAAACTCTGAGGCCAATACTAGATCTCAGAACACTAAATACCTACATAAAATCAGACCACTTTCACATGGTCACATTACAAGACGTAATCCCACTGCTCAAACAGCAAGACTACATGACAACATTAGATCTAAAAGATGCGTATTTCCATATACCAATACATCCTTCACACAGGAAATACCCAAGGTTCGTATTCCAAGGAATACATTACCAATTCAAAGTGTTGCCATTCGGAATAACAACTGCGCCAAGAGTTTTTACAAAATGCCTGGCAGTAGTAGCTGCAAATATCAGAAGGCAGCAAATACATGTGTTCCCGTACTTAGACGACTGGTTAATCAAAACCAACACGCTAAAACAGTATTCACAGCACACAAAATATGTCATACAAACCCTTCACAAGCTAGGTTTCTCCATCAACTACGCGAAGTCACACCTTTTGCCGTGTCAAACACAGCAATACTTAGGAGCAACCATCAACACGGCACAGGGGATTGCCACTCCAAGTCCACAAAGGGTTCAAACATTTCACAAGGTAATACAGGCCATGTATCCAACACAAAAGATACAAGTCAAAATGGTAATGAAACTACTAGGCATGATGTCTTCATGCATAGCCATTGTCCCAAACGCAAGATTGCACATGCGGCCCTTACAACAGTGCCTAGCATCACAATGGTCACAAGCACAGGGTCTACTTCTAGATCTGGTGTTGATAGACCGCCACACATACATCTCGCTTCTATGGTGGAACAGTACAAATTTAAACCGAGGGCGGCCTTTCCAAGACCCAGTGCCACAATAAGTCATAACAACAGATGCTTCCATGACTGGGTGGGGAGCACACCTCAATCAACACAGCATCCAAGGACAATGGGACATACATCAGAGACAGTTTCACATAAATCACTTAGAAATGTTAGCAGTATTTCTAGCGCTGAAAGCATTTCAACCCATAATAACCCAAAAATACATTCTTGTCAAAACAGACAACATGACAACAATGTATTATCTAAACAAACAAGGACGGACACACTCGACACAGTTGTGCCTCCTAACACAGAAAATATGGCATTGGGCGATTCACAACCACATTCGCCTAATAGCACAATTTATTCCAGGGATTCACAACCAGTTGGCAGACAATCTCTCTCGAGATCACCAACAAACCCACGAATGGGAAATTCACCCCCAAATACTAAACAATTACTTTCAAATTTGGGGGACACCTCAAATAGATCTATTTGCAACAAAGGAAAATTCAAAATGCCAAAACTTCGCATCCAGGTACCCACAAGATCAATCCCAAGGCAATGCTCTATGGATGAACTGGTCAGGGATCTTTGCGTACGCTTTTCCCCCTCTCCCTCTCCTTCCATATCTAGTAAACAGGTTGAGTCAAAACAAACTCAAATTCATACTAATAGCACCAACATGGGCAAGGCAACCTTGGTACACGACACTGCTAGACCTGTCAGTAGTACCTCATGTCAAACTACCCAACAAACCATATCTGTTAACACAACACAAACAACAGATCAGACATCCAAATCCAGCATCTTTGAATCTAGCAATTTGGCTCCTGAAATCCCAGAATTCAGACACTTACACCTCACACAAGAATGTATGGAGGTCATAAGACAAGCTAGGAAACCTACCACTAGACACTGCTATGCAAATAAGTGGAAAAGATTTGTGTATTACTGCCAGAATAATCAAATTCGGCCATTACACGCATCTCCAAAAGATATAGTAGGATATTTACTACATTTGCAAAAATCAAATCTAGCTTTCTCTTCCATAAAGATACATCTCACCGCAATATCAGCTTACCTACAAATTACTCATTCAACTTCACTATTTAGAATACCAGTCATTAAAGCGTTTATGGAAGGCTTAATGAGAATCATACCACCAAGAACACCACCTGTTCCTTCATGGAACCTCAACATTGTCTTAACAAGACTCATGGGCCCACCTTTCGAGCCCATGCATTCTTGTGAAATGCAATACTTAACGTGGAAAGTTGCATTTTTGATTGCCATCACATCTCTAAGAAGAGTGAGCGAGATTCAAGCATTTACCATACAAGAACCATTTATTCAAATACATAAAAATAAAGTAGTTCTAAAGACAAATCCCAAATTTTTACCAAAGGTTATCTCACCGTTCAACTTAAATCAAACAGTAGAATTACCAGTGTTCTTCCCACAGCCAGATTCTGTAGCTGAAAGAGCACTACATACATTAGACATCAAAAGAGCACTAATGTACTACATTGACAGAACAAAACTAATTAGAAAAACAAAACAACTATTTATTGCCTTTCAAAAACCTCATACAGGAAATCCAATTTCAAAACAAGGCATTGCTAGGTGGATAGTTAAGTGTATTCAAACCTGCTATCTTAAAGCAAAGAGAGAGCTGCCTATTACACCAAAGGCACACTCAACTAGAAAGAAAGGGGCTACCATGGCCTTTCTAGGAAATATTCCAATGAACGAAATATGTAAGGCAGCAACATGGTCTATGCCTCATACATTTACCAAGCACTACTGTGTAGACGTGTTATCTGCACAACAAGCCACAGTAGGTCAAGCTATACTAAGAACATTATTTCAAACTACTTCCACTCCTACAGGCTGAACCACTGCTTTTGGGGAGATAACTGCTTACTAGTCTATGCACAGCATGTGTATCTGCAGCTACACATGCCACCGAACGGAAAATGTCACTTACCCAGTGTACATCTGTTCGTGGCATTAGTCGCTGCAGATTCACATGCGCCCACCCGCCTCCCCGGGAGCCTGTAGCCGTTTAGAAGTAGATCTTAAACATTTGTACATTTGTAAATATATTACTTAAAACTTTATTATGTACATACGCATTCACTCCATTGCATGGGCACTATTACTAGCATACACAACTCCTACCTCACCCTCTGCGGGGGAAAACAATCTAAGATGGAGTCGACGCCCATGCGCAATGGAATCGAAATGGGAGGAGTCACTCGGTCTCGTGATTTGAATAGACTTCTTCGAAGAAAAACAACTTGTAACACTCCGAGCCCAACACCAGACGGCGGACTGTGCACAGCATGTGAATCTGCAGCGACTAATGCCACGAACAGATGTACACTGGGTAAGTGACATTTTCCTTCTCGCCTAGATTCTATTTTCTGTTCCCTCCGATTAAGAAAGGACTGCAGTGTTGCTTCTCCAATACTTGGAAAAGCATCCCATATGCATTTTCGAGTTTCCGTACAACTCTTTTTTTTGCTTTTTTTTTTTTTTAACGATTTTCTTAGGTTTGTCTTCTGCTTTTTCTTTCTCAAGGTTTCTTTCCCTTCCGGTCTTACTCTCAGCTTTCTCTTTCTCCCACATGCTCTTTTTCACTAGCTCTCACTTCATTTTGGCTGCCATGCACACATTTGCAGTACATGGCTTTAGACTGTGTACAGCATTTAGATACAGTAGACGTAGCCTTCAGGTGTGGACTATTTTATGAAGGTTTGTGAAATTTGCTGGAAGAATACCTGTTTAAGGACTAAAGAGCAGAGACTCCTGCTTTGCCTTGGGTCTCTGCTTGAAAAGACTTCTCTGAGGGTAGGTAATCAAGTCTGTTGCTGACCCATAAGGAGACGATGGGCCAGGCCATCCCATAAGTGGCTTGTCTACTGTGGGACATCTTTGCTATGGCAGGGAACACATGAAAGGTCCAGAAGTCAGAGATAAGTGGTTCCCTGAAGAAAACAACTCTGTGTAGGCAGATGCTGGTTGCCTTATTATTGACTCTTTGTAGCCCAGTAGTGGGTTTTTTGGAGGCAGGTGTAGACTCCATTGCTGTAGTCGAAGCATCCCCTTACCAGAGCCATATTTAGTTGTACTATGTGATTAATCTGGAACTGCTTGAGGATTTTTTTTGGGGGGGGGGTGCACAGATCCCTTGACGGCTGCATTGTTTGGAGTGATGACATTGAGGTCAGAATCCCATATGATCACCAGATTTGTGACCTGTTATAGAGATTCATGGAAGCACAAATTGTCCAAAAGAGAGACTCTAGGACCACTTCTGTGCTATCAAGATTCGCCTTTGCTCCATTCAAGCACAGGCATCTCTCATGGCTTATAATATTTCCAGTACACGTTCACAATATACAGGGACGATCGACCGTCTGTATCTCATTTTGATACTGTTGGGGGTTGACTAAAATCAGATAGGGTCTTGTTTTCTGCTGCCAACTCCAGTAGGATTAGACGTGTAGGTGGAAGTGTTTCTCTGGTTATGGGTTAGGAGGTGCGTAGAATGGAGTCCGGATGTTGAACCATCTGCAAATATATGTCCTGGTGATGCTTCAGAAATTGAACAGCCAGTCAATTTTGGATAAGCCCAAGAGGGTAACCAAAGAAACAGTCCACCCTTGATTGTTTTTTGTTCATAGACTATTTGTGCATTTTGACTAGGTGGTGGCTGCTTATGAAACATACAAATAGAGGAAAAACTTGCATTAGACTGACCTTCTCTCCATAGAGTGAGAGGGGAAGAAGTTATGAGAACCACTCTAGAGTACCTGACTCTATCATATTCTAAAGCACTCCTTGCATCCTCCATGGGGGCACACTAGGAGTAGTGCAAGAAACATGGCGTCTTCTGCAGCGTATAGCAGGTAGAGGCTGCGTGAACACCATAGGTGTATATTGCGGTTTTATAAGCGTAGCCCATGACCTTACTCCGTACAAGTACTAAATAACAGCCTGGATCAATTAAGCAATGTAGACGACTGTAAGGAGAGAAATCTAGTATCATGCCAATTTCTGTCTAGTCCCTCTTTTACTCCAGAAATCACTTGCTTCAAAGCCAAACACAAGGCCCTGACACCAAGGGTGAGTCTTTATGAAACTAGTAAAAAGAAAGAAAAACAGCTAAAGAGAACAATAGTTCTCTGGAGCTTGTTTTTTAATAATTAAAACTTTATTGGTGAAGAGCCTAATTTATCAAGTAACAGTAAAACCCTTTTCAGGGCCAAGCAACATTTTACTCTATATAAAATAGCTAAGGCTCTCATTTTTCCATTTTTATAGATAATACAGACAAATATATCTATTGTTCGGTCAGTATTTATTTCTAAACATATTAGTGTTTTGAGTGCTTTTAAACGCTGTCACTCGTAAGACAGTCTCTTAATGAGGCGTCAACAGCTGTAGATGTGTTCAAGGTTGATACTAAAATGTAAATGATTACATGCATGTGTATCGATTTCATCATTTATGGGGATTCATATCAAGTGTTCAGGTAGGAGTGTACATTTATTGGTTACATTTGGAAATATACTTGTTTCAGCTTACATTTTGCACAAAACACAAAAATTGATAAATATAGATAGGTTTCAAAAAGTAAATATTGATAAATCTAAACTTCAAAAAATAACACCATGAAACCTAGAGCCCTATTGAAGCATAACGAAAGCACACATACGTGGAACCTCCCCACCCCTGCCAGTAGCAGCTGCAAAACTTTAAAAATAAAACTATTATGTTTATTATCTTTTTATTTTTAAGGGGGGGAGGGACTATGGGAGGATGACAGCCACAGTTGGGTGTGGTGTGCACTCTCCTCAGGGCGCATGTGTGCTTTGCCAGCCATCTCAGGACGGCCAAACACACATGCGCACTGAACTCTCTCCAGAGAGAGCCTGCACAGGCTCCCAGTCTGCCTGAGAATGCAAAGTCAGGGCACTCTGCCAATCCTGATGCTGCTCTCATGCTGCCAGCAGCATGAGCAGTGTCCGGAGTCGCCGCAGGGCAGGCTGGGAGCCTGTGCGGCAGAATCAAAGTAAGGGTGTTAGTGTTTTTTTGTTTCTTTAAAAACAATTTTAAATTTTTTGTTTTATCTTTTTTTAATTATCTTTATTTATTTTTTCCCCCGACTCCCGCCCTTTTGTCCCATCGCCAGCCACAACTGC
Source organism: Pleurodeles waltl (assembly GCF_031143425.1). Lineage (NCBI taxonomy): Eukaryota > Metazoa > Chordata > Amphibia > Caudata > Salamandridae > Pleurodeles > Pleurodeles waltl. Next base: position 93,936,940 of record NC_090440.1, on the reverse strand, counting down.
AAACATGTTAAGCAAACCTAATCTTGAAGGTGATCGGTCTACTTCTTCCTTTTTAGCAAGCGTGCTCTTACCACTGTAAAAAATCTTTTCACCGACAACAAAGTTTTCCTGCTTCGACTCACTTCCAGAAAATTGGTATTAAACTTAACCAATCCATAATCTTCAGAGATGCCCAGCCACCCTCCCTTAAACACCCCAGACACTGCCTTTTCCATCTTTAACCTCCTTGAGTGGTTTTGTGTAGCTAGGTCCCGTCAGAGGGTTTCGAAGATACTTAATTATGGAATTATTAGAGCAAAAAAGAGCAAATGACGTAATCGTCCAATCAAGTGGAAGCGTGCATGTCAGAGTAATGAGGAATTCTTTATGACCTCGCTGAAAATGGCCTTGCATCATTCTGAAATGAAGTTGGCAATCAAAAAATGGTGGGAAACGCTTTGCCCCACCCTGTGTACTATGAAACCGAAATTATTGCGTTTGATTAAGTCCTTCTTAGTTGCTGGCTGTTGACTTTGCATTTTTGTCTTGGACAGAGCTTCCGTCAACAGTGAGACGTTTTTAAAAGTCTTGCAGAAGGTGGAAATGGATGGTTACTGTAAGCTTGCCATAATGCAGGTAGGCCTCAAAAGTTTACTCTATATAATGCTTTTATTGTGTTCTGGTTGTACCTCTGTAATGCTTTAGCGACACCTACTGCTTCTAGCGGGGATTCACGTGAAATGTATTTGTAAACTGAGTGAAATTGTTACTCAATTTTTTTTTGTTTTTTAACTACGTGGTATCCTGTGTAAATTGAGCAGTGGGGCATATCTCACGTTCAAAAGCCACAAGAGATACGTTCCATAGACTGCTTCAAGTAGAAAATAATTCTTGCAAGAAATATTTTTTGCTCAAACCATTACCCCGCATGAAAAAAGTGACAACCCCTGTGAAATGTTGCAAATTGCACGTAATGCGAAATTCACAGATTTGACAGACACATTAAATATTTCCCACCTCGGACAAACCAGTCTGCGTGCAGCTCAATAAGCCTTACTGTATGTGCACCTATGCACTGCAAAGTAATTTACACCAGCATCCTCCCAAAAACTCAACTGCTTGCGCATGTGTGTAGTCCGACTGAATTAAGCCCACTTAACCTGTCGAGTGGAGGCATGTGGAGACTGGGTGACTTCTGTTTGATGCCGGACGTGACTCACTACAACCATGCCCCGGTGCACTTTTTTGTTGTTGTTCGTTTTTAACACTCCAGCGTACGCTGAAGTGAACCAACATTCCCCGCATCCACGGGGGCCATCGGTAAACCACCCTGTCACCTTGACAGCATGGTACAGTACATTCCTTCCCAACTTTAATGAACAAAACATAACCCTCATGCAATGAAGTGTTCATATAAATACACAAGGTTACCATTTATGGCTGCATCTACGGTCATGTGTTCATACTAGAAAGTCCACCAGCCGAGAGGATGCTGCAGGGTTTTGCCGCAGATGATATCTTGGGTGCGCACCACGACCTTCTGAACTCCTGAGTCTGGCCTTTCTCTCAGACTGAATCAGGTTAGACTCCCGGTCCTGGCTGAGAGAAACTGGTGGGCATCCAGGGGATGACGGACGTCTAGATGTGGTTCTTGATCAAGGAGATTTCGGGGGGGAGTGGGAGCTGGCCTAGCTAAAGTTTTCAGGCAAGGGATCCTGGACATCATCAGGGTTTGTATGGCTCTCGGGGGGGTACCCCGAACCTTCCTGAAGAACGACACACTCCTCATGACCGTATCATCACCCTGGCAGGCTGTGATCATGGTACCTAGTCTTCTGACTACCGGCCACAGTCGATGCTCGAATGGCAGCCAAAGTTTGTTGCCTGGGTACCTGTCTTTGACAAAGGCCCAATTCCCGGGTTGAATCGTACTAGGTTGGGCATTCCTCAATGTGCTGGCTCCGATTAGTGGCTTTTCTTTTGTTGAGAACTTCTGAGTTCATAAGTGGCGACCAAATGGGGTGATGAGGAGTGGTGTCGGTGACTACTCGACCCGGGACTCAACTGGTTGTGGAATGAGGAGTTTGGCGATATTTGCGCAGGAAACCATAGATGGCTATCTATACCAACTGGCTGTCTGTGTGAAAATTGTGAAACACTTTATTTAGGATTCTCATGAACTGCTCTACCTCCCCATTTGCCTGGGGCCATTTTGGTGTCACTTTCCAGTGGTGAATGCCCCAGGAGGTACTCTGTGAAATCTTGTCGAAGGAATGGAGGACCATCATCCGTCTTTATGACCTTGATTATGCCATGTGTGGAAATCACCTCAGGGGCTGACTGCAATCCCACAATTTCAACTTTCGGATACGTATGTAGTCATCCATGATGACTACAGTGTGCCTTCCATCTGGAAGATGGCCAAAGTCGAGACTGGTGGATTCCCATGAAATGTTGGGGCCTTCTTCAGTGATGGTGGGTAGAGGTGGCTCAGGAGGGCCTGTCACTTGGCACCAATGACATTACACTACGGTAGCTTGCACTAGGGCATCCACGCCAAAAAAACAGACCTTGGTGCGGAGTTGGTTCTTTGTTTTGGTGATCCCTTGGTGTCCACAGTTGGCCAGTTGGACTGGACATTGGGTCAGACTAGTTGGAATGCTGAGGCGAGGGCCTCTCAGACACCCGGCATTATTTGCAGACAGTTCTTGTTGAACGTGTAGTAATGGTTCTAGTATTTTCCCTGCCTCTGGGGTTCTTTGCGGCAGTTGTGCCTTTATGGTTCTCCAATCGTTCGATCACATTTCAGCTAGGGCGAGCTGCAGGCAGTCGTCCTCCTTCGTGGCTTGTTGCAGTGTTTTCACAGATATGGGAAGCGGTCAAGAGCGCTCAGTGATGATGTGCACATAGGCTTCTGTCGCCTCTGCTTCAGCTTCTTCTTCGGGTGTTGATGCTCACGGATGCTGGGAGCGATAGTCAGTCGGATTGTTTGAGCCTGGCCGGAATTCCACCTGGCAGTAATATTCCTGGCGTTGCACTAATCTATTTTTCGATTCGTGGAGGGAGTTTGGACACTGACCCTTGGAGAAATGTTATCAATGGCTTATGGTCAGTAGTGTTGACAAAAGTATAAGTATATATCTATATCTGAATAATGCCCAGTGTATGGCAATGACCTCCCGCTCTATTTGCGGATACTGTTGCTCTGTCTCGGTGAGCGACCAGTTTGCAAATGCGGCTGGGGCCCAAACGCCATGAGGTTATTGTTCAGTAAGCACCACCCCATATCACTTGGGGCGAGTGTCCACTGCAATATTTGTAGGTTTGGCTGGGTCAAAGTATGACCACATGGTGCTTGCTGATGGGGCCTTTTTGGTCCTTCGGAAAGTGTCCTCTTGTCTCTGCCCCGTGCTCAGGGAGTGGTGGCCTTGGTGAGCTCCCTTAGTGGTTGTGTGAGGCTTGTAAGGTCCGGAATAGAACAGCCACAGAAATAAACCATTCCTTTAAAAAAAAAAAAAAAAAACTTTGCACATGTTGGTGGGTGCCAGAGCTTCTTCGATGTCTCTACTTTTGTCTGGGTCTGGTGCAATACCTTCTGCTGAGGAGTATCCAAAAAAGGTTATCTTCTGCTTGAGAAAAAAACATTTCTCTTTGTGTATTGTAAGGCCGGCACCTCTCCTTCTCTGAAGGACTCCACGTCGATGGTAATAATGTTCTTGCATTGATTTGGCGTGGATGAGGATATCATCACTGACATTTACTCCCAGCAGGCACTGATTTCTGCAGCACTGGAGATGCTGAAGTTGAGGTGGTGGTATATTTGTAGGACCATATGGGTTGAGAAAGTTGTGATGTAGCGAGACTCTCAATGTAGTGGTAGTTGATGGTATCCTGATCGAAGGTTGAATTTGTAGAACCATTGAGCTCCATTTAACTCGTCCAGGACGTCATCTACAGTGGGAGTTAGATGTCTGTCATGTTTGATAGCAATATTGGTTATTCTCCTATCCACACACATGCAAACTTTTCCCGGCTGTTTGGGCTTCTTTGTGACGATAATAGGTGAAACCCAGGGTGTGGATCCAGGCACCTTCTTAATAATGCCAGCTCTTTCCAACTTGCCCAGTTCTTCTTCCACCTTGTGTCTGAGATGGAAAACTGTGTGCTGGTGTCTCAAGGCAGTTAGTTGGATGGACTAGTCAATATGTAGCTTGACTTCCTTGCCTTTGAGGCAGTCAATACCCTTGTAAAGTCTGCCATTTCTTCTAGGAAGGCAGATAGCTCTTGTACTCCCAGGGCAAACAAAATTAATTCAAGAGTTTCTGCTGCCTGTCCGCTGATTAACGGGCCTTGTCCTTCTTTGGCTATATAGATTGATGTTTCAGCACTGATGTCTCCATGGGATACTGCCTCTTGAAAGCATCCTAACAGTGGTTTTGGTTTTGTTTGGCCGTATGCGAACCCCCAGATCTTTGCTTTTATTAACAGAGGAGGTTCACTAAGGGAGCGATAGGTGCTCATTGACACTAGTTCAATGGAGACCCTAGCGCGAATGGTGCTGGAAGCTGCTGGCTCCCTATTTTGATTTGACATTTCGGTGTGGGCAACAAGCAGATGGGGTGGCTCCTATGGCAAAAACGATGTGGACTGCATAGTCTAAAGTATCATCCTCCATATCCTTTGAGCCGTCGGGAGTTTCTGAAATTACTTGCACAACCTCTTTAGGGGTTTTGAGCTAGAAGGACCAGCAAACCTTCGTAGAGTGATTTTTACTTCCCACACGCGGCACAGCGTCGACCTTTCGCTGGGCAGCGGTTGAGTCTGTATCTGCATTTTTTGCACTTGTCTTGCGGCCCTTTCTGGGCCGGTGGAGCTTGTTCGGTTTTGATTAGCTGATTAAGAGCAGCTTCCATGTGGGAGGCTCTGACTTTCGATAATTCCTTTGACCTCTTCAAGGTCAGAATGCTTTGTAGCAATTTTCCTTGTTCCTGGAGGATGGCTTCTCTTAGTTTTGCGGATAAGCATCCCTTTATTACTTGTCCATGGCTCTCATCTTGTTCATCCACCAAATCGGATGTGCGGCTAGCTATATTAGTCAGCCGTGGAATGTCAAGAGACTCTTTTGGTTCCTGATGAGAGTGGCAGAATACGAACTGCTCATAGTCTGTTTGCCATTGGTTCGAAGTGTCCATTTAGGGCTCATAGCAGGGTATAATTTTGACTTGTCTCCTGTCAAAGTTTTGTATATTTTGTGACTGTCTTTCCTGCCTAAATGCAGCAGGAGGGCCCTATGTTGCTCTGCAGGGATATCTGCCCCTTTGAAGTAAAACAGAAGATGCTCCACCCAGTCTTTCCATTTTGGCGCAAGCTTGGAGGGTGCCCCATCACTGACAAAAGGTTCAGTGGCCGGGAGAGATACCGTCTTGGCATGGTCAAGGATGTCATGCCTGGGGTAGTTTTGCTGTCTTCTTTCTCTTGTGGCACGAGCACGGTCACCTTTTGAGGCTGGGACAGTTGCCAGACCCAAGAGTTTTCTGCTATCTTGCAGTGCTTGTGGTGAGTTACAAAGAGCAGTGCATGTCCTTATGTCATGAGATGCAGCGGTTTTATCTCTCGCTCTCCCCTTGAGTAACAGCTGGTGTGCTTATAGCTGGGTCCCCACCTCATGACCGGGTTGGCATGCAGTGGGGTTCTCACCAGATTTTGTCGGGCTCCCGTCTTAATGATGCTCTCCCTGTTGACGTTGTCGTGGTAGGCCACGAGACCGGGAGCGTGCGTGATTTGAGGCTGAGCAGTTCTGATTTCGGCAGGACACTCTTTGCATCTTCTGATGTCACGGTAGCAGGCCACGAAGCTAGGAGGGTGCGCATGTCGGATACTGAGCAGGCCTTGTGTTTTGTTGAGTCTACTTTATTTTAATAGTTGTGTATTCCCAAAATTTTTTTCCCAGGTGCTGCGTGGCAATACTGCAACCACGTGTTAAGCTGTTGTGCTCCAGTCAGGTGGGATCCGCACACCCGCCTCATCGCCGATGTAGCGTCATCAGAAAAAACGCACACATGGAGCGCAAAGCAGCAATAAAACAGATAAGCGTCTGGCTGCTGGTATAGAACAGCATGAATGCCCTCCGCACTGAAAGGTGCTTCTGTTTTTACGTGAGACACGAATCCTGTGGTTGGTGACCACACCCAAAATATGGCAACTGACTTTCAGCAGGAAAAAGTATGGGGTCAGTCCCTAGGAGTATTCTGGGCAATTTCAAACCCACATATGTGAGCCACGCCAGCTGTTTTTCAGAAGAATATCCAAAAGGCAAATGATGAAGCAAACCAGGGTATGGTAGCAGTACTGACATCCAGGAATAAAGCATTAGAGGGATGTGAGTGGGGACTCACCTTAGCTGTTCTTATACTAAAACATTATATTTGTGAAGCTTCTGCCTTATTACTCGGCTACCCAGAGAACAGGTTCACCCCCCTCCATCACTGCTCTAATTACTCGCCAGGAAGTAGATTATCCCTGGAATTACTGTACCTTCCACATATCAGTCTCTGCTTTGGTATCCCAGGCTATCTTCTTCTTCATGTATGTGACCTCTCAAACAAAGTGGGCACAAATGAATGCCCTCTTAAGTTAATGTGCAGCAAGGAGTTTGTGATGAAATATGTTTCCTTTTAAAATCCTCACTCATTCTCTCAGGGCTCACTGGTTCCATTTCTATAGACTTATCAGGTGATAGTAATTTACACAAAACTGCTATTTAGAACTAAATTACATTTGGTTAGGGTGTCCATTTTGCCCTCTTTAATTCTTGGTGTGGGTGGATCTTTTTTGTAGCTGCTAAAGTCTTACGCTTTCTTTTCGGACAAAATCCTATTGGGGATATTGACTTTAAATGCCACAAAATATATAACTATACAAAACCGTGATGGATGAAATGCTTTAATCTCAGACACTGGTAATCAATCATGGCCACATACCAATCCATCGTTATTTTGCACACCATGCCACCTTGGTTTGTACCCAGCTATATGCAAATCAGTCTCGACCCTGCTCCAATAGTAACAGTCCAGCCCAAACTGTCCAGGCCAGTCCCCCCGAATCAGAACACAAGCAACCTAGGACTGGTTTCGCCCTAATTATGTTCTCATCAGACAGGTACAGCTTGGTTCCATGGACAGTGTGCACAAGACCCATGTATGGGCCTACCCTTCCCACCCAGAGCCACACAATAAGTGTACAAAACAGTGATAGACGGAATACTTGAATTATTCTCGGCCACTGGTGATCACTAGCGACCGCATCCCAATCCGTTGGACTTTTTTTTTTACACACCATGTTGCCTCAGTTTGGACCCAGCTATAGGCAATTTGTTCTTGACCCTGCTCCAAAGGGAACAGTCCAGCCTAACTGCCAGGCAGGTCCTTCCTGGACTGGTTTCTCGCTAGTTATGGGCTCATCAGCTGGGTACATCTTGGTTCCAATGACCGTGTGCATGGCACCCATGTCTGGGCATACCCGTCCCGCATAGGGCAACACAGTACAGTATACAAAACAGTGACGAATGGAAAGCTTAAATTAATCTCAGCCACTGGTAATCACTCGGGCGCATCCCGATGCATCATTATTATGCCCACCATGTCATCTCAGTTTGGACCCAGCTATATGCAAATCAGTCTTGACCCTGCTGCAGGAGGAACAGTCCATCCCGAAATATAGCATGATATTTCAATATGGACCAGAGTGGTAAATAATACCTCTTAATATTAATAATACTTGAAATTTCAGTTAGATGTAAAACCAAGCAACTATCACCGTACCCATTAGCGTGCTGCAGGAATCCTGACCATTAGCAAACAGAAATAACTGGGCTACTATTGTTTACAAATATGTACACATCAGATTTTCTTAATTTCTTCACCTTTTATATACTTTGTTTTCAAGTTCTGTAAAGCTAATGTCCATTTTCTGTGAAAGCTATAATGCACTTGCTTTGATAGGTAAGTAGCATAATTTGTATAGAGATTGTTTACAAAGGATGGTGTAAGGAAGAGAGTCTGCGTATTTGTCTGTCTGTGTAATGCATAATCAGTTCTTCTCTCTTCCTTCAGATCTACTGATCAAAAATCAATGTTTTCCTTGCAGAATCTTTTATTTGGAGAAAATATGTAATTTATTGTCTCCCACTGATCCTGTATTTTGAGTAAGTCCTTCTAAATATTGAAGAAGAACTTTATTTTACTGTATCTGCTTGCAGATCGTGCGATCCACCTCAAACGGGCTCATTTCCTCCGATCAATTCCAGAAACTCTTCATCGAGTTAGACAGAGAGACAGTGAGAGAAGTAAGTGAAGCATCATATCTACTAAACGTCAACATTGTAAACCATGTGTTTTTCGATACCAGGCCTGTCTACATTTACATGTTAATATCTTATTAGGCTTTTATGAATATACATGTAGCAATTGTTTTATTTATGTGACCATTCAAGATTATTAGAGGTAGTCTAGATACTGTAGTACATTAACTTCTGCTGGTAATGAAAGTGTAACACCTGAAATATTGATAGTGGGGATACCAGGTAATTTGGAAGAACTGAGCTTTTCTCTCTCCTGTTCCTCTGATCTTGAACACGATTGATTAATCCAAACCTAAATTATGACTTGCACAAGCAGTGATAATCTGGTTGAGATACGTATGCTTCACATTAATGAAACAATAACAGCCTAGTGTCAGTGATTTTTGACTAGTCCTCCAGTTCAGCTTCTGAGTAGGTTAAGTGTTAGACAGGCTCGTGGGAGTTTCTGGAAGATTTATTCAAACTAGAGAAGACGCCAGAAATTATCAAATCCCTCCCCCCCCCCCACTTTGACCTGTACCTCTAATTGTAGCAAGCCAATGAACCATGCATGCATGAGATTCCATAAAGAAGTTCCCTTCATTTTTATATTCCTCCTTTGATGCATCTATCCATTCATCCATTCCTTCATCCCTTCAGCTTCCAATTCATCATTCACGAATCCACCATTTTACCATTCATCCTTCCATCCATTTGCCCATATTTACACCTTTCCAGTCTTTCTCCCTTTGATTCCTTTCACCCTTTCACTATCCCATCACTTCCCCTTTTACTTTTCTTTCCCTTCACCCTTCTCCTACATTCTTTCTTTTCATTTTACTTCTTTCACTCTTCTTTCCTTCCACATTTCCTTCCATAATTTCACACCTCATTCTTTTTGCCATTCTTTCTGTCACCCTTCCTTCATACATTCTGCTCATCTCCACTTCTTGGTTTCTAAGCATCTTTCTTTGATTCCTTAATTTTTTGATAATTTTCTTTAACTACTTCTCTCTAATTGTACTTTATTTATCCCAACACCGTCTTGTCTTAGATTTCCACACTACTCCTTGCAGTTATGTTTTCCCTTTAAAGTGATTTTTGGGTTTCCTCCTGCCCATGCAAACGGAAGAAACCCTATAGAATTAATCACTGTTTTACAAAGACCTGGCTTACCAGCCCCCCTGGTACAGTGACATCCCCTGCTTTACTTGCTTCTAAGAGGAGGCTGCCTAGACCACTGATTCAGACACTGGAATAAGTTAACATGTTGAGAATGCCGTCTGCTTTTTTAGGGGAGTTGGGCGTTCCTGCTTGTGGCATTTTCGTAGATGGTGTAATAAATTCAGGGTTTCACCAGCATAGGGCCTCTTGCTTCATAAATGTTCCCATGAATTACTTGGATAACCAAATAATGAAACCGGATGACCTACAACCACAAGTGGCTCAATATGAGATTAATAAAGGTATGGTGCTATGTTGAACAAGATATTAGAAGAAGTCCTATTGAGTTTTAATTGGAGAGATCCTTGTTCATGTCAGAGTCCTTGCCACTGGTTCCTTTGAGACTGAGTTGTTAACCAAAATAATTGACTCAAGTGAGCAGGCTTCTGATAATAATCTAGCAGGTTTCGTTATGCTACATAATAAACTTGAATGAGCAAAACCTTTTACTTGTAATGGTCAAAGCCTTAAGGTAAAAAGGCAGGGACTGGGTTTCTGTCCTGGCACTGAAGATGATGCATGTTTCTCCAGCCCAGTCCTGCTGAGAACTGGAGAAGTGGGGTGTTTCACCTGCAGAGGTGAGCATCTACTCTCTTGATAGCCTCTCCTCTGATTTCCACTTCCATTACAGGCCAACAGTGGTGTTCTTTCTCCTGAGGAATCTGGGTTAATCTGAAAGTTGAGCACCAAGCCCCCCCCCCCCCCCCCTCCCCAATTTAGCTGACACTGAATAAACACAGCTGTGCAACACCCAGGAGACTGAGCGGGGGCACTGGATTGGATTTTTCTGGCCTGTAGCCGTAGTGCTTCTTGCGGCCTCGTCTTTAACTGGATAAGAACAAGGTGGAGTGGGAATATGTCAGTGCTTCCTATGCTGCCACCAGAGGTCCATCATAGCTGAGCAGTGGTAAGAGGTGAGGGAAGGGAGGTTGACATGTTGAGAGAAGGAGATGCTGTAAATGATGGTGGCAGGTGCACTAGCAAGAGGAGAGCAGGATGCTTTTATAGAGGGGCATTTATTCGATGCCTTACGACCAGACTGGACTATGGTAAGCAGACCCCTGAACAATAGGCAGCTGAGACTGTCACTTGAAATGGCGAATTGAGTGTACAATTTTATGCCCAGTAGTGCCAGTGCAGGGGAGCTTCTCGAGGTACCTCCCCTTCATGCAAGAGGTGTGGGTATTGGCCTGTAAGTTGTCCCGAGGTGTGTCTCTATGATCAGCCATTTCTCTTCTTGTGGGATTAAGGGATTTTGGCCAAGTAGACGGTGGAAGAATATCAGAGTAATCCCTTAAAGGGCTACAGACAACTAGGTATGAAGATCTGCACCAGAGAGAAATTCCACAGTGAAGTGAACATGCCAGTCTGCTAATTGAGGATTTATTCTTTCTGGTGGATACATCTACCTGTAGATTCCTCATCTCATAAATTGCCCCTTTCTCCAGATGGAAAACGTTGAAATGGCCATCCTTCTAACGTAGGTTGTACCATGGGCCTCACTCGAACTCGATACTGCTGACTTCTCTGATGTGATTTCATGTCACTGTATGTGATAGATTGACAGAAGAGGAAAGAAAGAAAGCAGGGCAGCAAACCCTAATTTGAGTCCTTAAATCTACAACCACACTTATCAGAATAAAGAATCCCATTGCTTACTATCTGTTCATCTCCATAAATGTGACTGCCTGTATCCCCACCACACAGGATATTCCGCTCTTCATTGATGTTAATCCCTCATATCAGAATAGGCCCTTACAGTGTACTGCTAATCGATCCATTCCCAACCATATCACTACCCATCTGCCCTGTCTTCTTCCTAGTATTCTTTACTTACGTCAACACAAGCATGAAGCTGATCGCCTCCTAAAAACACTGAAGTAAGATGCCCTTTTTAGTTAAGGCTGCACGATGCTTCAGTACCTGACCTCGTTATAGCCGTTACTTCCCCACCTTCTCACCCAGTGCTTTTTAGAAAGTTTTATGAAATTATTTGCAAAACTCGTATGAGAGGTGCTATGCTAGTGTAACTATTATTTAGAACACTCTGCTATGGCCAATGAATTAACGTCTTTTTTAAAATTGTTTTTATTTCTTACTGAAACTACAACTTTTGAGCAAACCTTCCTGTTTAGAAAAAAAAAAAAGAAAAAAAAAAAAGCTGACTGGTGGACTTTGTCCGATGCTCTTATCACCCGCTGCCCCTCGCTGAACTTTTTTGTTTCACCCCTTTCAGTATGTAATATGCCTCCTTCTCACTGTTAGGTGGTCTCCACATGTTTAAATGAATGACCAGTCCTAAAGTTACTAATCTGCATGATAATCTACCATGACTAAGTTTACACCTAATCAATAATTTCCCTACCAACACTGGATCCCAATTTTTTTTTTGTTGTACATGTACTTGGCAATTCTCCAACTCGTTTTAACCTCTCTATGCATCCCCTCCTAATACTGATAAAATACTTCGATTTCTTCATTATGTCCTATGCCAGGTGTCTACAACCAGTTGATCACAAGCAACCAGTATCTTGCAGATTCCTTTGGAGTATTTTGCAGCCTTGAGTTTATTAGGTTTCGCCTGCACAGTGCGCACTTGCATGCTGTGCATGCAAATGTTTTGTGTTTCTCAAAAAAAAAAAAATCTTAAAAGGATTTAGAACCCGCCTAATACTTACCTGAACTTACCATTGGTCCATTCCATTGTTGCTCAAATTTACTTGCTCCTTATTGGCCAGCACGTTGTGCTCATCCTTGTCTGCATTCACTTCCTGCTCTGCCAGTTCTCCACCTCTTCTTTTGGTGTCACGTGGAGCTTTGACCAAGTACTCCTTCCAGTCACTCGCATTGGCTGCTGAGTGTCCTTCCTCTAACTACACACTCGCCAGGTACTATTTATTTCAGTTCCTAACAGCCACTACACCACTGACAGTGCCAAGCCAGTACGGCGACCCTATGAGCCGCTTCGTCATCTTTACTGTGTGCAAAATCCTCCCCTGCCTTTTCCGCTTCCCAATTCTTGGGTTGGAGGACTGGAGCTGCTCTAGGGGGGGTCGTGCAGCATTACCCGCCTTGCTGCTGCCCGGTACTTGTGATTGCAGACTGGAGCCGTCCCAGGAGATTGTGCAGCAGTCCCTGCCTTGTTTTTTTTTTTTTGTAAATGTTTTTTTTTGCTTTTCTTTCCCTGTCATTTTTCTTTGTTGTTCTTTGCCCATTATCGGTTCCTCCTCATGATTGTGGGTTTCTTCTAATTGACGTTGTGGCTTTGACATGCTGGAAGACAAACTGAAGTTTTATTTTCTTTCGATTTGAGTTGTTAGCTTGTGGGTGGGTACACTACCATGTGAGTACCCGATGAATAGGGGGGGGTTTGAGGGGGGAATGGAAGGGGTGGGCTTCCTTATGCACTATGTTAAAAGCAACTTGGGTGAGGAAAGCTTAGCTTTAGGTGGGTGGCAAAGGCCGTGTTGGCTGCTCTCGCTTCTGCCAGTAATAGGATTGTCATAGTTATGCTAATTGCCTAGTACTGTTTCTTCTGCATGAATCTGTAGCAAAATGTGTGCATATGTAGAAAGTGTGCTTGTTGAAAGTGCATTTCATCCAAATTGGTAAAGATATGTTCAGAAGCTGGTTACAGACGTGAGTAGTCAATGGGTAGCAGTAGCCAGTGTTTGCTTCCCACACACGGGCAGTCATGTTCTGCTGCTCCAGGTATTCCTATTCTTGGAGTGTAAAGAAGCTTACATTTCTCCGTTGACTAAGCCAACAGATTTTGAATAGGTGAAACCTATTGGCTTTGCCAATGCTTGTTACATGAGCACAGTATCCATAAATAACTGTTACATTTTCTGTTTTTAAAGTTAAGGAAGGCTGTGTTTATTTTAAGTTATTATCAGGCTGGCGAGAGCAGGCCCTAATGAAGTGAAGTGCTCGGCTCAGTTTTATGACCCAAGGTGGGGCAGAAGTGAAGCACTGAAGCACTGAGCTATTTAGCTCTGATATAAAAGCCCTCGCCAACTCAATATTTGAGCATGAGAACAAAATGTTCATTTTAATTTTCTCCCATTTTAAATCAAAAGTTACCCGTTTGTAAATGCCACGCTGTAGGGTATCTTGCTGCCATTGGCCAGTAGACATGGTGCCATATTCATAACTGAAAAATACACCTATTTTTGTAAATTACAGTAATTTATAGTGCGGAATTTTTTTCCATATTTTGAACATTTTTGCAGAACATTTTTCTGCACTTTAAATTATTCTCATTTAAAAAAGGGTAGTTTCTGTTGTACATGTAACAGTGCCACACATGGTGTTTGGTATGTCCTGTGCCACAGGTACATACGACACAGGCTCTGTCACCCATACACATAACTCCCATTAAAAACACACATGTTCATACATCCCCACAGACCACACTCTCAAGGATGCACATGGCATCCCTCTCATAGTCCCCCTAGTGAAAGTATTTTGTTTAAATCATTGTATCTGGTTCTATGGACATTAGGCTTAAAGTTGGTGAACCTAGGTGTGAGAGTGTCTGGTAACAATGTGCAAGTTGTTTAGACTTCAGTAGTTCATAATTTTCAGTGATCAGAAATAGCTCTTACTGGAGAAAAAGTCTTAGACGCCTGACCTATGCTGACACCCAAATTCTTGTATCCATTCAGGGGTTTTGGATGACATTCAGTGGAGCTTGAGAGCATGCCTGTCCACTCTTTCCTCTGAGTCAATACTCCTTTAAATATAGTATGAAAACATGGAACTGCTCATTTTTTTTTTTGGTGCTCCCTCTAACCCCCCACACACTTTACAAGACATCTCTGTGATAGCCACCTGATCTTAGCCTCCCTCCTAATCGTACATCATCTGCTAGAAATCTTGGCATCGTCTTTGATATCAACCTTAGTATACTCTCAAATTAACAAGCTTACGGCCACTTGTTTTTGGCCAATTTGCCTTTTGAGAAAGATTGTTACTCTACTTCCAACTTCCCATTATAAAACAGTGGCCCAGCCAGTCCTTTGCTTTCGCTTGAACTACTGTTATTCATTGTATCCGGGCTCCCTGTGTTCCCTCTTATGTCTTCAGCCTATCCAAAATGCTACAGCGTTGCTCATCTTGAGTCTGCGTACTTGCACCTCCACTTCTCTTCTTCTGAAAACACTACACTGTTTTCTGGCAGGCAAAGCATTCTACTCCAAGCTCTCTGCATCTGTCATCACACTTTATCAACAAGGATCTGTTTATCTGCCTCAGCGTCTGCATGCTCTTCAGCCCGGTTGCTCTCTTGACTCATCATGCAAGAACTTGATGCACGCCAGTACAATCACCTGTGCATGCTTGTGTGGACTATCTTTAGAGCACTTGGAAGTTAAATACTGACATTTACTCTCAAAAGAAACATCTTTATTTACCAACTACTTGACTTTTGAGAAGGCTATTGAAACCTGGCTTTTCCCATGATTACTGCTCTCTTATATCTGGATCTTTTCTTGTGAGCATCAGGGCATCCTCTGCACTGTATTTGTGTACTAAACACGTGTTTGATTCAAACCATGACAGACTAACTTGTATACTACAGGAAAAAGTGAGGAACTATCACCCAATACACACCTGGGCCTACTCAACACCAACAATATTGGTGTTGCTTGCTGTTGGAATGAACAATATTTACTATTGCAATTCAGTTTGTTTTTGTTTTACTGTACATGAGATTGCACCGTTCCAAGTTCTGTACAATAAATCAATACAAAACATTGAAAAAGACATGTAACAGTAGTTTTTATACAAACCATGTTGGTCAGCCCTCCAAAACAATGTGAACAAAATGTGTGTCAAGGAACAGAACCAGACCTGCACAGCAGTCCAACTCCTATTCTGGCTAGAGATGCATCTAGACCACAGGAAAGAACGGATGTCCCCAAAACATCTAACGTAAGAATCTGACCGCTGTCCACTCCATCTTAAATACATTAAGTCATATTATAGGGGCCATATGATTTTTTTGTTTTGTTTCTTGAATGATGCAGCTTTAAAAGTGTCTAGGATAAGCCAACCATCCCTAGAGAAACCAATCAATCCAAAAATCACCTGTTAACCGAACTATCACCAAGACGGACAATGCTGTACTCTGCACCAGATAGCCATGGCAGGAACAACCAGACAAGGAAACCAAAAACTTTGGTGCCCAACAGAGAAAGGTGGAACTGACTAAACCTGCAGCCCAAAAGGAACAGACACAAAATAGAACAGTCATAAGGCAAATGTTCTGATGCCTTATGGCATCTGGTGAGATTCATGAGTTGAGGAACCTGTTGATAATGTGTCCATCAGGCACCTCGTTACTAAAAAGGTAAGTAGCTTATTTGATAGCCTTATTACTTTTTTTATAACAACTGTACACAATCCAGCACATTTACTAGAAAAAAGAAATATGTGCATTACCCTTTTGAAAAAAGTGCTGTTTTAGGTTACGTAGGAGACATTTGTACTGCATGCACTCTGCAAACTGGCAGGCACTGTTGTGTGAATGTGTGTTAGTTCCTTCCAAATGTGGCTTGAGGGTGCCATAGAAGACTAATTTGCTTTGTGATTTGCATTTGTTATTTATGCATTGTTTTATCAATGGTATAATTTGATGAGGTTCTTTGTTAGATGAGTGTGAGGCATTTAGCAACTTGTGGATGGATGGTCTTGGTGCTTGGTGTGTAAGAAATAAGCGCTATATCAAGTGTTCTTGGCCCCTGGTCGTGCCTGTTGCACGTCAGGTGAGTGGGAGTGAGGTAGCTTTTCTCAGGAGTGCCTTTGGGTGTGTTAATAAGTTGAATGTCTGTTAATATGCTCTTTTTTAGGACCGTATTTTATGCATCATGCTGCATAGTGCCATTGTGAGCATGGTGGTGGTCACATAAGTAGTATGTGTTGTGTGCTGTACGTACGCACAGTGTTTTAAATAACCTGTTCTGTTTGATGTTGTGGTTGTAAGGTGGTACCCAACTAAAGCTGCACAATGTTGCTGTGTTTGGGTGTGCGTATAATGTTCTGTCCTGTTGAGTGGCTTTGTGTTCCTTAATGTGGAGTGTTCTGGGCTCCAAAATAGCTAGCTATTGCTATAAAGCTATATCTGCTGTATGGTATATGAAGGCAGTGGTGGATATCTGTGTTGGTTGTATGTGATTTGTAGAAAAATGGTCGTAAAGAAACTCTTTTAAATAAATTTTCTCCTGTTCTCACAATTCTTTCCGAATCTGCGCCATTCCCAGGATGCCCTTCTGCATCTGGTTAATTCCCTTTAGTCCAAACAGTCCCTGCGGCCGCTTCTCCACCACCGCAGATCTTTTGTCTTTTCGGAGTGAACCGCGAACCCTTTTTTCTTTTTTTGCTCATTCTTCCCCACTTTTCTTTCCTTTTATCCATCTTCCAATACCCAAGTCTCATCTTGCCCCTACCACTGATATATTTTCTCTTTACCCCTGTCATCTGTGCCTGCAGTATGCCTCTAGTCCCATCACTACCTCAGTCCCTCTATCCGTGCCTGTACCCTAGTACTGCTATTGAACCTGATGCTTCTACCCTAGTCTACTTTCTTGTACCTCTACCGCTATCATACCCAATGTACCTAGATCCTAATTCAGCTAACCCAGCCTCTGTCCTTGTATGACATCACCGGTCTATACCCTAGTGCCTGTAGTGTTACCTGTGTCTTAGTACTTCTACCAGAGCCTATTACATGAGGTCTCTTTTCCCCTCCACATCCCTTTTCAATTTATCTTTCTTGTTCCCTGCCTTCCTGTGTGGTTTTCTTGGCCATATTTCCCAATTGTCAGTGTATTTTTTATTTATTTTTATTTTTTTATTTTGTGGAACTTCTTTACGTTTTCAAGAAGGAAACTTTCTATCATTTTGAATATTTACCAAAATATTGACAAAAATTGCATTTCACCTGCCCGGGGTCATCAGGGCGGTGTTCCCTAGTCATGGTTTTGTCCATGACGACCTAGGCCCACCTCTGGTGTGTTCTGTCTGAGGTGCTTGGCTGGATGCTTAGGTGTCCCATGTGGGTGACACAGACATTGTCACTGAGTTACATGGCTTTCTCTGAGTAAAGAGACGGGGCATAACCTCTAATCACAGTAGTTTGTGGCTGTGGGGCTTCTGCTGAATCTTTGAGTAACACTTGTTTTTTGCTGTAATATGTAATGTATCGCAGTTCGTGGACTACAGTTTTTATTATAGCATTCCTACAACTATTGAGGCTGCAACAACAACCCCTGGCTCTGCTTGGACCCATTACAAGACACAGATGTATTACTATTAGAAAATGTTGGTATTGTAATGTTAATTAAAAAGTTTGATCTATTTTGCCTGTTTCTTTTCAGCACCCTCCTAGGCCTGTGTACCGGTCGGTATTCCTGCAAAAGGTGCAGTCTATCTGCAGCCATGTCTACTTTGATTACCTGGGCAACCTCATCGCCTTTGCTAACTTAATTTCCATCTGTGTAAGTATCATGGCGAAGATTGTTTCCCTGCCCTGATGTTACAATTTATTGGGTGTCTAAGGGGTATTGAGTCTCATGGCCCACAGGTGAACTCTGACCTAATGTGGATAAACCATGTGGTTGCTCTGGTTGGAAACAGGAATGGGTTTCATGTAGTCCTGCACACCCACTATTGTCATCCACTTTCCTGCTGTTACTTTGAAGGTCAAAGATCTAGGGGTGGGAAGTACTCTAGAATGATACTCTTGCTTTGGATTTCCAGGTAAAACTGTGATGAAATTACTAAATTGCCTCTCTCCTTCCTCCATAAAATAATTGAGTTTGCCTCCTCTTGTACTCTCCTGCTCTGATTCCCTCACCCTCATTCCCCACACCAATGACTTGGGCTCAGTTCTAGTTGATGTCTGTCTCAGCTTTTAGAATGGGCTCCACCTAGGTGTTGCAAAAACAAACGTGTCCGACTATAGAGCACCCACAATGCCGAAGTTAATAGGACTCCGGTTTGAGGAAAGAGGCCGCTGCTATCAAAGCTCTTAATTCATACATGCAAATGTGGGATTGTGCCCCCAAGTATTTGAAAGATAGGAGTGTTTCCTTGAACTTTTGCTTCAGCTAGGAAAATGTCATCTTGGATCAAACTTTTTATTTTATTTTAGCTGATACTAAAAAGAATTATTGCTGCACTTCTTCTTTTTATTCAAGATATTCTTCATTAGGATCTAAAGTATAAGCCCCTGGAGACATAATATTCGTTTTTTTTGTTTTTGTTTTTGTTTTTGTTTTTACAAACAAATAATCTAACATAGCAAACAGTGGGCCAGTAAAAGAAACAGTGGGATAGTCCGATGTTAACTGATAAGAAAACAAAAGGAATACTTAATTATACATTTAGTTAATGGGTAACCAAATGGTCAGATGAACTATACAATGTTTAGACGTACATTGGGCAACTGTACTTAAATATACGGCAAATTAAATGCAGTAGAACTATGTAAATGTATGTATATGTGTGTGTATTTAAGAATTGAACGGGGAATTCTACTCTTGTGTTCTTGTGGTGTTCCTTGATTGTGTACCAACCCCTCTGTTTAATGTTTTCTCTTAAAATACACTTACCCAATGTTTGCACACTTCACTGTCCCTTTAGCTTCGTCAAAACAGACACACTCAAATGTATCCATTTATATATATTTACAAATAACTGTACCCAGAACACATAGGGTTAACTGGTTGCACCATTGGTACAGAGCATGGTCACATCATTTGGAATCCTGTAATGTATTGAATTTCCTCCCAGACTACTTTATCAGGATAATTTCCTCCACTATTCAAAAACAGCTCAAAATTTCCCTTTTATGATATCCAGATAAGGCTGTTGCACTGTGGTACATAGACACTGCTTTTGGTGCGCTGTGTAAATATGCTGCACCCAATATTAATCTAATCGTACCTTGATTTGGTGGCCAAGTGGTTAGATAGTGGAATAAGAGGACACTCCATCTTTTGTGGGTGTGTACACATGCAGCTTCTTAGGCAGGACAATGCCCTTGCCTGAAGGACACCGAGAGGTGCCAGAAACTAGGGGTGAGGCAACATAAGGTATTACTGGTATGCTCCCCAGTGGGGGATGTTCTGATGGAATCATTAAATATTTTGCAGCGTACTAAACACTGTACAAGAACCAAGAATTTGTAAATAGCTCAGAGTTGAGCAGTGGGTGACATTGCATTAGATTGCAGGTGATGGGTGGAGGTCGTGCGAAGGTGAATTTCTGGACAAAAAGGTGCAACTTGTGTGATTCCGCCTCCCGGCTGACTAGTCAGCCAAAATGACGATACAATGTACAAGTGATCGTTGATTCCCAGGAAGCATTGGGATTCTTGGTGACTATTTCCCTTGTTTGGTAACAGTTCAGGTAACTCATTGATTGAATTGGTTACCATAGGCTATTAAAGACTAGCTCCTGCATTGGTAATCTGATCCTAGTGAACAAAGTTAATTCAGCTGAATCAGTTAAGATCACAAGATCTTTCAATCCTTCCTGCTGTAAAGATTTTGTATAAGAAGGCTGATGGAATGTGATGCAGGTGCATGAACTGGAGGAACTGGCACCTACTTCATCATCACTATAAAGACATCTTCTTCCTCTCCTACCTAGGCCCATCCACCCTGACTCCAGCTGTACATGATATTAGACTACCCAGACTGTACAATTGTATTTTTTCCTCTACCGCAGGTGGTGCTGGTTATAGACGCCGATAAGCCTGGGAGCGAGCGTGATGACTTCTTTTTGGGGGTAAGTGTGCTCTCTCTGTACCTGTCCATGATGACTTCTATTTGGGAATGAGTGTGCTCTGTCTGAACCGGTCCATGATGACTTCTTTTTGGGGGGTAAAAGTGCTCTGTCTGAACCTGTCTGTGCAACCTTTACCTCCTGTTTCATGCTAACCACCTTCTTTGTTTTAAACCCAAGGCTATCAACTGCTTCTTCATTGTTTACTATTGTCTGGAAATGGCACTGAAAATCTTCTCGCTGGGGTTCAAGAACTATGTGTCGTACCCAAGCAACATGTTTGATGGAGTGCTGACTATCATACTGGTGGTAGGTTCTTTTATCGTCTAATACCACAGACATGCAGTCATCCACACTGCAAGCATGCACATCTGATCTAGTATTTAGATATAGTTATTTCTGCTTGATGTGCAACATTGCCAGATTACCCCTTCCCATAGGCATGCAAATCTAACTCTGCCATCACGCGATCTCACAACTAAATCTTCTAATAGTGTCCATGGCTCTATTCACCAAAGAAGCATGTCTATAATTATCGTATGATACCTGGTTTATGCAAATTTAATTCTGGTCTCCGCACCTTTCACAAAGTTACCTACGTGATACTGTCCCATCACTGCATCTCATGAATATGTACAGCGAACAGTGTGCCATCACCTCGATCCATGAACATGCTTGTCTACCAGTGTGCTCATGCCTAGTCACCAGTAAACATGTCTAACACTGTGCCATTCATAAACATGCTATTCTACCTCTGTCATCACCCAGTCTATGAACATGCTTGTTGTTTGCAGCATCATGCCGTCCCACATGAACATGCATGTCTTCCATTGCTATGTGTTTTCCATCCCACCAGTAAACACGTTTCACACTGCGCCATTGCCCTGATCCATGAATGTGCTCTCCTTTCTGTGCCATCATGCCATCCGGCAGGTAATCACATCTAACGCTCTACTACTATCACCCAGTCCATGAACATGGGCTTCTAAGAGTGTTCCTCAGTGTCATAACCTGCACTGTACTCTAAAGGTTGACAACTGGTTGCTACCTGATTCCAGAAGCTTTGCCCTGGAGCAGTTTGGGGAAATGTTGGGGACATTTCAGGTTCACATCTGTTGCCTTTTATTACATCCACAACAGCTTGGCGAGTAGCAGACGTGGAGCAAGTAAAACTGAAGCTCGTATGCAAGCAGAATTCACAAGGACCTATTCAAGTGCATCTTAGAGATGTTCCGGCATCTCAAAAGTGACTCTTGTGTAGTTCCTTGGTGTGGTATTAGATGGTTAGTGTAAACCTGACTTGCTCCAGGCATCTCTTGCTTTGCTCTAGAAACAGACATTTATCTATATCGACAACCATGTTGCCTGATTTTTTTTTTCGTTTGCGTTTGTTGCTATTCTGATATAAACATGAAGACTGTGTTGGCCCGAGTCTGGAATTCTAGCTCTATTCTCCCTGTCATGTTCAAATGATGTAGGAATGGACTGGTGCTTAACTGTTCCCTTCCCCTTGTTTTCTCTTCTCTCCTCAACCCAACACCAGTTATACACTTTGTAAAGTATGGGTGCATTATGTTGCCTACTATGTGCCCCACATTTGATACTGCTCCTGTATACACAATGGTTGGTGCGCGCATCATTTTCATATGATCCCTAAATTCTCTACTCACTCTCCAAAATTGGATCATTCACCTGGTAATGAACCATAGCTGATAGATATTGTAAAATCATACTACGTTTTAGACTTTTTTCCACTGATAATCGCTGAAGCTTTTTCAAACATTACTTACTTCTGTCGCTTCTGTTTCCCTGTTTGAATGCTCTGACACATTGATTAATGGAGAGGATACACAATACCTTAGTATCTCTGACTTGCCTGCTTCTGTCGTTTAAAGGTCTTGGAGATTGCAACTATTGCGCTGTACAGTTTTCCTCATCCAGGCTGGTATGTACTTTCTATATATGGATGCATGTAACTGTGATCTAGCTATTTCTGCTTGATGTGGGCTTTGGCTTGTCAAGCATCCAAGGTTAATGTTTGTGTGTTTCCTGCAAGACGTTTTGTGGGTGCTGGTCGTGCTCTTCCATTGTGCTGTCTCATAGCTTATTTTGTATGTCAAAACCTGACCTACTAATCAATTTTTCTTTGTTCGAGTTGCAATTGTAGATTCCTGATGATGCATCAGTTTCTTTAGTTGCAATGTACTGAGTATGTCCTTACTTGGGGAAAATGGTGAGGAGTTGGATGTTGAATGAGTCGGAAAGTGTCGACTCAAATGTCAGAAGGTTAGAAAATGTCTGCATCCATGCTTCTCTGTGATCTTGAACCCATATCTCTGTGACCTGGAACCCGTACCCGCTTTGTGACCTGGAACCCGTACCCGCTTTGTGACCTGGAACCCGTACCCGCTTTGTGACCTGGAACCCGTACCCGCTTTGTGACCTGGAACCCGTACCCGCTTTGTGACCTGGAACCCGTACCCGCTTTGTGACCTGGAACCCGTACCCGCTTTGTGACCTGGAACCCGTACCCGCTTTGTGACCTGGAACCCGTACCCGCTTTGTGACCTGGAACCCGTACCCGCTTTGTGACCTGGAACCCGTACCCGCTTTGTGACCTGGAACCCGTACCCGCTTTGTGACCTGGAACCCGTACCCGCTTTGTGACCTGGAACCCGTACCCGCTCTGTGACCTGGAACCCATGCCCTCTCTGTGACCTGGAACCCATGCCCTCTCTGTGACCTGCAACCTAAGATTCTTCATGACCGAATGGGGGTGCAGGCCCAAATACACAGAGAGCAAAAAGTTCACCACTCTATTGTATCTGGCAGGGTCACTCTGAACTAACCGTCACCAATCCTCTGCTGCTAGGGAGACTGTCTAGAGCCCTAACCTGGGAAGCACAGATTTCGCAGGGGCAGTGCTCTCCCATCCATTGGGCGTGCAGCATGCTCCACTGACCTAGGGAGCAGTTGAAATTCTGCTAGTGAGAAGCCTCACTGACTGATGTAGTGATAGGGAGGCAAGACATAGGGGGTCATTCTGACCGTCCGCCAAGGTACCGCCGTCAGAACACCGCACAGCGGTCGAAAGACCACGGCGGTGATTCTGACATTTGCCCTGGGCTGGCGGGCGGCCGCCAAAAGACCGCCAGCCCAGGGCAAATCAACCTTCCCACTAGGATGCCGGCTCAGAATTGAGCCGGCGGAGTGGGAAGGTGCGACGGGTGCAGTTGCACCCGTCGCGTATTTCAGTGTCTGCTGGGCAGACACTGAAATACTTTTTGGGGCCCTCTTACGGGGGCCCCTGCCGTGCCCATGCCATTGGCCCCAGGGGCCCCGCAGCACCCCCTACCGCCATCCTGTTCATGGCGGGAGAGCCGCCATGAACAGGATGGCGGTAGGGGGTGTCAGAATCCCCATGGCGGCGGAGCGCGCTCCGCCGCCATGGAGGATTCAGACGGGCAGCGGAAAGTCGGCGGTACACCGCCGACTTTCCGTTTCTGGCCGCGGCTGAACCGCCGCGGTCAGAATGCCCAGCGGTGCACCGCCAGCCTGTTGGCGGTGCTACCGCCGACCTCCGCCATGGCGGTAATTACCGCCATGGTCAGAATGACCCCCATAGTCTAGACATGGGCAGGTGGGATCTGGGGTTGATTCTCTGCATACATTATGCAATACAGAATCTCCGGGGGTACCCAAGGGATGCTTCTGTCTAGGAGGGTTAGTGCTCCAATGATATCCATGCTTATTTTGATCCTGGGGTGGGATCAGCCCGAATCATGGTAGACTTCACTTGTTCACACATAGCTGAAACGGCATCTCGGTGGCTCGCTGACCTCCTGTCTAAAGGATCCTCCTCCTGGGGAAGTGTGCATTCCTTTTACAAGCCCTCTGCCTATTGGAGCAAGCAGTCCATTGTTCCTAGGGACTGGATAGTAACTCTGATGAGCATCCTGAGAGTATATTGAAGCACAGCTCGATACCATGTGCCTGAATGTATTTTATACCAGCTCGTCGCAGATGGTAGCTGTGTTCACGCACTGTCCTGCAAACCTGTAGCCCACCCCTGTGCTTCTGCCAGAGGCCTGAAAGGTATGTGGGTGCGGGGAGAGGACATCCCTGTTACTGCGGTTGGCTGCGCTCCACCATACTTCCTTGAAGACCTCTGCAAGTATGGCACCTCAGTGCATTAACCTGTTTTTTTATTTAAAAAAAAAAAATCCAATTACTTTTTTTTTTGTTGCTCTGCAAGTAAGAGGTGCTATTATTCGCTTCAGTGCTACTCATATTTTAACCATCCAGAATGAAAGTCCTAGTTGCAGCAGCCATGATTTATCTGTGCTCTTTTGTGAGGCACATACTTTAACCCACTGAGATATGCTTTTAGATAAGACATCCTGCACTATGATATCAGAAAATAAAACGATTGAAAATTAATTTGGAGGGGTCGTAAAGTGAATGATGTCACAATAGGTTTTTAAGCCCCAGGTGACGTCATCAAACAAACATTGTAGAGCACCTATTGTTGGCAGTTGTTAGAGATGTAGGACTGAGCAAAGAATTGTTCTTTTTCTATACAGGATTGCTTGTTTAAGGAAGTTACAACCATAATACAAATTTATCAGCTCCCTGAGGAGGGTAGAGTTTGTTTCGGGCTAGCCTGCTTTGTTCTCGGGCACTACGCTCTAAAAAGCTCCCTCGACTGACCAGTCTGCTCTGTCTGGTTGCTCTACTGTCATTCTTCCCAAACCCAATTTAGAACAAACATTTGCGAACCACCTAGTTTTAAGACATGATGCGGGCAATTTTTTGTTTTTACAATTTTTAGATAAAGCCTTGTGTAGTAGTGGACTCACTTACAGGCTGCACATTTTCCTTTGAAATAACCACTAAATTTGCATAGTCACGCAGTTTTACTGATAAAACTGTATGGCACACAAATGATGTATGGAAATCGGGTTTCAGTGAATAGTTTTCATGTGTGCATCACCAAGCAAAGTGCCTTGGTTTGTTTTGATCAGATTACAATTTGTTTCCATCTACGCTTCAGGATTACAAAAAAGTGCTTCATTTTTGCTTTCCTAATTGCTGAATGTGTACAATTCATTTACAGGTATTAAAATGTTGTTTTGTTCCAAAAAATGACATCCTACAGCCTTTCAGCTCACTCCCTGTACCCCAACAAGACTGTCACATAATTCACTTTACTTTTCTTTCTCTGACTGCAAAGTGAGAGGCGTTTGTAAACACCAGTCCCCATGTTTAAACATATAAACAGCAATTTCTCAGAAGGCATAGCCTGACATTTGACTTCTCTCTTTGAAGTGCAGCAAAGTGACAAGATAAATACAATATTTAAAGGCTTCTTTATTTATGGCTTGGACTTTTGTGATCCACCAAAAATCTGCTGGCGACCCTGCAGTGGGTTGTGACCCAGAGTTTGGGAAACTCTGCTCTACTGTGCTGTCGGTCAATTAGCCAAGGATTTGTAGAGCGTGGCTACTCACCCGTGAGGGTCTCAAGGCACTGGGGGAGGGAGGGGGAGTGGCTGTGGGTTAGTCGAAGAGCCAGGTCTTGAGGTCCTTCCTGAACTGTGACCGGGTGGGGGATTTCCTGAGGTGGGTGGGGAGGGTGTTCCAGGTCTTGGCGGCAATGTGGGAGAAGGATCTTCCTCCGGGTGTTTTCTTCCGAATGTGGGGGACGTTGGTGAGAGCCTGGTCGGCGGGGCGGAGCTGTCTGGCGGGAGTGTAGGAGAGTCTGTGGTTGAGGTAAGCTGGTCCGGCATCGTGTAGGATCTTGTAGGCGTGAGTCAGGAGCTTTAAGGTGATTCTCTTGGCGATGGGCAGCCAGTGTAGATCTCTCAGGAGGGTGGAGGTGTGGCTGTGTTGGGGGACGTTCATGATGAGACGGGTGGAGGTGTTCTGGATGCGCTGCAGTCTTTTTCGGGTCTAGGCAGTTGTTCCGGCATAGAGTGCTTTTCCGTAGTCAAGGTGGCTGCCGACGAGGGCCTAGGGGACTGTCCTTCTGGTTTCGGTTGGGATCTGTTTGTAGATCTTCCGAAGCATGTGCAGGGTGTGGAAGCATCCTGATGAGACGGCGTTCACCTGTTGGTTCATTGAGAGCGATGAGTCTAGGATGATGCCGAGGTTGTGGGCGTGGTTGGTGGGGGTTGGGGCGTTACCGAGGGCAGTGGGCCACCAGGAGTTGTTCTAGGTGGAGGGTGTGGAGCTGAGGATGAGGACTTCTGTCTTGTCCAAGTTCAGCTTGAGGCAGCTGTCTTATATCCAGGCGGCGACTGCCTTCATTCCTTCATGTAAGTTGTATCTTGGCAGTGGTAGGGTTGTTTGTGAGAGAGACGATCAGTTTGGTGTCGTCTGCGTAGAAGATGATGTTGAGTGCCTGGCTTCGGACGATGGCTGCCAGCGGACCATGTAGAGGTTGAAGAGGGTGGGGCTCAGCGAGGATCCTTTGGGGATGCCGCAGCTGATCTTGGTGGCTTCTGAGAGAAAGGGGAGGAGTCGGACCTTCTGAGCTCTACTGGTGAGGAACGAGGAAAGCCATTGTAGTGTTGAGTCTTGGATGCCAACGATCTGGAGTCGAGAGCGTAGTGTGTCGTGTGATACTGTATTGAAGGCGGCAGGGAGGTCTAGGAGGATGAGGGCTACGGTCTTGCCTCAGTTGAGGAGGGTGCGGGTGTCGTCTGTGGCGGCGAGGAGGGCGGTCTCGTGCTGTAGTTGCTCCTGAATGTGAGAGGTCCAGGATGTTGTTGGCTTCCAGGAACGTGGTGAGTTGTTTGGCTGCCTTCTCGATGACTTCGGTCGGAAAAGGGAGTAGGGAGAAGGACCAGTAGTTCTTGATCTGTCGGGTCGGCGGAGGGTTTCTTTAGTAGAGGGTTGATCTCTGCATGTTTCCAACTCCCTGGGAATGTGGCCGTTTCGAAGGAGTGGTTGATGGTGTGTCGGAGCTTGGGTGCGATGATGTTGCTGGCTTTGTTGAAGATGTGGTGAGAGCAGGGGTCAGAGGGTTCTCCTGAGTGAATGGTTGCCATGGTGTTGCGGGTTTCCTCGACTGTGATGTTGTTCCAGTGGAGGAGGGCGAGGGGTGTGGTGACACTTTGGTCGTGGTGGTGGTGGGGCACTGGGTGGTGAAGCTGTCATATATATCTGCGATCTTGCGGTGGAAGTAGTTGGCGAGGTCTCCTCAGAGTTCTTGCGATGGGAGGATGTCGGTGGAGATGGAGCTGTGGTTGGTGAATTCTCTGATGATGGTGAAAAGTTATTTGCTGTTGTGGGTGTTGTTGTTGTAGGATGAGTTTTTTTTTTTTTTGGTGGTCCTGATGAGCTGGTGGTGATGTTTAATGGGGTTTTTGAAGGTTTGAGTGGGTCTTGTTGGTGCGCCATTTGTCTCTGGTTGTCTGCAGGCCTGCTTCGACCCTTTGAGGGCGGGGTGAACCAGTTGGCTTACTTGGCTGTGCCTCTATTGGGGGTTATCCTGAGGGGGGCGAGGGCATTGGCGCAGTCTGTGATACATTTGTGAAGGTTGTGTGCAGGGGTGTTGACGTTGGCTTGGGGGGGTGAAGTATTGAGGCTGGCGGTCAGCTGGACTTCAGAGACTTTGTTCCACCTTCTGCTGGGAAGTTGGGGTGCGCGGTGGCAATCAATGGGTTTGCTGAAGGTGAAGTGAATGCAGTGGTGGTCGCTCCATTGGAGTTCGGTGGTGTGGCTGACAGATGTGGCTGCTGGCAGAGAAGATTGGGTCTAGTGTGTGTCCGGCCGAGTGAGTGGGTGTGGTGACGAGTTGCTTGAGTCCAAGGTTGGCAAGGTTTTCGATCAGGGTTGTGGAGTTGTCGTCGTTGGGGTTCTCCAGGTGGAAGTTGAGGTCCCCCACGAGGATGTAGTCCTTGGATGCAAGAGCGTGGGTACTGACGAGATCGGCGATGGAGTCGCAGAACAGGGGTGGGGTCCTGGAGGTCTGTAGATGAGTGTCCCTCGGAGTGTGATCTTAGGGCTGGTCCCTATCTGGAAGTGGAGTTGTTCAATGGTGGTTGAGGAGTCTTCGGGGTGTGTGGAGATGCGAAGGGTGTCTTTGTAGACGATGGCGCTGCCACCATCTGGACAATTGGTGTGGTCCTTTCGTATCCGTCTGGGATTGCTGTGGTGATGTCGGGGGTCAAGAGGCGTTGAACCAGGTTTCATTAAGGAAGGCAGCATCTGGGGTGGTTGAGTCCAAGAGGTTTCAGATTTTGACGTTGTGCTTGTGTGCGGAGTGAGTGTTGATGAGGATGCAGCTGAGCTGGTTGCGTCCAGCTTCCTGGGTCCCTGGGGCAGTGCTACTCACTTTCTCCCTACAAATTTTAGGTCTGGCATGACATCGTAGTGGTCTTCAAGACCTATTGTTACTAAGTATTTAAGCTATACTTCATGGGCTTCGACTCCACTCAGAGGAGTAGTTCTCTCTCCACTCATGCTGTTTATTGTTGGGTGTATCATTCCGCACTTTTGAGTGCTTTCATTGCTTTGCAAGAGGGGACTATTTTGCATGTCAAAAGTACATTGAATCATGACACACATACACAACCATTTTTTTTATTTTTTTTTCGCTGCAGTACGGTTTTCTTTTAATATTTTACTTAGGGCTTAAAATGCAAGCGTATTTGTTCTCAGACAATGCTGATTTATTTTCCATTTTCTTATTTTTACCGTCATAATTCTGCTTGAGCACTGTGCATTCTTTTACTTTTAAAGCACTTTTACATTTTGATCTGCAGCGCTATACAGACCAAATTACGAACTGAAATATGTGTGCAGGTCTGCACTGTTTGTGGGAGTGCGGGGTAGCCACGGACCCTAGTTTCAAGGGCTTTTTGAGGAGCTTTGACATCCTTGTTGCCCAGGGAGGACCAGATGAGCCTTCCAGGGTGTAAAGATCGTATTCATGCAGGTGGAGTTCGGGTGATATGTTGGGATACAGGGTAGGTTAGGTCGCCTTGCTGCCGAAGGTTTGCAAAGTTGTTTGTTTTCGACGTTAGCAAAGTTTCCTAGTTCAAGTTTGACTTCACCGATGCTGAGCCTTTCTGCGTGCTGCCAAGTAATTTTCACTAATCAAAACAGGCAAAGACTAAAAAATGCATTCAGACTTTGCTCCTCAAGCACAGCTGTCACCTTTATTCTGTGCACGCTGTGAAATATATACAGATGTTTTTCTCCAGATGTTTTAATTTCCGTGACACAAATTGCTGCAAAGTGACAATTTTAACGCATTTTAGTAAAGATGTGGAGTTGTCCTCGTAACTTTGCTGGGCCGTGATGTCGGCCCTTTTGACCTGCCGCTGCAGGGCGAGGGCAGTATTGATTTTCTTAATCTCTTGTGAACCTCTACTCGCACCCTGAACCTATTTAAAGGCTCTTTCCGTTCTCCGCATTGGCCTCCTGCAGGCTCTGACAGTCACAGGCGGACCGAGCGCATCTTCTTTTTCCATGAATGAGCTGCCGGTCGGCCTCTGACGCACGCCAGTGACGTCACGGAAAGGGTGAGCTTCGATGCAGCTGATGAGATGGAAATTGGCCGTGGCGGAGGGTGAGTCACCCGTGGTGAGGGTGTGACGTGGTGGAAAGCGGGTTCATTACTGCTGCCTGATAGGAGGCACTGTGGGCCTTGCGCCCTGTCACCTGAGTGAAAGGTGTTCCATGAACCTGCTTCATGGGTCACTTGGTGCAGTGCTTAATTTGTGCTTGTTGTTTACGATGCTGAGCACAGCACTTATTTTTGAGGGCCGGGGCTTATTCTTCTGCCTCAAGCACTTGCTACGAGCGAAATACACGTATGGGAAAAACGGAGACAGAGAAAAACGAGAAAGCATCACAATGGTAGAAAGTAGAAAGCTGCAAGAGTGAGCTGAAGGGGCAGGGAGTGGCTTTGTATGGATTGGAGAGCCCCGAGATGGCTTCAGGATTATGCTGCCTCAGTATTCCGTGTTCCTACATTTAATTGCAGCAGCCGCGTGTTTAAGAGGAGGGCTTTGGGCACCCGCACGTTTTTATTTACAAATTAAGCACTGACTTGGTATGTTCTTGTCTCCATGTATTTCTTGGCCTTGCTCGCAGTGTGGACACAATAGCACATCAGTCTTTGCCTCTCTTCCCCTCTGTTCTTTCTGTGCATTAAGACTGTACTAGCTAATATGATTTTTATGCTAAATACTTGTACAACAATCATTTTATGGAAGCGTTTTACGTATAGTATAGTGCACCTCGCCAGTGGCGTAACAAAGGTCCCCGGGCTCCAGGCCCTTCACACTCTTCCCCCCCCCCCCCCTCCCCCCAACACAGCACTTGGCCTGAGTGAGTCCGGAGGAGTCCCCCCTAAACTCCATGTTCTTTGCAGGGGGCCCCCCTCCAGTTTAGTTACACCGCTGGACATCGCGCTAGTGATAATAGCATCTTTTATTCAAGCACCTAAGATAGTTTAATTTTGTGGAGTACACACCTGGTGCCCGAGTGATTACTGAGAGTCAGGTCAGTGCCGAGGGACAGAAGGTGGCATCTGATGGCAGAGAGCAGTCGTCTGGGGACCAGAGCACCTACTCGCTGCCCACGGCAATCCTATTCGGGCCTGCGGCTAATATGCTGGCGGGGCCCCTTAGCCCTGGAAATCCTATCGAACTGCGTAGATGCCGGGGTTCTCATCTCTGTCCAGAGATGATTATTGCAGGGACACTAAAATCAACTATAGTGTGCCTAGAAACAAGTGAAAGAAGATTTATTTATTTATTTATTTATATATATATATATATATAAGTCACGAAATGGCCACATATGAAATCTCGCGCGCTCTCACTGCCGGTGCTGATGGAGTCAGCGACCAAAACTCCTATACATTTCTTCAACAAAATTAGTCATCCCACTCGAAGTTCTTATCTCCGCCTTTAATTATTATTTCATAAATCAGTGCTTCCACCACCCTATATATAGATATGCATACCTTTTTTCGTAGTTTACTGGTGATACCTTGAAAGTGACCCCTCAGTAAATGTCTTTAGCACATTTGCAAACAGACTATACGCTGCAGTGACCTCATCCCTGTCCTCCAAAGACTCTACCCTTTGTCCTGTTTCTACCCCAATCAGCCCCTTCTATCTGTGTGCATGTGTAAGCGATTAAATGTTTTTTTATTACATAAGTGTTGGTTTTATCGATGGCTATTGAACTGGAGGAGGAAAGCATACAGAGATAGTTTAGAACAGTGTTGATTTACTGAAGTAGTGGGGCCAGGCTAACTTTTGCTAAAGCAACTACTGCTGTGACTGAAGTCACAAGATCACCGTTAAATTTATTGTGAGCCATTATTTTCATATATAGTCAGCTTAAGTGCGGGTCCATGCCTTGAGTGAGGACCAAGTCATTTATCCCGAGCTGCACCCCCTTGTGACTGTCCTGGGGGTGCCTTCACTGTAATTTACAGTACGACTGCCTTTGGCATTGTTCCAGGCAGGACAGTGACCACTTGTTTCTGGGCCTGCGCTCACGCCCTTTACGGTGACTGACAGCATGCGTTTGCAGGCACATTAGCCAATCACAGTGCGGCTGACTGGAAGTTCCCTGGTGAGTGGCCAGCATGCTTGAGGCCTGAACCGAGCCCTGGCCTTCCCTGTGCATGTTTGCCCAGGCACTGCTGTAATAGTATTTATATATACCGCTTACTACCCCTGACGAGGCATTGTAATGATGGATTGTGCTCAGCTCGCCCGCCTTTAAGCCTGATGCCTCCATGACTGTGCTGCTGCTGCTTGCCAAGGCCGGACTGGTCATCTGGCTCTCTGGCATTTTCCCAGTGGCTGCAGGCTTGGGATGCCATGACCCAACAATTCCCCAAGCTCATGTTCTTGACCTTGAAGAAACACAAGTTTGAGCGTGGCTTTTATGCTCTAAATACGGTCTCTCTCATAGGGGCTTTTCTGTTTTTTCTATGAGCTGTGCTCTCAGAACAGTTTATATCTTTACCCAAAATATTACAGCACCGGAGTTAGACTAGTAAATAAACCTTGTGGAATATTTGGAGAACAGTTGCTCTTTCCCCGAAAATTCTAGGACTGGACTTGGAAAAGTAAATTTGACCTTCCAGGGTCTGTAACGCCCACTCCTCCCCGAAGGGCACAGTTCAGGCAAGAAATATGAACAAGCTCTATTTGCAGTTCTTAGTCGTACCATGGGAGCTATTGGACGGCCTATTTCATCTGCCCCTTCTATATGTGGTCACAACCCTGGTTAGGTACTTGTGATGAATTGATAGCTGCATGCTAAATGCAGCCCTGAGAAACCTGGAAACAGAAGTGAGATGTGAAGCACTATCAAAATAAAACGCCCTTGCTGAGATTAATAATAATTTGGGAATGAGCGACATTAAAATAAGAGGGGAAAAACGGCTTTAACTAGAGGATTTTTTTTTTTTTAAAGATCCATAGAAATCCGGATTATGATGTTGCTTGCATGGTATGTTAATGTATACAATGTATATCCATCCAAAGCTTCACGAGAACAGAAGTGGTGTGCGATTCACAGATGTATACTTTCCATTCTAGGGACGAATTTTGGAATAAGATGTTGCATTAAAACGCAGACATGCGCGCAACCTCACAATCTGCCATTTACCATGGAGTGATGGAAGACTGAGCTAGCCTTTCGATAATTACCCTGTGACCTACTGTACACATCAGACGGCAGCTTTGAGCTTGAACCCACTGAGCCATCTTGCTCATTTTCACTGATAGAATGGCTCTAGAATTTAGCATTTGTTGGGCTTATTTTGGAGGAGGGGATTTTATAATGACAGTCTGGGATAGTGTAGGCTCAAATAATAAAATCAACCCTCCCCCCTTCCCCCTGTGGAATCAATCTGCAATGAGATGTTAAGAGTTGGCTGTTGTGGGAAAGTTGCTTATTAGGTGGGATGGTTGTGAGACCCCATGAAGTAATAATGCCGGCAATCTGTGTTGGGTCCAGTTAGGTTAATTTAATTTAAACCATAGCTCAATCCTGGATAGCTGTGGCACCGAGCTGTCAGCCTTAACTTACAGGACAGCAGGTCACACCTTCTCCCACCAATAGGCCTTTGTTCCCCTTTCTTGGGTGCCATTTACCCCTCCTGGCAGGAGCGCAGTAGGCGCCCTCAGGTGACAACTGTTGTAGTTAATCAGAAACTACCACTAGAAACTTTGGGGAAGAAATTGGTCCCTTACTGAAGTCACCTTCACATTGAAAGTTACCTTAAATCTGACTGTACAAGTATTTTGGGGTTAATGTAACAATTAGATTGAAGCCATGAAGCACTATGCTTTTCTCAAATGGAAGATACCACTTAGCGGTTGTGCCAGTGTAACTCCAGGATAGCCAATTGGACTACCAGCCCTGCTACAGTAAAAACAACAATTATGAATTTTCACAGTCAGGACATGTGAAACATACAGGCAGCATTTCCTTCTTTTTAATATCCTGCACCCAGGCTTGTGCACTTTTAAAGCCAACCTTAAGGTGACTTAAAAATGTTAAAAAGGAATGTTAATTTTGCCATGTCGGGTTGATAATGTAAAAGCTGCCAAACTAGGCTGAAGTGGCAGAACTAGAGCAATGTTTTCCTCTTCATCACTTCTAGTTTTGTATTGTCAGTGCTGCAGCTCACTAGTAACCATTCACTTACAGGCCATGGGTACACTTGGCACCATAAACTAGGGACTTGTAGGTAAGTTATCTATGCCAGTGGTTCCCAACCTTTTGACTTCTGTGGACCCCCACTTTATCAATACTGGACCCCCACTGAATCATTATTGGAATCCGGGGACCCCCCACTGAGACATTACTGAAAGCTGTGGGCCTATTCTGTGAAAATTACAAAATTTTCTAAGTAGTCGCGGACCCCCTGAGGAGGCTTTGCGGACCCCCAGGGGTCCCCGGACCACAGGTTGGGAACCACTGATCTATGCCAATCAGGTTTTACCTAGTTGCACATTTACTTGAGGGGTCAGAGCACATGCACTGGGGCCTGGTCAGCAGGGCCCAGTTCACTTCAGTTTCGATTAACCAGCAGCATCAATCCAAAAATATGGTGGCGATCATACAGCTAGAGGCATTTCCATGCAGTTAATGTTACTTACTAAACACATCTAATACCTGACAATATATAATCTAAATATATATTTAGATGTCTAAGATAATTTATAGACTTCTTGACTATTTTTAACAAGGACATGAAAGACATTCTAAAGACGCCATGAAGATTAATTTCATATGAAAACACACATGATATATAATCATTATGTGCAAAAGGCATCAATGGTTAACTGGTCTACTGCTTGTTGGGTAGTCACAACATTTGTTTTTCGTCTTGCTTGCATGAGGTTGTGGTTTCATGACCTTGCACACACAATAAATAATTTTACATAGGTGGTTATGCTTGTAGAGTGGCCTAATTTCTCTGAAGAGTTCCATAGATGTATCTTCTGTACATTTAGAAAGTTAGGTAGGAGTATTGCTAGGTGAAGACGCATGTATATAGCAAGATTTCTTTATTGTACCAGTGTTCGATGAAGGCTCAGGTAGAATTGACGTTTTAGCTCTTGCAGCAGGAATGGCTTTGCTGCTCCACGTGAGGTTTGGTTAGTTTGCTCTTTTCGGGAGTCTCTGGTGTAATAAAAGAGCGGTAAAGTGGCTTCAAGAAGTGTCTGTCTTGTGGAGTTGTGGGCTAGTTTGAAGATATTTTGAAGAGGTGGGTGGTCTTGGTCACTGTATTTCTTCTGTCTAACATACAATCTTTGTTTTAGGAAGCCTGATGCAATGGGGATCTTGTCCCTTTGGGAGATGGTGCGGGTGGTCAATATGTTCATAGTCTTCCGGTTCCTGCGGATCATCCCAAACATGACGGTAATGGGCACTTATTTTACTATTTCATGCTCACAGGACGGAGCCAGTGCTCTCTGACCATCATCAGATCTGGAGTATGGGAATACTGCTGCTTCAGCTTAATGCCAAACCTCTTAGAAGTATGGCTAGCAGAAATACTTGTGGTGTTGTCTTCACTCCCACTCCTTTATCTTTTTTCTCCATCTTTTGGCCATGTAAAATGGTACTGCAAGACTACTACGGCAGTAGAAGCACACTGCCCAAATTACAGGTTAAGTAACATCTTACAACACTATTTGCCAACTTGCAGTGGCAAATCCAGATGACAATTTCCACGAGCGTCTATATAGTTGAAGGACAATGGCTGAAGTAAATATTGGAGTTATCTAGGTGGCTAACTTTGCTGGCCGAATGAGATGAACCCGTTCTCTGTTAAGCCTTTTCCTCCGCTTGAATTTTTGGGGTAGTTCACGCTTGGGCCCCCATAACATTTTGTTCACATAATCTATTCATGTCAAATTTGTGTCCTTTTTTTCCCCAACATCCTGGGGATTCTAAAGGTACCCAGGGTTTGTGGAATCCCTCGAGGTTACCAAGAAATTAGCCAAAGTAAAGCAACTTTTTTTTTCTGTTTTTTAAATGGGGAAAGAAGTGTTGCAGAAGAAAGCATCTGTTTTTTTCCCCCCTGCAAATGGCATCAACAAAGGCTTTGCGGTGCTAAAATCCCCATCTTCCCAGCTTTCCTGAGCAGGCAGACTTGAATCAGAAAAACACATTTTTCAACAGTTATGGCATTTTACTGGGGCATAGCCCATTTTTCCTATTTTTTGTACTTTCATCCTCCTTCGAGTTAGTGATAGAAATCGGTGTGAAACTAGTGGTGGATCCCGAAAAGCTATACATTTCTGAAAAGTAGACAAACTTCTGAATTCTCAGTAATTGGTCATTTGTGTAGTTCCTTCAATGTTTTCCTATAGAACGTAACAATTGAATTAAAAAAATATATTGAAATTGAGTTGAAAAAAAACAGCAAGTTGTCTACGTTTTCATCTATAACTTATTCAACTATGTCCAATTTTCAAAAACAATATACAGTTAAGTCCGCTGGTTGCGGGGATATATAGGGCTTGTAGGTTCACCAAGAACACTAGGTACCCAGAGTCAATAACTGAGTTGCACCTTACAATGGTTTTTCATTGTGTACCGGGTATACAGTAATTAATTTGGTAACATATAAACAAATAAAATATAGGTATCAAGAAAACCGATGCATTTCCGAAATGGGCACAAGATAAGAAGTTTAGAAGCAGTGTTATTTGCACACTCCGAAATTTGCAGATACCCATACTAGCATGTGAATTAGAGGGTATTTCTCAAAATGACATCTTTCTTGCACACTGTCTTTCATTTGGAAGGCGCAAGTGCAGAGAAAGACAATCCGTAATACTTGTTCTACTATTCTGTATTCCCCTAAGTATCCCAATAAGAATGGTACCTCAAATGTTGTTGGTAGGCCTACTGCCCGTGATGGGAAACAGCCCTCAACGCAAAGTGGACCCAGCACATTTTCTTTTTTTTTTTGCTACTTGCCTAGCCGTAGATTTGGGGCTCTATCTCAGCCACACCTAGGGAAATGTAGCACAGGAGTTCTTGGTCCTTTTGGGTGCAGGGCAGTCCTCTGGCGGTTGGCAGAGGTAGCTGGCCCCACTGATCTTGTGCAGGTTCTTTGAAGAAGGAGACAGGCCGGTAGGGCTGGGACAAAGTCAGTTGTCATCTTTCTTCATCTCTGCTGGGGGTTCAGCTAAGCAGTCCTTTCTTGTCAGGTGGCCAGGAATCTGGTGAGCTGGGTTCAGGGAGGCCCTTTTAATCCTGGATTTTAGGGTGTTTCAGGGGTCCGAGGGGTCACCAATGGCTGCTGTCCCTGAGGGTGGCTACACCCTTCCTGTGCCCACTCCATTTGGGCAGGGGTCACATTCCTACCCCTATTGGTCCCTGCCCTTCAAACCAAGATTGAGGATTCTGCAGGGAGGGGGTCACTTCAGCTCTGGGCACCTTAGAGGTGGTCCCAGCTGAAGTGATCAATCCTCCTTGTTTTTCCTAAGTTTGCTGCCAAAGGTTGAGCTTTGTCTGCTTGGGGGGGTGCATCTCCACTTGCTGTAACATGAGGCCTGAGC
This sequence comes from Pleurodeles waltl, assembly GCF_031143425.1. Taxonomy (NCBI): domain Eukaryota; kingdom Metazoa; phylum Chordata; class Amphibia; order Caudata; family Salamandridae; genus Pleurodeles; species Pleurodeles waltl. Next base: position 93,899,540 of record NC_090440.1, on the reverse strand, counting down.
CTTTGAGGTTCACCGCCAGGTGTTACAGTTCCTGCAGGGGGGAACAGGCTTTGTTTCTGACCTCAAAGGGCACAAAGGCCCTTACCCCATGGGGTCAGAAACTTTTCTGCCGGTGGCAAGCTGGCACAGACCAGTTAGTCTTACACCAGAGGATTGGGTAAAATACAGGGGGCATCTCTAAGATGCCCTCTGTGTGCTTTTTAAAATAAATCCAACACTGGCATCACTGTGGGTGTATTGTGCTGAGAAGTTTGATACCAAACTTCCAGTATTCAGTGAAGCCATTATGGAGCTGTGGAGTTCTTAATGACAAACCCCCAGACCATATACTTAATATGGCCACACTGCACTTACAATGTCTAAGAATGTACTTAGACAGTGTAGGGGTGTATGGCTCGTGCAGATATGCCCCCCTCACCTGTGGTATAGTGCACCCTGCCTTAGGGCTGTAAGGCCTGCTAGAGGGGTGACTTACCTATGCCACAGGCAGTGTTTTGTGGGCATGGCACCCTGGGAGGGATGCCATGTTGACTTTGCCTTTTTCTCCCCACCAACACACAATCTGCTATGGCATTGTGCATGTGTTTGGTGAGGGGTTTCTTAGGGTGGCATAACACATGCTGCAGCCCTAAGGGGGCCCTCCCTGGTTGCAGGGCCCTTGGTATCACTGGTACCTTTTACAAGGGACTTATCTGTGTACAAGAGGTGTGCCAATTGTGGAAACAATGGTACATTTTTAGGGAAAGACCACTGGTGCAGGGCCTGGTCAGCAGAATCCCAGCATACTCTGTCAAGTCAGTGTCAATATCAGGCAAAAAGTGGGGGGTAACTGCAACATGGGCCAGTTTCCTACACTCATTTTCCTTCCATTTCTGTGATGGAAACTTGGGGAATCTGCAGGAATCCACAGAATTCCTACCACCCAGCATTGCCCCACCTGTGCCAATAAGAACCCTGCCCTGCGTGTGTGGCTGGCCTAGTGCTGCAACAGTAACGGATCAAACCAAGGACAATGGGAGCGCTTCACTGCTTAATTTGAGCTTGTTGTTTCCGTTGCGGGGCATCGCCACCTTTTTTTGAGGACCGGCGCTTATTCTTCTGCCTCAAGCATTTGCTGCCAGCATAAGACACATGGGAAAGACAGAAGAAGAGAAAAACGAAAAAGCGTCACAATGGGAGAAAGCTGCAAAAGTGAGCTGAAGGGGCAGGGAGTGGCTTTAAATGGATTGAAGAGCCCCGAGTTGGCTTCAGGATTTTGCTGCCTCTGTATTCCGTGTTCCCACATTTAATTGTAGCAGCCGCCTGTTAAAGATGAGGGCTTTGAGCACCAACACATTTTTATTTACAAATTAAGCACAGGAGCGCTTGCATGGAGACACCTATTGACCTCAGTTGAATCTGTTCCTGTCACTTGCAGTAGGCCTAGCCACACAAGTGGGGCAGTTTTTATAAGCACAGGTGGGGCAATGCTGGCTGGTTGTAGTTTTGTGGATTCCTGCAGATTCTGGAAGTTTCAGCCACAAATGTAGGAAAAACGCATAACCACGCAAAGTTGGAGTTATGCAGGACATTGTGGTTAATAATGGTGTGGGGTGCATCTGAAGCACACCACCCTGGACTTCTCCAGATGTCAACTTCTCAGAAGTGACTGAGTCTGGTAGTTTTTTCTAGGTAGCAGCCTACCCAAGCCCAGAAAGTGCAGCCATTCACCATTGTAAGTGGGATGATATTGGGAGTTAGCCAAGCTCTGTTTATCCGTATGTGAAACCAAACCCTAAGAGTCCAGTCTCCTTTTCATTGCCATTGGGGATAAAATGCTTTAGTCAGCAGGTGGGGGCAGAACGACTGTGCCCATTTTGGGGGGTGGGGGGGATTACTATGCCCCACCGCCCCCCCCTCCCCCCCCCCCTCCCCCCCCCCCCCCCCCCCCCCCCCCCAAGGCGCTGATCAGGGGGTGGCTGCCCCCATCTGCCCCCAAGAGGGAGCAGAGAGACTACTGTGCCAATTTGTTTGGGAATGTGGGCATTGACGGGGCCATCATGGCCAGCCCTCACCCCTACACTAATTAAATAAAAACTTCCCTGGTGTCCCATTGGGATTTTTGCCGCCGGAGGGGCAGATCAGGGGCAAATTGCCCCATCTCCACCCCTCAAGGGAGGGAAGAAAGACTGCCCTTTTTTGGGTTGGGGGCATTGACAGCCATCATGGCTATCCCCCACCCCTATACTATTGATTTAAAAAAATAAAAAATAAAAAATAAATCCCCAGTGTACTTTCTGAGGGGGAGGTGAGGGAGGGGGGAGGGTTAGATTGGGGCAATTGCCTCAATCTGTCCTCCAGGAGAGGGGTTGCAGAAGGACTGTGCTCATTTTAAAAAATATATATATTTTTGAGGGTTGGGGCATTGATAGGGCAACCACTGCCTGCCCCCACCCCTACACTAGTTAAATAATACATTCCCTGGTGTCCTAGTGGGCTTTCTGCCTCTGCCTCCCTGGGGAGCATATGGGGGCTATTGCCCCCATCTTCCTTGATGTGGGGGAGAAGAAAGAATGTGTTTTTTTTTTTTTGGGGGGGGGGGGGGGGGGCATTGATAGGGCAATCATGGCCCACCTCTACCCCTTCACTTAAATTAAAAAAAATAATAATAATAATCCTAGTGGGCTTTCTCGTTCACCCAACCCCCCCCCCCCCCCCCCACCTCCACCTGGGGCAGAAAGACTGAATTTCATCATAAAAATCATGGGAAAGCAAAAGTCCTTGCACAAGGGGCTGCTCCTCCCTCCCTCGGGGTTAGTGGGTGGATCCTTGCTCGGGGATAGTCCTTGGTGATCCCCAAGCAAGGATCCACTTGGGAAAGTTACCACTCGAAGAGGAAGATTCTCCCCTTTCCAACTATACGTTTCCCGCCTGGATCCGTGCTTGTGGTGCTGAGATAGCACCATGAGCACCAATGTAGAGAAAGTGAAATGAGCTGATCTGCTCAGTTCACTTTTGTTTTCAGGGAAATTACATCAGCACACTGGGCGCGCTGATGCCTTTCCTTGAAAACACAAATGGCATCGGAGGTGGGGAGGCTCCCCTCCCCCACCCCCCCCCCCCCACCCCACCACCACCTCCTGAGGCAGTTTCTTTGTGCAGCAAATCCCTCTGGTGCCCGCACCAAAGGGATTTCAAGTTTTGGTATGTCAGGCTCCCGGGAGGCATCCGACACACACAAGCCCTGATGCATTGGACGGCTCCTGGCCATCCGACGCATCAAAGGGGTTAATTACATCCTTATGGGGCCAGAACAAAGAGACCAGCATGCTTAAATAAGAGTCCCTGAGTAGATTGAAGTTGGTAGGCCACCATCTGGGCAAACCTTGGAGGGGGTTAGGGGTTACCTTCATTGCACAGTTTGTGCATAAACCCGCTCTGCTGTGCTACAATTTGTAGTTAAGTGTGTGGCAAATATAATAGTTTATCATGTCTTTACACTGCATCCCCAATTCTCACTGGACCATTGTTCTTCCTCTAATGTCATCCCTGTTCGTTTTTATAAAAGATTCCCTTGAATGGAGGAGCCTTTTAGATCTCCAGCATTGAAAGAGCACTGAACTGAAGTCTTTCAGCACATAGGATGATAATGGCATCACTCCTTCCAATACTTTTGCTAGTCGTTTCCTGGACATACAAATTGCTAGTGGCTTAAATTATTTACCAGAAGGGGACATCCACACCCCTCTGAGTGTCCTTCAGAGGAAATCTTCTCACTCACTGTGATGCCACAAAAAGCTGGAGAGGCATTGGCATTAGCCTTGCCTAGAGTCAAAATGTAACACAAATCTGAAAGACCTCTTCAATTCAGTACTAGTGAGGCACTCTTACATCCAGTGTTGGGATACCTGGGAGAATCCCTCATCGGCCACAGACTGTTTGCAGGCCGGTGGGAGGGTCTCACATTCTCCACCAGTTGGGAGCCAAGCACTGTGGGTTGCTGACCGAACCTGCTTATCCTGCCCTTGCTGTCTTGCCCTTCAGAATGCCTTCTTTTCACCAGAAGGTGCTCTGTAGCCTATGCCTCGATCCTGGAAGTGGAGATTTGCCTTGTAGACCAAAGGGGTAATAGAGGATGTGTTATTGGACGAGAGAGGTGTGGAATCTTGCACTCTACTGCAGGGTTCCTAAAAAGGACTGAGGCCTTGACACATCTTGGACCTTTGCCTCTGGAATCTGTTCATTAGGCAGATGTTTAGTATGTTGTCCCTGAGACCTGTTCTCTCAGCCTTCAATGTGGGGGAATGCCTGGTGACCCTAGAACTACTACTTTCATCTGCCAATCCTTCCCTCTTACAGGTGGTACCTACAGTTTACAGCACTAGCAGTTTATAGTTCTATCATTTGATCTGACAGCACAGAGTGTTCATCATGGTGGTGGCAGAGTCCTTCTATTTTTGTGCTTGCACAATTGGCTGGTGAGGGCGTGGTCCCCTGCTATTGTCACTGAATATCTTCAGTGCACCAGGATTTACTGCACTACTTGGACTTTACCATCAATGCTCACAAGCCTGACCCTGGGCCTGTGCAGAGACTGGAATTCATGACTGCTGTGTCCTATACCACTTGTATGAAGGCTTCCCCTTGACATTGCATGTTTGCAGATAATCTGTCTCAGCTAGCAACATTAGCAAATTCTATTCCTCTTAGGTCTGATAACCTCATGCATTCTAATGGTAAATGATGACCCTTCTATGGAGTTGGTGGGTCCGTTATCATGGGAGTCTCTCTGCTCAGTTGCATTTTTAGGACTGTTATAGATCTGCAGTAGTGGATGTGGCCAGTCCCTTCAGCCCTACGCAGGCTATAGATTCCTCCTCAATACATTACGATAACCGTAATAAGTTCAAGGCGATCGTGTCTGTGTTCCAACATGAAGCCACACCTGCACATAAAGATGCTATATCTGTGAACAATCACCTTTTCTCTGAAGGTGCTCCTCCCTTCCATCTTCGCAAGCAGCATTCAAGATCTGCCAGACATGACCACCATCCATTAAATCAACAGACAGGGTTGTGTTGGTTCTTCAACCCCGTGTTGGGAAGCAATGCAGGCTTGGGGCACAGCTCTGCAATGGGTTCTCATCCCAGTTGCGGCCCACCTCACAGTACTCCGAGACGCCTCTTGCTAGGAGACTACAATTGGGATATTTAGCCTGAAGTGATAGAAATGATCTTTTCCCAATTGAAATGTTTATGCATGATTCTTTTTACAGCATCCCTCAACAGGAAGTGTTTTTGGCTTTGTGGCCTACAATTCCCACAGAATGGTTCCCTGGGTTAGCATGCCTTTAAATCTCAAGCTGGTCATGGAGTTTGTTCCATTCTTTCCTATCGATGCTGCTTCTGCCCAGAGTTCTACAGAAAGTGCAGGGAACCAGGACCAACCAATCCTGATTGCCTCGAACAGGGTGAGGAAAATTTGATGCACTGATCTGTTGGAGCTTCACACTTGGCCCCATTTGTATCTCCCTTTCAGGGTGCACCTGCTCTTACAGCAAGGGAGATCAGTTCCTTCATTCCAGTTCCCGAACACTGCCAATGCGTGCAAGGAGATTGAGTGGTGCCAGTTAAGGCGCTTCTGTTTATCTGCAGAAGTAGCTGATGTCAATTTGGCTGCTACAAAAAGCACATCCTCAAAATCCATGTATGGACATTGCTGAACTATGTTTGAGGAGTATGAAGTCTGAAGACCAGAGTCCCTTTCTGTCACTCCATTCTAATGTTTTGCAGTTTGTACTATCTTTTGTCCAGTACGGTCTAAAAGTTGCAGGAGTGAAGGGCCATTTGGGTGCCATGCCCTCTCTACCTTCATGTCCTTTATTCAAGTTGATACTTGTGGTGCACTGTCTGAAAGGCTTACTTTGCTGGTTTCCTTCCACTCAATTCATTGTTCCACAGTGGGATTTGAATTTGGTGGTGTTACTCCTGGCATATCCATTTGAGCCAATGCACAATTGCCCAGTACAACTACTGATGCTCAAAATTGCTTTCTTGATGGCAAGAACATAAGCCATAGTCTGAACTGTAGGCCCTTTCAATCTAGCCACCTTAAAGAGTATTCTTCCTAGAAAAACTGAAGCTTTGCACCTGCTCTGCATTCAGTTGTATCAGCATTCCACAAGGTCAACTTCATCACTCTTCCACTATTCTTCTCATCTTCTTTTTACCCTTACAAGGAGTAGGAGCATCTGCAGAAGCCAGATCCCATATGTGTTATCTTACACCAACTGCTCTTTGTTGGCTTGCCAGGAGCTAAGAACTGAAAAGCGGTAACAAAGTACTTTATCTCACATTGGGTTACCCTTCAGATTAAGGTCTGCCGTGCCTTGGCCAAGAAAGACAAGCTCATGAGAGCTATAGCAGTTTTTACTTTGCTCACTATTGTTGTCCTAGTGACTGATGTTTGATGAGCGGCCACGTCGACGTTCTTACATACTTTTGATAAACATTATTGCCTCATGGCTCAAGCTCACAATGATGAATTCTTTGTCAGGGGCTGTTGTTTTGTTAATACTATTGCACTTTGGGACTCATTCATGAAATGAGTAATCTGCAGGAAGAATGAGCAATCAGAAGAAGTTACTTACCTTTGATAACCATATGTATGCTGGATAACTATATCTTCGGCTCATTCCTCACTCCCTCGAGTTATGCTATCCTTAATTAGATTGCAAGTTATGTAACTGTTTTCTCTACGGTTAGTGCCTCTGTCACTTATGCTCTTTCAGTGCCTCTCCGCATGCCTCAGTGGGGTGCGAAAAAGTACCAGGAACTAATGTAATTGTGCCAGTTAGCACCATATATGTTCCAGTGTTGTCACACCCTGGGCCCACAAAACAGGGTTAGAAGCTGCATGGTGCCACGTGGCCACTATGCACATCTGTTGCTAGGGATACGAGTTTCCGGGTCCGATTTGGTCGCTGGAGGTTATTCCTGAGTTGAGGAATTTGCCTAGAATGCACCAGAAAAAGTGTTAGTCAAGTTATCTAACTTTTTCTTTAGTAATACTTCAAACCCACTACCTGGACCCTAAATTAAAGTCAAAATATTTGAAGTATTTTATATTTGAATCTATGGCTTAATTGTCCTAATAATACTTGAACGTAATTAGTATCCTTAACCTAACCCTAATAGATACTAATTACATTAATAATGGGTACCTTTCATCAGTGTGAATTATCCTTATTAAATTAAGGGTTGGTTTAGTTTTAGTATTATGATCAAATAATTATCCGTGGACGAACGGTATTTGACTGCAACATTGCATTAATTGAAAGTGCATTTTATTTTTTTCGTAAAGTAAATCGAATACTATTCCTAAATCTTCCCCAATTATTTTCAGTTTAATAATAATTTTTTTTAGACATTTTTTTTTTTTTTTAAATAAAAAAACAAAACAAAAGGAAAACAGACAAGCAGTGCCCAGTGACATTTCAGTAGGAGGAAGATTTCTAGTCTTAAATCATAGCCGTACATGCAGGAGAGATAATAGACATCTGAGTTGAGGTATCAACCTAGGAAGACCACCAGAGGTCCAGGGCATCCTGAGGCCAAGTACCCCAGACAGGTGTACAGCAAGCATTATAGAATTACATAGTTGGCTGTCATAGTCACATTGTTATATAGAGGGTCTACGTCACCCCTCATCACCAGAGCCCTCCATGTCATCCTCTTCTACGAATTTATTAAGGAGAGAGCCCCGCAACATGATCGCACCTGAGGCACCCCCACCACACGAGTTGTGTGCATATGTATCTCTTCCGCCACCCCCCACTCACGCAGATACCGTTGCCATGAAGACATTAGTGGAGCTCGGTTACCCATCCAGCCAATTGCCGCTCTTCTTTTGGTCAGCACTGGTCAGCAACAGAGCCAGCTGGGCCATCTTGTGGTGTATCCTCTGTTCCCTTGGCTGAGCCACTACTCCCAAGAGGCATGCCAACAGGGTCAATGGAATCTCCATGTCTGTGGCCTCTATTTTTGGCATCACTTCCCCCCAGAATCCCTGAATGCCTGTGCATGTTCAGGCCAGATGCAAAAATTTGGCACCCAGCACCCCACATCACGTGCACTGTGCCGTCTATTGGGAGTTATTCTATTCAAGTGTCTGGGAGTTACGTGGGCACAATGCAAAAAGTTGACATGAAGCAGCTCAAATCTGATTGCAGGACACGTTCCTTAGTAATGTGCATGCACATTCCCAAGCAACATCTGTAACCGGTTCCCCCAGCTCCCTCTCCCAGGCTCCCCTTGAGGCGTACAGGGGGAGGAAATACCATATATTTTCTAATTGCCTTATAGAAGAATGAGATGAGGTGCCTACCCTCCCCACCTCAAACCCCCCCCCCGCACCACCAGAGTAGGCCGCCCAGCACCTGGGATGGCTGCAAAGCAGCAGGGAACCCCGCCGATACCTCCTGCGCAACCCTTTCCAGTTTGGCATAATCTAGAAAATGGCTCAGTCCCGCCTCAAAAGTTTCCTGAGCCTCCTGGAAAGTAACAAATACCTCCTCAGGGTGTAGGTCCCCGCCATCTGGCAACCCCCTGCCCACCAAAGGTCCATGGACATGTTGCTATCAATTGCCCTAAATGGGGCGAGGTCCCAAATGCGTAGCTCTCTATCAAATAGTGCTCTGTGTAGCACCTTTCCCACAACTGCCTCTCAGATTGCCGCAGTCTGTTTCACCAGATAGGGGACTGCCTCCCCAGACTGACCTCCCCGCATCAGCAAGTGCACCAATGTATTGTTCCCCAGCATGCCCAGGAGCAGCCTCTTCTCCCAGTTATCAGTCTCCGTCAGCCACCTCATGGCATGTTGTAAATTGGCCACATAATGGTAATGCTGCATATCGAGTATAGCAAGACCGCTGTCTTCCATATCATGTTTGAGAACCGATAAGACCACTCTACTTCGACTACCTGCCCAGACAAGTGAGATAAGCAGACTATCCAGTTTGCGAGAAAATGAAGACTGTATCGGGAACATGTCATTCTGAACCAGGTAAAGGCAGCGTGGAAAAAAGACCATCTTGGCCACTGCAGCCCTCCCCATCACCGACAGGGGGAGTCTACTCCAGAATGCCATGGAACTCTCAATATTAGCCATAACTCTGTCCTCATTGACGCGTTGATACTTGTCCTCAGTGTGGGCCAGCCATATAATTTAATACTTAATTTAATCTGTAGTCAACTCTATATTTAATTTTTAATAACTTTAGTTACATTACCTTAATTACACATTAATTGAGATTAAATCATATTAAATATACAACCTAACCCTTTTTCATTAAAATTATATTACAGTGCTTTTATCCTTTAATGGTGTAGTGGCCACCTCCATAGTGGTACTCTGCAATAGTCATAGTTGTAGTACCATTGATGCAGCGATGGTTCGCTGCACACACGAATCCTGTGCGATCACTCCTGCACTGCCCGCTACTTCATGTACTGCAGTCCCTTGAAGAATCTACTCTGAAGAATGATAGGAACCCACTTAGTTTTGGGCTCTCGGTAAGGGCTGGTTGCTGTGGCCCCAGAGTCTACTACATGAGGATGGCTGGGTATATAGATCTGCTGGAGCATTTATCACAGTGGGTCCTATAGAGAGGCCCAAGTGACTTGTAAGACACTGCACAACAATAATGTGTCAATATTTTAAGTCCTTTGCACGGCAGTGCAGCAGAAGTGATCTATGTATTCCTGTCCCACTCTCTGTGTACCCTCCGGCCTCAGTCTTGTACTGCAGGCGTCAGTTACCTTGTTTAGTGTTGGCCATGCTGTCAGCCGTGCAAGGGTTAAGCCGGAGCTTCTGAACTTCATGTTACGTATTATCGCAGGTGATAATATATCAAGTATACATAATGGTTACAGGTTTCCTAGTGCTTGCAGTTCAAGTGCGGGGCTTATAGCACCCCATGGCAGTCCCTATGCCCTGCCTACTTCTCCATAGCGAAAATGGGTGCATCATGGGAAGCATGACATGAATGAGGAAGGGATCCTACTTAGCTTTATTTATTTGATGTTCTTGCATGTGGAAAGGCCCCTGTGATTCCCATAGGGATCTTCAGCTGTACTTGCAGTATGTGGTGCCCGGTCCTGACCCGCCCCACCTAGAACCGATTGCCACTTGATGATTCAAAGGGCGACATCAGTCCTGCAGCAGTGTGCAAGTGTAAGCAGTGACACCCCTAAACAGGATACCAGTGGAATCTTCTGGAATGGTTGTATTAATTTTGCTGCCCCTTGCTGGAGTTGTACCTTATGATGAACCTAGGACTTTGAAAATGTTGGGACTGTTCTACCGCTGGTGAATCTGGCAAAGTAGATTTAGCGGGAAGTTGTTCCACAGAGTGACAAATTTGCAATATATACTCTGAGATGATACAAGGTATTTAGATTGTTCACAAATGATGGATAATATTCAGTCCCTTTGTACTGATAAACATTTAACCTGGGTGCAATATTGGGGGACTGATCCTCTTGCAAGCTTACTGGGGATAAAAATAAATGCGTAAACTTCTCTCGAATGTTGCGTTAGGATTGTACTCTTGAATACAGAGTACAAGAATGTCATGGCACACTAATGTGGACAAGACATTGAGGGACAAACTATCTAAAGTTTAAGTGCGTTTACGGAATTATAGATCATCTATTAACCACACCTCTGTGTACCTTGGCGATATATTTCATTGAGGTACAAATATGTGGCGTTAGATAAAGCAAATCTATACATGCCTACCTTTCAATATTTTGTCCACTATTCTTTCTACGATATTAGTATACCGTTATATTCTGTAGTCAATTTTCAGGATCCACTCCTTGTGTTATGACCAGTGTTTGATTTGTATTGAGAAAAATATATATATAATAGTGTGGAAGAGTGCTGCCAAATGCTGAGGTTGCTGAATATCATGGCTACCTACTTTTGATTCAAACTTGGGCCTCTTTCGTGTCCCACCCTCCACTTCCCATATCTTTAACGCGATGTTCCGGTTCTTCTTCATCAGTGCATTCCTTTACAATTTTTACAATGTTTTCCTGTGTTTCTCATCCTTCTCCTGTCTCTCTTTTCTGCCTTTCTCTCTTGCTCTGGGTCATAGTCTAATGATGATAGTTAAACGCGGTCCCCATGCAGTGAGTGCCAGTGCCCATCACCTGCAAGCACCTGCACAAATTAAGCCCTGATTGTCACATCACCAGACATATTCATCCCGAGACTTTTTGGTCAGTTTGTGGTTTCCAGCGGTATTTGCACTAGCAGAAATGTTCTTCCTTATAAGGAGTGCATTAAAACAAGTTTAATATCTGGAACAGTTTTGTTTATCAATATACATTTTACAGTTGATTTACTGAAACTAGTCTGTGTGTCTCTCCACCGGTGTGTATATTTTTGTTAAAGATTTAGCACTTGACGGTTTAATGATGGAGTGCTTAGTATGTGGCAGGTGTCGGTCAACTATGTAAATTTATTTTCTGTTTTTACTGTAGCTGAAATAGGTTTACATAATGGGAACTTGTCCTTTGTAGTGTTAATGGCCATGCTGGACAAACCACACATTAAATGCATACTTTACTCTAGTTCTCTATCAACTCTCTTTCCATATGGTGACTGGGGCATAATTTTGGGATAGTCTACTTTTTTCACTTCCGCTTTGCCTCTTAGATGGATAAATGCTAAGTTGCCATGTTCAGCATTAGCAGCCTTCTGTCTTCACTGGCACCAACTATTCAACCATGCCATTGTAAAATACAAGATTGCACTACCACTGTCTTCTGTTGTCTTTGCAGATGATGGCTCTGGTGGCTGGGACCCTGGTGGATTTAATCAAGAATCTCCGCGCTTTCGCAGGGATCTTGGTGGTAAGTCCTGCTTCCTTTTTAATTCGCAGTATTTTGACTCACAAAGGCGCCGTCTGGGTTCTGGTTCAGACTCCTCACTAAGAATTTATCAGAAAAATTGGTCAAGGTTGGCAGGTTACCTTGGGTGGAGGGGGTAAATGTAACTTTCTTCTGCCTAGTAATGCAGCGTACACAGTGGAAACTGAGGTATCTCATTCTTGAACCTGTGGTCTAGAAGAATCCAGAGGAATAGGGAAACTGTGGTGAGTGATTGAAAAGTTGAAATTAAACACAACTATAGCTTTAAAATCTGTTAGAAATATCTATGTTAAGTGTTGGTGAACCAGGAAGGAACCCCTTCCCTGCAGCACAGGGAACCGAAAATGTGTGCAGTTACTTTAGGAGCAAATGAATGAATGAATGAAAGACCCTGTGGCAGCTGCTTTCACTCCCTTTAAAGTGGGGTGTGCTCATTCAGTAGATTTTGCACAGTGGCACAAGATCAAAGGGTGCCAGTGCTTCACATAGTGGGGGAAGTTTTAGAGCATGTTGGAGGGGGTAGAGGGAAGTATTGCACCTACTAGAGGTTAAAAGGTGTCCAGATGATGGATCTAGTTAGCTTTGTGAAACACTCCAGGATACTGTGAAGAATTTCAAAATGTTTGTTTATTTATGCAGTACTAACCCCCCGCCCCCTATATACATAGTGTAATACTATGCAAAGCGTAGAGCCGCAGCAGTTCATGCTTCAATGAAAACAAGGTTGTCCAGGACGAGGACGATCACCTTACAAAATGTTCTGACCTGATGTTCACCCGAGGTACATATGACAAGAGGAGTACGAACTGGAATCATGAAGTTGGACCATGGAAGGTTCGATGGTTGGCTAGGACACTCAATTTTAACTTACCCGAAGGCATCCTGGCTCATGGATACTTAATTACCCAAAGGCCTTATACGCCATGAAGGCTTCTTTAGCTCAACCCAACCTTAATGGAAGTTGGTACAGCTCGCAGAGAGCAGCAATTATGCGCAACAGGAAGCACATCTCTGCATTCGAGAACCTCCATGATACGCAAGATCAAAATGTCTCAACTCGCGGTCATTGTATTACTGTAATCTAAAGGTGTTCAGGTAACCACGCAGATCAGTAGTCCAAGATGCTGAGCCTTTGGACCTAGATGATGGATCCCAATCCCAAGACTGCATTCTGGGCTCTAGTTAAATAGCACCACAAAACTTGCTACAGGTAGATGCCTACCACGTTTGATTTGTAATATAGGGTTCATCTGCATTCAACACGCATACCTTCAAATCTTTAATTTTCTTTCCCTTTTCTCTTGGTCATGTACTGCTCCATGAAGACTTGAGTTTCTCTAAAACAAGAACCCTAAGTCTTTGGCTTTCTGCACTGGCGCTGCTTTAGAATGTCACACAGCGCCCTAGTCTTTACGTTCAACAACAGAAGTGGCAGGTATGACCCTCTCTAGCACTTAAAAGGGTGCAAACCCCTTTGCAACATACATAAGCTTGTTACCAACCCCTGGGTCAACTTCTGCAGCAAAAGGATGCCCCTGTAAGTCAGATTAGACCTCCCAGACTTGCTGCCTTCCAAGTGTCAGTCAATGAAGAAACACCCTGTGGAATTCAGTGAAAAGGACTGTTGATAGATTAAAAAGACCAATATAAAGATGTGCCCCTTAACTAGCAGCCTTTAATCCTTTGTCACCCCAAGTGCCCAGTCGAAAGCCCTGATTAGGAATAAGGAAGACCTCTTTATTGTACATATTATGGCGCATTCTCTGCAGTTGTAAAGCACGCAGTCACCCCGGATAAAATCTTGGAGCTGAATAACATGTTACCCAGTTCAATGGTACTTAGTTTGTTGATCACAGAAGGATGAAAGGCTGACTGGACCTGCGGGCCTTGAAACTATGAGCACGAGGTCAAGCATAGATACCTAGTGGGGGCATACGTCTACTGAGGCACCTGGCCCCAAGCTTTATAGCATAAAACATTCCACTGAAGGGTTCAAGACCTGTACTCGCCATTTACTGCTATACCTCTCCTTAGTTGGGTCCGGTGCAACGCCCTAAATGTTTCTTCCCTATTCAGCAGTTAGTGTTGGACTGACTATCTTGGGGTGAGCCTGCCTTTGACAAAATGTGCACATTGCAAACACCGTACAAATGCTGGTAATGTAACACATGGTTGATTCTTGTCTGCCCATGAACACTGGTGAGCTAAAGAATGATGGAATGGAATATGTCCACAGCAGTTATCAGTGGTTCATATTTATTAATCCGTTTGCATCCATTACCTGTGTTTTGTCTAAGCAGTGGACATCTGAGCAATGCCCTCAGCCATTACCTCTATTTTACATTAGGGACCTGTCTTCACCCATAAAGGAAGTTTACAGAAACCCACTGTGCTGGACTCCCACAGCTGTACCCCGGGTTCCTGCCCTGAAGTCCCCGGGATCTCTTGATCCGAGTTTGTCTAATTTGCTAGTGCAAGCCTTTGCACTTTGTATTACAAATTACACAAGCAACAAAATCGGCCCCTTCTGTGGGGATCACCGAGCAGCAGATACTGTGTTGAGGTATCGTTTCCGATGTGGACCTAAATTTATGAACTTAGGGCCAGATATAGCAAACTCCGATTTTGCGAATCAGAAATTGCGAGTTGGTGCGATTCGCAAAATCGGATGCAGAACGGTGTCTCAGACACCGTCTACGAATCGCTATTGGGTCGCAAAGACCCACCTCATGAATATTAATGAGGTGGGTCACCTTTTGCGACCCCATAGCGAGTCCCTGCACTCACAGGGATGGTGGCCTGCTGAAGACAGCAGACCTCCATGTCTGTGACTGCTTTTTAAATAAAGCAGTTTTTTTTATTGTATTGCAGCCCGTTTTCCTTAAAGGAAAAATAAGTTGCAATACAAAAAAAATAACGAAACCATTTGGTTTCGTTTTTTCAGAGCAGGCAGTGGTCCATTGGACCACTGCCTGCTCTGAAAAAACATTTTGGGCAACATTCACAAACCTTCCCTTTTGCGAATGGGTTACCACCAGTGTGACACTGGTGGTAACTGCGAATTGCTTTGCGACCGCGTTTGCGGTGACAAAGCAATTTAGCATCGCGATACGAGTCGCAAATAGGAAGGGGACACCTCTTCCTATTTGCGAGTCGCATTCACATTTTGCGAGTCGGTACTGACTCGCAAAATGTGAATGAGCATCGCGATGAGCGTTTTGCATGGCGCAAACTGCGATTTTCGAAGTTTGCACCATGCAAAATGCTTCCTACATCTGGTCCTTAGTGCGGGGAAACAAGTGCACATGAGCTAGGGTGACCAGATTTTGAGGAGCAAAAACCGGGACAGGTCAGACATAAAAGAAGGACTAAATAATTTACTCACTTTTATATATGTCCTGTTCCAATTTTTTGTGTAGTTTTATGAATGTGTGCCTATACATGTGTGTTTGTGTACACATATAAACACACACATTTACAAGACTACATTTATAAAATTAGCTATGGTTTGACCTCCCACCCCAACCCATCCCCACCAACTTCTCTGCTCCCCACTCTGCCGGGAGCAGACAGGGGACTGTGTTGCCCGACATTCACAGATAAATTACTTTAATTATTTCACACTTTATAGGTGTCTTTAACTTATGCTTCCCTAGATGATCTGACCTTTGTCCCAAAAACCGGGACATTTATTTAATAATTTGACCTTTGTCCCAAAAGCCGGGACATTTATTTAAAATTAAGAGAAGCGTCGGGACACCGGAACAGTCCTCTAAAAACCGTGACTCTCTGGGGAAATCCGGAACGTCTGGTCTCCCTAACATGAGCGGAACAAAGTAAAGAGGGAAGGAGGGAAACTCAGAAAGGTGCTGAACAAGAAAGGGGGGACATGCTTGGAGGAGGGCAGTAAAAGAGGAAGACAAAATGGCAGGAAAAAAGGAACCGACTATATATATATATAGATATATATATATATATATATATATATATATATATATATATATATTTTAAATGCAGCACAACAAAAGGGCTGAAGTAGAAGTTTCTTAAAAAAAACAAAAATGGAAGACAGTCCAAAAAACCCCCCCGAAAGATTAAAGAAAAGAAAGCAGTCAAATATCGCCATAGGTTTAAAGGAAACAGACGCACAAAGGAAATGAGTCAGAAACGAAACAGAAAAAAAAAAGAACAGGTTGTGCTTCGCACAGGTTACAACAGGTGCGAGATCTCGTTAGATTACCCATTAAATTGTAGCAGCCTAGCGCTGAGCATATCACGGCTCTAGGAAATTCCCAGTGCTATTCGACTGACGGACAGTAGATGGCACTCTATGAGCAGCTTTCCCTTTATCAGCAGTAAACCTTGGATGAGAGGGATGGTCTGTAGTGCTGAACCAACGCTTGTGAGCCAGTGGACCATCTGTCCCGTGCCAGTTGGAGAGCAGCTTGACCTGTGATTTAGGTGTCGTTCTTTAGGGTCCAATTTAAAAGCAGAAACGTCACAGGATGGCAGATCCCTGCACTGCGTGTTAAGCCATCGAATGCCATATCCCTCAAACTTCAGAAAACCATGTAGCCATGTGAAACAAATGTAGGCCATAATTTATTTTCTTAAGAAAAGGCTCCCACGGGGAAAAAACACAGCTGTGAAACTTTACCCATTGGTGAAGTTGTGCAGAGGCGCAAAGCTCGCGCAGGGGGCAGAGGTAGCAGAGTCTGTCAACTTGGCAGAGCTCTGCTGGTGTAATCTAATGTTTCTCCCTGCTGCTGCGGATCACCTGTGTAAGTGCTGCTGGTCTTGTGGCAGCTCACTGAAGGGAGCTGTGTATCCAGCAAGTGTAGACGAACGTGTGTGTGTGTGTGTGTGTGTGTGTGTGTGTGTGTACAGTGTTTTAAATGGGGGAAAAATAGAAGTACAGGTACTCACTATTCAGAGTACCTGCTTCCTCCTGAGAAGTGACGGTACTCTCCCATAAATGTATGTCATCAGTCATTAAGTGCAGGCACTCTCCCTCTCAAATTAAAGAAGTGTAGGTACTCGGCACCGCAAAGTACCTGCCCATTTAAAGCACTGTGTGTATGTATGCTTTTTCAATGCTTTAATACTATTCTTGTCTTATATGCTATATAAAAGCTTTAAATAAATAAAAATATATATATATATATATGCATATGCAAAACACAAAGGAGAACTCTGGGAAGTTCCCAATTTTAGGTGGAGAGCTGCTCTAGTAAGGAGCGCCCTGCAACACCAGCGACACTCTAGATTTGCTCACCTCAAATGTCTGCTTATCTAGCAAAGTATTTAAGCATAGGATCAGCACAGTGCTATCCTCGCCGAGCTAGATAGTGACAAAGTCTTTTGCCATTTGTACAGCAAAATCTTTAAGCATAGGATTGACATAGTGTCATCCTTGCCGAGCTGTAAAATGACAAAAGCTGTAATACTGTGCCTGGAGTGGTAAATGGCTTTTGTCAGGTGGTAAAGGGCCTTGGTATATATATATATATATATATATATATATATATATATATATATATATATATATATATATAATTGGCAGTCACCACTAGGTAGTTCTAGGTAGGACCTATTTTCTATATTCTATATAAAGTTTATTTATATATATATATATTAATATAATATATAAAAAAAATAATTATGGTATAGCACCTTACACATCACTTCTGCATATAATTTCATTGCATGGCACTGATGGGCTGATTGGTCTGATACAAAACACTGAAGTAAATAAATCAGTGGAGTACCCCTCGGTAACCATGTTTCACTGTTCCTCAGATTCATAGCGGAGTTGCAAGGTTTCTACCAAGCAAGAACATTTTTGTCAATGAGTATGAAACCTGCATTTTCCTACATCTCAAACTTAAAACGGAACCGTTCTCGAATGCGTGTGAAAGGGAAAAGACTGCCTCGGGTTTGAAATGAGTTTTTAGCCAGCATGTACAAAAGTTATCATTTTAAATGCGGTTAAACATCTGTGGTTTATAGTGGATGCAATTAAAAAGATAGAGAAATGTTCCTTCAGTTATGTAGGCAACACAATGGGAATGGAGAAGAAGGGCTGAAAGAGAGTGAGGGTTGGTTACGGATTCTCAGATGCGCAGGGACTGCCACGCAAGAACTAATGGAATATGTTAGCGCGTGGATTGATCCGACACTGGATTCATAGGTACCTGAAAGCATTTAATTTACTGTTCATGGAGCACTGAATTAATTCCACAAATGAATCAAATAGCTCCATGGTGGACTTTTTCATTGCTCTTTTACTCTTTCTAACTTTGTAGTATGTCATTGTTGTATCCAAACCAACACAACTGCAGACGTAAAAGTAATTTGGTTCCCAATTTCATTTTTTTTTTTTAGACATACAGTTAAGATATTACATAACAGACAAAATAGCAACAGCAAACCTCTCACTAATATCCTCTTGAGGTCGGTGGCTTGGCCACCAGATTCCTCTTGCCGAGAAGCCCATCATAAACCTTTAGGACTATTTGGATCGGCTGCAACTGCACTGGATTGTACATAAATCCGGGCTCTAAAAATTAGACTCCCTTTTAGACTCCATTCTCTGCAATTGGGTTTCTGCCCGAGGATAGCAATCTGTCTGATTACAATGGTTTCCCAGTTGTAATGCAACTAAGGTCTACTAAAGACCACAGTGGCAGTGAAGAAACATGTAGGTGCGGCACAAATATAAATACTGCTGAGGGTGCAGTGACTAGTGAGTAGAAATAATTGAAAAAAAATGTCTTCCTATAGAAACCAACCTAAACACAACTACACGGTGATGACCATCACTGTGTGTGTGTATATATATATATATATATATATATATATATATATATATATTCACTTAAAAACTAAACGTTACAGGGACATTATAGTCAGATTCTGAATTTACTCACACAAAACCATAGAAATTAAGCAGGTATAGTTAGAGTAATTTCAAATAACTATAACTCATGCCCTCGCCAAGCACATTTTACTTTAAAAAATGTGCTCAGTCTCCGATCTTGACATAATGACCACAAAAGATTTTATTGTGGGCTGATAAGTGAGTTCTCAGGTACTGATCATAAAATAGAAAGCTTTTGACTATGTAATGTAAGATGTACAATAATGTAATTGAAGAACACTGCACAAGTATCTGTCTGTCTGATCATAGCGAATATGGGTATTGTGAGCTAGTGAAAATGGTAGCTTAATGCCGTGTGCAGTATTGACCTGTGCACATCTTTAAATATCCAGGTCTTTGTCTGTCTTTATAATATATGCTTCCCTCCTTTTTAAGGTGGTCTACTACTCTTTCGCTATCATTGGCATCGAGCTTTTCCAAGGTGCGGTTGTGCCACCAAGAAATGGAAGGTAAGGCTCTTACTAGCAATGCAAGCGTTGCTTAAGAAGGGATTCGGAAGCATCAATGTGTACATTTTAGGAATTTTAACTTTTGTTAAAAAATTATATTCCAATGTAAAAGTAGCAAATATTTTTGGATTGGCTGTGGATCCTCTTAGTAACAGAGATTTCCGCTAGGCGGGCGGGCTAAAAGTCAACTCACTTGTAAGAAGGTGTAGACTGTATCTGGAAAGTTGGGTTTTTGGGCGGATTGGTGTGGTCGAGCCAGTTGAAGTCCTAAATGGAAGCCAGTTTCACTGCTATTTGTATTATGGCTGGTGTGCACATTTTCATTGCTCATTGTGCCAGCCTTGAAGGAGGACTGTAATCTTGTGGGAATCAGATGCTTATCATGGGAAGCCAATGATTTGTTTGAGGAAGAAAGCCTGTCGTGGTATTGGTGCTGCTACGTGTTGTGGGAACCAAACTGTATGCACAAGACCATCCGGAGGAGTCTGCTCTAAAATATGAAACGGAGGCTAGGTCTTCAGATCTTCACAAGTTGGAGGCATGAAGGTGCATCAGGAAAGGTTATTCAGAGGTGTATGAAAAATGTGTAAGTATGTATTACAGTTTTCTGGACAGGATTCTGGGCTTCGGACAGTAGGCCCCGGTCACTTCCTTCACTGGCGTAAGATCATGAAACATCTTTTCTTGTCTATATTCTCAGTGGACACATTTTTCGAGCTACGCTCCCCAACAGTTCATCCCCACGGCCTTGACAAAGTCCTGATTTTTCTGTTAGAATAGCTTGCTCAGTGGGTTGTTTCAGCACATGTGGAGTAGAGCTTGAGCAACTACCACTGAATAGCAGGAGTGAGGTTATCCAGGAAAACACTACTCAGTGTTTGAGGGGAGGCAGGGGACACTGGCAAACAAGTGACAAAGAGGATGTTTCTTGACAAAGTCAACCCAGTGTACTGCATGTCAGTGGGGGTCTAGCATTTCAGTTTTTATTTTTCTGAGGCTTTCAAAGCATTTACTCACATTCCATCTTAGAAAATATATGTATGTGGGGACTTTTTCAGGTTCTCCGGGGCAGTCAAGAGTTACTGGGGTGGTACTGTCGGCCCAAGCTGTTTACCAATGGGTCCTGCAGTCTAACCTTACTACTTGAGCCCAAAACCGAACACCAAGCACACCACTTTAGCAGTTGACCCTTAGGAGAGTAAAGTCTAACAGATCAAGTCTTACTTGTGTATCAGTAAATCAGTGTCCAGCCAGTACTTTAATACTCACACACAACTTTGCCTATTATGTCTGATGGCTGTTGCTGCTCGGGTTACCCAGTGCTGGGATGCCCCACTTTGGACAGCCATGCACTTTATAAAGTCATAAACTCGAACTCTGTTCAGTCATTGTACATAATCATTAGCGGCCTGCAAAATGGCTCTACCACTGGTAATTTAGTAATAGGGTAATCTGTGGTGTAATCTCACCTAATCCTAGTAGGCCAGTCGTAAGTGGTAATACTCACATTCCTCCAAATTGGAATCTTTAGTATTGAAGCTCCTCTGGCCGAGTTCACTCTTTGCATAGGAGTATGACACTACATCACATAATTATGCAGCTGTTCATGGCAAAATTATAGCATATAACTGAAAGACGAGTGCTGTTTGCAGCAGTTATGTTAAGCACCTTTTAGCACAAAAAGTGTCCTCACATCAAAACTTGAAGCAAGGACTAATTTCGATGTACAATACAGCGCTAAATGGCGGGTTTGCATTTTGCATAATTTTATGTAACTTTCCAGTAATTTTGTTTATCTCCGCCAAAGCACATTATGCAAACTTCACACACTCCCCCTGTTTGCATTCACAGTAACTCCAAACCTTCTGTCCTTTCAGTGGTGGTTTGACGTGTGGTTCAATGTTAGCTGCTCTCGGTGGTGTGTGCCATACGCGCTTGTTCTTCTCCTTGGGTCAACCAAAATTGGTTGCAGTCCATGTTGCACATATTGGCGTGCACTCAGTCGATGGAGCATAGGCAGCGATTGCCATGTTGCTCGTGGTGAGGAAGGTTTGGATTGTTAGGTTCGGATTGTTAGGTTCTTTCTCAGGCTCATACAGCCAACTTTCCAAACAAGCTAACAGCCCACTCTGGTTGCAAAGGTGTATCGGGTGATATCCAGTGTCTTATGTTGTCGGTTGCAAACCGTGGACTGGCTTCCTTCAGGACACAGTTTAGTCAGGTGTAACAGCGGACTGCGGTTGCAAGTTGATGGGCGCCTCTGGCTTCTAGGCATTCACCTCTGTTAGTAGGCTCAAACAGCACTTCAGGTTCTTTTTTCAAGAAGGCCTCCCAACATGGGGCGTTTAAAAAGCACGTGCTGCTAGTGCACTCTGGTCACCAGATGTTGTGAGGGGTTCAGGTATTCTTTGTGCTACAAGAGCCATTAAAGTTCATTTATTAAGCCCCCTTTACTGTGCTCCTGGAGGAGCACCTCAAATGCCCCTCCAGCAGTCGGTGCACTCCACAGCAGCTTTTCCTGGCAGGTAGTCTAACTTCTCGAGGTTTTCAATGCGGCCAAGGAGTTTGAGGTTAATACCCCACCCTAGAACTTAGAACAAGTTCTGGATCACCAGTGATGCGAGACCCTGGGTTCTGGTGGAGGAATCCTGGCACACTGGCTGGAAGTTCCTTCCACATCTTTACACTAAAGTTGCAGCAGTATTTATGTATATGAGATTGGTTCTGAGCAGTTCTGCCTTTCCACTTTTTTCACTGGGACTGGTCCAGCCAAAGGTTTGTCACCAGGTGTGAGCAGGATGGTGGAATGGGGCTAGGAATCGCCGTTTATGAGAATCCTACAACAAGGGCACACTGGCAGGAAGGCTTGCCCTACCACCTGGCTCTTAACTAGTGGGGCTAGTCTTCCAAGAGAACAATAGGCCAAGAATCTTCAGGTAGAAGTTTTCTAGGTTAAAAGGGTTCCCATCTCCCTCTAGCTCCTTATTCTGACTCACTACATCCCTGTAATGTCTTCTGCTGCTCAGGCTCTTCTGGCTGTAGCAAATACAAAACGGATAACAGCCTGGTTCTGGCTGCCTGTGTCACACACGCATCATACATGTATCTACCACACTACATGGTACACATATGCAACATGGATGGGCAGAGGACTGGCAGACCAATCTAAAACCATGAGAAAGGGAGGTAGGCCACGCTCCCTAGCAGGCGATGGGTAAACAGGCTCGTCCTGCTACTGGAATCACATCCCTACCCTGACAGTATTCGGCTTACTGGGCTGTAGAAGGATGCACATGGTGTGTGTCTCCAATCACAGAGCTCTGCTTCTCAATGTATCTAGTTTATTGATTGTATGCATGTTGAGACACTGATCTAAAAGGTACAACTTAGTATGGTGAATTGGAAGCAGGGATGCACAACCTTCGAGCCATGCAGGGGATCTTTCTTTGATCCAACAATGAATTATAAGGAACAAGAGCTGTTTGAGAAGATATATCCATAGGGAATGAGATTTTGTTTTGCAGAGGCCACATGCATGAAGTGTTTTTCGCAAATGGCCCAATTTGCGCAATCGGGCCATTTGCGAATGCAAATAGGCATTTTTGTATGTACTAAGCCGAACTTGTGATTCAGTGGCTTGTTATCGAAACAGAACTTGGGTTTGCGATTCATTATTAAGATGGGGCGTGTTTAGGGCATCTCTCCTAATACCGAATATCAGTGGTATGTATGAATCTTTTGCAACCGGAATGCAGTTGCAAAACATTCACATTTTACCACCAACTTCAAAGAACCCATTCGAAGTTAGTTACGGGTCCCAAAAGGACCCCTTCCCTTTTGAGAATGGTTATAAAAATATTTTTTTAAGAGCAGGCAGTGGTCCCTTGGACTACTGCCTACTCTTAAATCTAAAGAAAACCTTTAATTTTTCTTCTTGGAGCACATCTGTTTTCCTTTAAGGAAAACAGGCTGCGTTTAAAATAAATAATATTGCTTTATTGAAAAACAATCAGACCTGATGGTCAGCTGACCCCAGCAGGCCACTATCCCTGTGATATATATTTTTTTTTTTTGCGATTACCAATGTCGCGTTGGCTCTCATTATCCTAATGAGACTACTGGATTTTTGGTTGACAGGGTCGTTCTCAGTGCGGGGGACTAAGTCTATACCACAGAGAAGGACCCTTGCCACCCTTAAACCGGTTTTGCTCTGGGCTAACTAGCAGTGCCTCATCTCTCCCAAAGGGAAGGGATGATTGGGCAGCCGAGCGCATTACATCTTAGAGCTTCTCAGGGAAGTCGTGGTCACTCCGATCCCAACCAGTTCTCTCATACCAAGTGTGGTCTCCTATACAAATGACAGAGGCAGTTTAAGTTTTACAGATTGATTTAATAAAACAACTGCATTTTAGATAACAGGGCATGAGCCGCAATAACCAGAACCATACAACACAGTAGGATTGAAATAGTAACGAGGAGAGTAAAACATAAAAATAACGCTATCATAGTGCTATTAGATTATGTTCTCTCTTCTAAGTTCTATTTTGAGCACAGCATGTTAAGCTCTAAGCTTGCCTTTCAGGTTCCCCTGGAGGACATCAACCCTCATACCTGAGCAAAGGCCTGTGATCTGGATCAGCATCTGCAACAGGGCAGTCAGCGTCTAGTTGTGGTTCCCTGGTTGGAATCTCCCTCTTACTTGTACTAGGACTAGGAAGTGTTTTTATAATCAACACGCCGGTGTTCTAAGAAACGTCCCTACGTAAGAATGTGTACTTTCTACGAACCCTAAAGACTAAACTCCTACCACGTCTATCGGCAATGTACCAGACTGTATCCTTGACTGAAGCACAGAGCGAGCAGGAATGTATTGTTTGAGAACTCCGGTGCTGAAGTAAGCTAAACCGTCTGATAGAAGAAAATAAAACAAGACTGTGAAACTGGTTATTGAAAAATAACAGTACAAGGCTGAATAAAATGCATCTGGAACAAAGTGCACAGAGGCCTAATGCTTTAAGCAAACGTGCAAAGGCTACATTAAAAATGGCTACACTACACCAATGGGTTACAAACCGAGACCTACCACATTAATATTCATGAGGTAGGTCTCTTTGCGACCCACTGGGAACAGCAAAATGTGTAGAACACATTTGTACATTGGTTGGTGTTTGCAATCACCAAATAACCAATTGCAAAAATTCTCTATTTAGTAATTGCAAACATTTACCTTTGTACATGTAACCCTTAGGTTCTTAACCGTGAGTTTATGACTAAATCAATTTTAGATGGGTGTTTACAAAATGTAACATTTATGGTCTATGCTCAGAGGGATTTTGCTGACAAATTTATTTAAGTGCAAAAGGTCATCAGCTGGCGCGACCGTTAACTGGCCTGGAACAAGAATTATACAAACACATCATGTGTTGGGGGATCTGCCACTACTTTATCACTTCTACGTGGATTAAAACAACAACGAGCTAAAGTAATTGTGGTGGACAACAAATCATATATGAAATGTGCAAAGTAGATTCTATCTTGAGGTTTCTATGAAATAGGTGTAACTTTAATAGAATTTTTTTTTTTTTAATTTTTTTAAATAAAATGTGATCTGGAACGAAGGTAATGTGGAAAAACAGAAACAAAGTATTTAGAAGTATTTTAATTATCACCTGCTCCTGAAGTTTAAACATGCTTTAATGCCATAGGTTAAGATGAAATGTGTATGTTTTCTTTTGACAACCTTATTTTCTCAGTTCTTCATTGCTTATTGGGGGGGCTCTTCAGTCTTTTATAGGTGTTACCTGTTATAAAACAATCAGCAAATACCTTGCAACAATGCATGTGGCTGGATCATTAATATACCTGGCCTGGTCAAAGCCAAAGGTGTACATCCCGTTCTGGTTAAAACACTAATCCGCAAAAACCTTTAAGTGAAGACCATCTGTTGTAACTCCCCATTCTCTAGAACGGTAATGAAGTCCAACCCAGTAGCCTCAGTTTTTATAGGTTGACTACTTGAGGAGTCACTCCCTTCCCTACTAAATGACGATCACCCCTTTCTTCGTTCTTTGATATGGACTGAACAATACGGTGTTTATTTCCTGCCATTCATGCAATTGAATCAAAATGGCCCAAATTTGACTTCGTGTTCTTATCCTGGGATGACTTTAATTCAGATCATATCTAGCCACTGCAACTTTTTCAGGAGTAACTTACTTTTCCTTGTACATTAAAGGTTTGTCAAAGTCTGTTTGCTGCTGGACATTAGCAATCATTTATTGGTAAGAAGCATCATTGTGCACTGTTCTCATCTTGCAGCATTTCTGTAAACTCAACAACTAACAACCTCACCAGCCAGTGTGGCACCTTTGAGCAGTTGGAGTATTGGCCAAACAACTTTGATGATTTTGCCGTAAGTATGGTTGTTTTTTTTTTCTTTTGCTTTTGATATTCTAGCTTGCAGGCTAGTACTTTATATTTCTCCCTAGCAGTTTCTGGCTTGCTGTGGTTCCCAGTCTCTCTACATTAGGAAGTCCCCTTGTGTGGATGGCTTCTATTTTGCAGTGATTGTACAGGAGCTTCCAGCAGTACGCTCTTTATCAATGACTTGTTTTGAGTATACCCGATATGGCATGCCTCGTTAATGTACAGCCAAGCTTCCTTGGCAGCCTTCTTCAAGCCCCTCGGATCCTCTAGGTCCAGATTTGGCTAGCAGTTCAGGGATCAATACATGACCTCATTGTCACTTCTCCATTCTCTACCCTTGTACCTTAGGCTGCTCTTGTGACTCTGTGGGATGTGATGGTGGTGAATAACTGGCAGGTGTTCCTGGATGCCTTTTCAAGATACACAACACCGTAAGTGCCGCCTGTCCTCCTGTTTCATTGTTCTTTCCTTATGGAAATGTATATCTGCATGGCTGCATGCTTGAAGCGTTTGGCTTACAGGGGTTTGCTGATACTCTGTACAGGACGCCTTTGAATAAAGCCCGGGTACCATCCTATCACTGCTTTCAAACTTGGCTTCTCTCTGCGGCAGTGGTAATAGAAGCACATAAAAAGTGAGTGTGTTTGTGTGTGTGAGTCGGTTTCAAAAATGCATTTACAGTGTATACAGCAAAAAAAAAGAGCAAATCATAAAATGCTCTGAATAAACAACCACGATCAACCAAGTAAGCATATTCTAGTTGGCTCTGGTTCTTGAGGATACATTACTGCATTTTTGTATCGACCCATTTATAGGAGACTTCTCAAAGGATCCCCTTGTATAGTCTTGAATACATTTTTCATTTAATGAAGCATTATTTCCCCTAAGCTAGGTTTATGGCATAGTGAAATGCATTGGCCTTCATTTTTATGATCTCTCCTTTGCAAGGCCTAACATGCTTTTTAGGTTGAGTAAGTAGCTAGTGCTTTTGTATCATCAATCTAGCAATTCAACCCTTGACAAGGTCATGAAGTGCTCTTCTAGAACCGGGTTAAAAAGGTGCTTGTAGTTTAATCTATGTGGGAAGGTTGGGCAAAGTGGTGATGTCTCTGGTATGCTAATCTTTGCTGTGCATCAGCAAGCAATGTTGAATAGGCCTTGGGGAATAGATGGAGTCAGGAATAGTGGTATTTGCAATCTTTAGGGTGCACTGTGTCTCATATAGAATTATGCCATTGATAAGTATCAGTGGGGTTCATACTGCGTAAATCATATGGAGTCTTGAGGCGCCATTAATAGGCCCTCCACTATGTGCAGTGCACTTAGTTGTGACAGTAGATGCAACTCAATGAAGGCAATGCTAAGACCACCATGAGAACACTATATGGAGTCTACTTGGAGAAGCGATGGTGCCCGAACATACAAGAGGCATTTTAAGCCACCAGGAATGAACATTCTATCCCCATTGGAGATTGGATTGTAGTATGTAATTTTCAGACATATTATGGAAGTAGAATCGATCAAGTCCTATTTTAGAAAGGAACGGAGTATTTTTTTTTTTTTTTTTTTTATAGCTTTTATGAACTGGTGGTTATCCTTATTCTTATGGAATAAGGTGTTTTACAATTTTACAGGTTTTGAACAACAAAGTCTTCCTACGCAGGTTTTTGTTGAAGAGGGCATTTAACAGGAACAGTGCCATTGCTGATCTACACTTTCACCTGTCAGTGTATAGTGTACATTTTGGACAGAAAAAAGATTGGGTCAATAATGTGCGTTGTCCTATGGGTAAACTGGATGGCTTTGAAAAAGAATCTTCTTACCATGGGTAGTTAATGACTATGGTCTTGTCTGTTCAGGCTAGAACCTTGTCTGACAGCAGCATTCTGGACTGCAGTTTGCTCATTGCATTTTTGGTAAGTCTGTTGCAGTAGTCAAGATGTGACAAAACTAGGTGTTGCAAGGACAGAGCGCTGGGACCAGAATGAGCTTGTGTCCATGATGCCTCATGTTAAATAGTGTGTTCTCCCCGAGCACCTAATCCCTTGTTTGGTGATGCAGAACAGTAACAAACTGAGCGGCAGGGAGACCGTACATAACTATAGACCTGAGAAGCCATTACTAGACCCCCCCATCCAAATTACAAACAGTGTCTTCTGTAAGTAGTTTCTTCCTACTGCTCCTATCAGCTATGCATTCACTGGTGTGGTCATGTTAGTCCTGCTTTTAGATCACCAAACTTGCAATACTGATAGTATCATGTTCCTGCTGTGAACTGTATGAGATAGGAGGAGATATGGTGCTAAGTGTCTTTACATGGGCAGAGCATTGGCTTTGAAGGTTGTGGTGGTATTTTGAAGAGGACATGATCTGTATTTCATAATCAAGTCACTTGGATGGAGAAAATAGTCACCTGCATATGTTTTGTATTAATGTGGTAAAATGTTATCATTGTAACGGTGAGGAGCCTGATGAGGGGTGTATATGAGGCAGAGTGGGGTACGAAGATCATGCCTCTTGAATTTGATTGAACAATGTTGATTTGAGATATATTCTTAAGGTAACCATAAGCAAAGAAAGTGGTGCTCGTCAATTTCAGGGTAATTTTAAAATGCCACAGGTCTCATCTCTGAAGTCTCATGATGTCAATGCTCCATTTAGAGTATACAGTACTTGTTTGCCAACTTATGTTGAAGGAATCCAGGCGTTCATTGTGCAATTGTTTGGGGTTTTAATTCAGTATTACAGCTCATAAGAGCGTAAATAAGTTCAAGCCACCAGATACATTTCTGGTACCTCATTGGTGTAGCCTTTATTCATGCTAATCGAAACTGTTTTTCCGACTAGTAGGAACAGCAACTACATAACGGTGATTAAAAGATTTCATGAAACATAGTAAACAATCATAGACCTATATACCACTTCATAACCTATGGCACCCAGTACTGGGTGATTAATTATGGATTGTGTTCCATTGATAAAATAGAAACTAAAGAGTAGCGTCATGCTGGCTTGACTAACGTTGACTGACATTCTCAATCGTTGTATTTGTTGGGAACTTTAGTTAACTTTTTCAAGTGATTTGAGAGTTGGAGAATAATGCTCATTGACCACGCTATAGAATGTAGAATCTCTTGGATAGACAGCCCTTTGTTTAAAAATGTAAAAAGCTAGTAAGCTGGCAGGAATGCACTAGGCTGAGATGAGGGGAGCAAGTGGGTTCCTGGTAGGATGCTGTGGGAGTGCTAGGAAATATGAGGTAAAGGTGGCCCTGTTTCACATCCAAGCAGCTTGTACTACCAGAGTTATCCAGTTTCAGAGCCACATATTTTATACAACTGCACTTACGCATTTTGCCACAGATAATGAATAAGTGCACACACGTTCTCCAGCACTGCCAATCATCTTTGAGCTAGTTATTAAAGTTAGTGCAAAGAATATTGTTAGAAGTGGGGTCCCTAGTTGGCAGTGGTTTGCACCCTGTCTAAGTAGGGACCCTCACTCTAGTCCGGGTAGGGGAGCCTCACAGGTAAGATAACCCCTGCGCACCCTTGGTAGCTTGGCACGAGCAGTCAGGCTTATTTCAGAGACTATGTGTAAAGTATTTGTGTGTACACTCACACCTACAGAAGGACTCCACACCAATTTAGAAAAATAGCCATTATTTTTCTGAATAAAACAAAACTAAAACAACAAAAATCCATCATACAGAAGATATAACTTTTTAAAGGTTGTATCTGTTTAACACAAAGTACCTGGGATGCGCCAAAAAATTATGCGGGATGCAGGGCAGGCGAGGTGCCAAAAAGTGAAGCATTGGTTCCTTACTGCGCAGGGGAGATGTGTTGATTCTTTCCTTGCAGGAGAGGCAACATGTCTGTTCCTTACTGCGCAGGGGAGGTGATGTGTTGATTCTTTCCTCGCAGGAAAGGCGATGCGTTGATTTTTGGACACGCAGCCTCGGATCCTTCCTGCGGTGTGAGGTCAATGAGACATTGATACCCCTGGAATGATGCGTGGAAAATCCAGATGAGCTATGTTGATGGAGGCACTGTGTCGATCATGCAGCCGCAAGACAATCTCTGCTCCAATTCTTTTTTTTCTTTTTTTTTTTTCTGCTGCAACGCGTCAGTGCATAGATTTTCTTCTTCGGGTCACTCCAAGGACTGGAGTTGACACCACTTGGCAAGTCAGGCTGGCAGATTAAGTCTTTGATGTCCCCGAGACTTCTAACAGGATTCAAGCTCAATTCAAACCTCTGGAGAACGTTGGAAAGCAGGATGTAGAATCAAAGTCCAGTCCTTTCATTCCCAGGGCAGAAGCAGCAAGCCAGCACAACAAAGCAACAGGCAGAGTGGCTGTTCCTCCTACGGCATCTAGCTCTTCTTCCTCATAGAATGTCCTTGGTCTAGAAGTGTTCTAAAGTTGTGGTCTCAGAGGTCCAATATTTATACTAATTTCTGCCTTTGAAGTAGGCAAACTTGAAAGGAAAGTCTTTGTACTGCACAAGACCCTGCCTTTCCTGCCCTGACACCAGACAAACTCCAGTGGGTTGAAGAGTGTTGTGTAAGGACAGGCACAGCCCTATTCAGGTGCAAGTGTCAGCTCCTCCCACCACTCTAGCCCTGGAAGACCCATCAGGATATGCAGGGCACACCTCGGCTCCCTTTGTGTGAGTGTCTAGAGTGAATTAAAAAAACAGCCCAAATGTCATCTGACACGGATGTGTATTCCAACGACAGGCAGAGGCACAGAATCCCCATGTTGACCAATGGGAAGGATAGGCCCTGCAACAGTGGAAACCGAATTTAGCAGTATTTCACTATCAGGACATGTAAAATACCTTTCCTACCTTTTTAAATACACTGCACGCTGCCCATGAGGCCTACCCTAGGGGTGACTTACATGTAGTAAAAGGGAAGGTTTGGGCCTACACACACAAACACACACAAACTCTGCAGTGGCAGGTCTGAGCCATGGTTTCTGGGCTACTAATGTGGGTAGCACAATCAGTGCTGCAGGCCCACTAGCAGAATTTGATTAACAGGCCCTGAGCGCACACAGTGCACTTTACTGGGGACTTACTAGTAAATCAGATATGCCAACCATGGATAAACCAGTACCATTTAGACGGAGAGCTCTTGCGCTTCAGCACTGGTCAGTAGTGGTAAAGTGCCCAGAGACCTAAAGCCAGCAAAAAAAAAGTCACCACAGAATCAAAAACAGGAGGTCAGAAGCAAAAAGACAGGGGGAACTCTGCAAAAAGGGCCATTTCCAACAAATATGAACTAACGCTTCAACTCTGTTAGGCCTTTGCCTGTCTGGCTCCTTGAGAGCCATTGCTGGTTCTTCAAACGAGACAGAGCTGTTACTACAAGAAACTACAGAGAAAGTTTCTGACCTTTTGAACTAGGACCCACAGAAGCTTATATGATGCCCTGTTGCATCCCTACTAACCCCAGGATGGCCTGTGCCTAGCCCACAGGGCGATTGGGGGAAGTTGGGCATTTCTTGATATTTCCATGCATGGAGAGTGCTCACCAGGGACCGTTTTAGCTTCTGCAGGATGGACGGGTCAGGCCTTGTGCTGTTGCCCTCTCTACATCATCTCAGCTGGCAGTGTTGCCCAACCTGCTGAAAAGAATAACCTTTGCATATTGTGATCAATCGAACCAGTCACTGAACTGAGCCATGGTTTTGTTGTTCTTGTCCTGTCATGCACTTGCTTAAATACCAGCTATCCACAGAAGATTTTAAGATTTTAAGATTGACTCTGGCGCATATCCTCTGCTTACAGGGGGTTGATTCTTTGCCAAAAATGTGCACAATCGCTTTACATATCACTGTATTGGAGCTACTTGGGTAACATTATTTTTTTGTGGCAGGAAGGATACTTCCTTTTTAGAATGTGCTGTCCTTTGGCTCCTGCTCACCTTCCTGGCCTTCACCAAATATGTTTGCCGTTAGGCTCAGTCTAAGATTCAGCAAAACACATGCCATTCCTTACTCTGGTGTGTGGTTTTGTGTTCATGAAGCTATTAACATTCTTGCTCTTCTAGGTTTGCTTTGTGGTTAACCTAGACCATTCTTTCCCTGTTTCTGTAGAAGGATAATTTGCTGTGTCCTTGATAGACCATTGGACTAGGCGTAGTTCTGTCTTCCGAAATGGTGCATCTTTTCAGAATCAGAGAAGCAACCCATACCTACTGATTATACAGTAACCAGAGTCTAAAGTTGGCCCCAGAAGCAGATTTTTACATATGCAAGATTGGACTACATCTGGCACTGATTTGGAACCTGAGAGGAGGCTCCCATTTGTTTATCGTATTCCACAACCCCTTCACCTCCCTCTACCTTCATCTGTGGTGGTCAGAAGCCTACATCTGGTTAGGAACCCCTTTCCATTAGTTGGACACGCAGGCGGGCATCTCTAACTCAAAATATGGGTGCAATGTAACGATACGGCCCTATTGGATGCACAATGTCTTGTCTCAAGGGGAAGAGGAACCCCATATTCACATCTTTGACCTCAGACTATATCTGCTCTTCACTGGATAAGATGTAGTCACATGTTTTGTCAATAAGCAGGGAGGAAACCAGTTACAAAAAAAAATCACAACCCTGTCTTGAGGATTTGGCCTTGGACCATGGCATTGTCCTGTATAGCACACATCTGTCACAGGCGCTAAACACTCAGGTGGTCAGGCTAAGGATTCTCGATGACCTTTTGGTGCTGGCCACATATTGGTAGCTTCTTTTCCTTTGGAGAAAATTGGCAGCAAGTCAACTTTGGTTCATGGTGGGCGTAAGGGAGAGCACAAATAGATGATTATAGGTTTCTGGATTTCTTCTGGAGGTTTCTATCCCTTAACCCATTGCTCCATTTCTCAAAGGTTATGAACTAGTGTCAGCACATCTTCTATATAGAATCATCATTATTTCTGCCATGTTACTGTGAAGGTATTTGGTATTCCGACATCTCCAAAGTAAAATTGGATGATCAAAACTTGCTTTCTAAATCTGACGTGTTCCCCCTCTAGAATTGCTCAATTCACCCTTGCCATTTGACAAGTTTGTTTCCTGAAGTCCCGAGCTCATCTGTTCAATGAAATGATCTCACTGGGCAGACCCGAACTCACTGCTTACAGACCCAAATGATTTATGTTCAGTTTTTCAAAGTGTATGTGATAAGAAACCTCTTGAATTGTTAATGTCACATTTATTTTCCAGTGTGGCAACAGTTATGACAAATACCCGAAGTTCCTTTCTAGATGTTCAGATGACCCTCTAATACTTCTTGGTACATACAGCTTGTTCTGACACTGATGGGCACACACATGGAGGCCCTATAGCTGGGAAGGATGCTACAGCCTGAATTGTTGGCTGGTGAATGTCCTAATTTATGTAATATTACCTTGTACTCCTAGAATCACTGCTGATATGAGTAGCGCCAAGTTGTCTGTGACATTTTAAGTTTCATTTGTTGCATTTGGTTAGTAGATGGAATGTAGAATTGAGAAGGTGGAAGGTAGAATGTAGGATGGGAGTGGAATATAGGGATTCTGTGCGTGGCAGTTGCTGCATAAGAGGTGAATTGTTGTATGTGCTTTATATCTTACTGAAGTAAATAATAAATCTTGTCTGTTAATCAAACCAGACACATTAGGCTTTGACTAGTGCCTTGCACCATCAGAGCTATCCTTAGGAGTCTATGATGTTAGACATGTGCTTGCCAGAAGATGCCACTTCACATGAACTCTGTGACTGCTCCTCAACTATACATTGTGGTTAAAAAAGCTCTACTTTGCTTTTCCGATGAACATTAAAAAGTTGAGCAAAGTCAGTGGCTCAACTCATTTCAAGCAAGGAGCCAAGCAGGGCTGAATCTTGTACCTGCTCAGCACTAATAGAAACAGGTTTCAGAGCTTCAATAGTGGGCGATTACGTGCATCAACATGCTAGCGACGCAAGTGGTGTCCCTGACATCAGAGTGGTGTTGGCAGTACACAAAACTTGCAACAACTTTAGAGTGACACGCTTGTGAGTGTGCATGCCACATGACTTCAAAAGAGTTTCCTTTAAAATGTATTTTTATTGCAGGCAGAAAAAAAGATAATCAATACAGTTTTTAGGTAGGAGAGGACATTGTACAGATAAATAGGCAGCAACCTGCTTGAATCTTATTAGCGTGTGTCTGTGAATAGCCAGTATTCATAGCACTTCATACTATGAGAAACTCCACATTTATTACTGCTTTTGGGTCCTTTGAACAGAGGTGGTAGAACGCAATAGGCTTGCTTCACGAAATCACTAACCGGGGAGACCATAGAGCAATGTGAATGTCTTGAGCACGTTAAATATGACGTTTACATTTAAGATTTACATGAAGAGATAGTAAGGGGATCAGTTGATAAATAAGAATGATCAACCTAAAGATCTAGGAGAAACGACTTCTAAAATAGCCCATATAGTGGAAGTATATCAAAATAGGCTTGTGAGTTGTACCACGGGCATACACATAGAAAGAATGATGAGCACAATGCTAAAGCTGTGAATGTTGGTGGTGAAGAACAAGAAATGTGAGTGATTGGATTTATAAAACCAGTACAGAGGGACATACCACAAAGAGTGAAAAATTGAAGTGCTCCTACTGTGGTAGGGTAAAACATTTGGCCATCTCTAAAATTGTACCATTTTGATGTTTTGTTTTATGTTAAAAATAAAAATTAAAAAAAATAGGACATTTTCATGGGGCTTTTAGAGCGATCTTTGCAAAGTGCGACATGTAGATTGTGTGTAAGCTGACGCAAGTCAGGACAGTAAAGATGAAGTATTGGTGATGAGGATGAATCCACACACAATGCAATAGTCTTTAACGTATACCTAGATTGATTAAAGTATGTTGTGAGTGTAAGATTGTATAAACATACACACATCTAGAAGGGTACTCTAGAGTGAATTTGCCTTTAATTAGGTATTTAGGAAGTTTATTTGGGTTTGAGGGAAGACATTCCTGGAGTACTGTTTGTGTTAAAGAAGGGTAAAATATTTGTTAGGCTACTGGGAACAAGTTCTATTGGAAAATGAAGAAGGTAGAACTAGATGGAGGGTTGAATTTTCTGAAGTGTTGATTCAAGATTGGGAGGGCTTAAGGTTTTTGCTCCTAGAATAGTGTAGGAGGACATCCAAACAACTGTTATGAACTGGATGCTATATCATGTATGAGAGTGCACTTAACATACAGGGATCACATCGTTGTTCCACATGAGTTTTCTGTGTAAGCATGACAAAAGGTCAGCATGGGTATCTGCGTCCCTTTTATGGGAACAGAGATATCTGGAAGAAATTATGACCATATTCCAAGCAGCCAGAAGTAAGAATGATGAGATGTAGCAATGCTGATGTGGTAATCAAGTTGATGTTGGACAGTTTTGTTAGAGAGAAGGGTACCTGGGATGAGTGCTGACAGATAATGATCTTCGGTTAACTTTTACTCAAATGGAGGTCTTTTTGTCAAACACCATAGCATTGCCTTATGCCACACAGGGGAGAATGACCAAGTGGAACCCTTTTAATTGAGTTTTGGGTGAGTGTGCGGTTTGGCATCTCATTTAAACTGAAAGAAATAATAGAGACATGCTTTGGAGTTACAGGGCAACTCTACATTGCACAATGGGCCAGTCATCTTGTTTTTCAGGAGGGATGGTACCCAGTACAATATTGTGTCCATTTTGGATGGGAAAGAATGGTATCATGCACACTGTAGAGGAGGAGATGTATTCCTGACGAGTGCTGAGAAAAACATCTGTGTGCAAGTCCAGACAATCCAGAGAAAATGACTGATGTTAATATGGGGTTAAGCTTAAGAAAGGACAAACTATTCTACTCCTAAGAAAGTGATTAAGGCTTACAGCGATTTTTGGAAGGCGGTGAGGTGTGGAAAACCACAAGGATAGCTTGTTCGATCCTTTGGTGATTCCAAATGTTGCATTGTTTGGGGGTTGAATCCGAAGAAAAAGCTCTAACCAAGCAGCAAGGCAAGAGGATGTTTGATAGAGTGGATTTATCCATAGAGGTTTGTTTGTGGTGGGGGTGTGTATGGAAGGAGGGGTGATGGGGTCGGGGGGGGGGGGGGTGTGTGTGTATATGTATATATATATGTATGTGTGTGTATATGTATATATATATATATATATATATATATATATATATATATATATATATATATATGTTCGAGTGTGTGTGTGTGTGTGTATATATATATATATATATATATATATATATATATATATATATATATATAACCAGTAGAATGAGAGGATTCTGTGGGGAGCTGTTGCTGTTTAACAGGGGAACTGATGTGTACTGTATACCTTGTTGAACTGTAGAATAAATCTTATCTGTTAGCCATACTAATTAGAATTCCTGTAGAGCATCTATGGCCTGCCTTTTGAGATGTCACTGCTCCTTCATAGAACTTTTGCTCTGTTGTTCTTGGTAATCTTTAATGCTTAAACCGAGAGTGTTTGAGTACGTTACTCAACGTTATTACGCTTGTACTCCGTGCTTCCTCTTCCACTTAGTAGCCTAGCTAACATCCTGAATGTGTTCAAGGGGGTTGTGGAGTTTGGGGTACAAAACACGTGTGCCTGGGATTCTCAATTGTTTTTACTGCTTTACTGCTTCACCTCCTTTATCCTAGTAAGAGAAGGACATGTCACGTGTACCATTGGGGCGGGTTGCAAATAAACAATGCATATGTAAATTACTGAGTCACTTGTCCAATTCATGTAATCCCTTTCTTTGCCAAAAAAGTAATATTTGACTGATTTTCAAACTCCATTATTTGTAGGTGGTCCAAGCTGTATTTTGTCGCTTGGTGGTTGATATCTTCTGTCATCTGGATCAATCTCTTTGTGGCCTTGATTCTTGAGGTAAGAACCGGCCTTTGTGCAGCTTGAATTCTGCAGAGGGCTAACAACATTAGTTGATTATTGATTTTTGTACAGCGTATAAACCTTGTCCTGCTCATCACTCAGTGATCCCTGTGTATCCTTCCATCCAACACAGTGATTTGTGTTTTATCCTGCACAATCTGAAACTTACTCGGAACTTGTGTTGCCTTCAAGCAAATAGATCTCACACTTTTTATGTTCTCAAATATGTCTTTTTTTATTATAACTTCCTCTTTAAATTGTGCATAAGTTCATTGCATCCACTCAAAAAACATTTTATTTCAAAACCTCCTTACTCAAATATTTTAATGAATAAAGATTTAGACCTTACATTTTTCATATTACATTTGGAGTTTTTTTGCATTTTTCTCATCGAAGAATCTGCAATATTCCAGCACTGACGATTCTAGGTTGATACAAGCAGGGAAGTAAATCATTGCTATGTTGGTCTGGAAACATGTCATATCTTACAGAAAAGCTTTGAAAGTGTTTTTGAGGTTTGTCTTCAAGCTAGTGTCCACAGTTGCTAAATCCTTGATCGGGTCTCCATAACTCGCTGTCAGTCAGGCTCTCTCCAGCACCATTCAGATCTGCGGGAATGGAGGCACAGGGAGGGCTTAGGGTAAATCCTCTGAAAGCCTGGCCGGCATCTAGCAGGCAGCAGTCTGTAGCCATTGCTCCCAACAGGCTTGATGACCCAGGTGTCCCTGGAATTTAGCAGCAGAGATCTTCATTTAATCGGGAGATCTATTTTGTTTGCAGAATTTCATCTTTATTCGTTCTCATTCATTGGCAATTCCCCAAGAACAGGAATAATGATGCAGTAGCGTTCAAAGGGTGTGAAAACCTATGCTTTAGGGGTAGTCTGTAATAGTCTAGCCCACTTTTAAGTCAGTGATGTACTTTATGCTCCTGCTGTGTGACTGGAGAAAACTGAAGATGGTGGGGTACTACTCCTGCGGCTGAGCTCCTTCCAGTCCTCTCGCCCTCCTCCCCTTTTTGTTTAACCTAGTCCTTGGCAGAATAAAGGAGTCTCCATAATCAACTGGCATCACCTATGCTGTGCAGCTGGAGACTTCAACTCTCACTGGGTTGTTAATACAGAAAGGCCAAGCTACAGCAATTCATTCAGCCCCCATCTTGCTGTATTTGAGGTGCTTACCTTTAGTAACGATTTGCATTTTACCTACATAGAAGTATTAAAAAGAAAAATGGTAAACTCATATACACCATGAACTCTTGTCTGTTAAGTTACTAAAGATAGAAGCTCAAATTCACCTTCCATGTGTAGTAAAAGGTTTAGGAAATTCTGCCAGCCACAACTCTGACAGGCCACTCCCACTTTGCATTAACAAAGTTGTCTACTCTAACTACAGTGCATGTTCTGTTTAGTAGGACTCTGAAACAAGAGTCTAAACACAGAGGAAAATCTAGTGGCCACTAAATGTGTAAAACTGGAGGAAATGTGCAAAGTCATTGGTGCAGTAGAGGGGGTTTCATCACAACCATACATTTCACTTATCTTTAAAATGCCAAATGAGATACAAGCTATCATTGTTTCTTCCAACCTGAATGGTCCCTGGCCAAATACCTGGATGAAGGGATGGTGGATATTGCTACTACAAGTCAAAATTAGGCTGGGGCTATCCTGTCGACAAGTCCGCTTTTGTATTACCTCTCTGCTGAAGGCAGTTTTTCCTTTTCACTAGATCAGTAAGGAGTAATTGGTTTGCCACGTGCTGTAGCCTACATCAGTGGTGCTCATTACATTTCTTGTGAAGGGGTCCTTTTTCCTTTATTAGTGGATGAAAATAGGACCTGCCTAGCGATTTAAGTTCAAGGCATATTGGCCCTTAGTACAACTTTGGCAGTCTTCACAGAAGACCATGTTGGTCTTTTGAATGAAAAATGAGGGCCATAGTCTTCCGTTGGTTGGTGTATAGAGGACTACTGTAATAAAGTAACTTGTGTGTAAAATCTATTTTGTAGAGTGAGTTCTTTTGAAAGCTTTCTGCATGAAAACATCAAGGCGGACGCGCTTAGTAATGTTATTAGAAGCAACTTACTGAACACTCCTTTCACAATACTACTTCCTCTTTCTTGCCGTCCATCTGGCCACGGGGATCTGGGCTACCTGCATGCAGGACATTTGTTTATTTGGCTGGGAGATGTTAATTAGTTGGCTTAGTTGATAGCAGGTTGATTAACAATTTCCACCTATATGTGGTGGTTGTCATTAGAAAGTTTAAAGAGCATACAACTGAGGAGATTAGGATAATTTTGGACTATCACCCATAGTTCTGATCCGGGTATCTTGTTATTTTCTAATGTTTAAAAGGTGCGGAATCAAAAAGTGAAGAATCTGCCATTATATTATGGATAGCAATGAGTTACAGAATGTTTATTTTCTATGTGAAACACACCAACCAAATGACACTCCTACACCTATCAATGACAACCTTAAAAAAAAAAAAGCCTTAGAGTTTTTCTGGACTTTAAGATACTTACCTTTGGGTAATACTCTTCCTGGTGGATACTTGAGAAATCTGCAGTTATCTAACCTTTTGAATTCCCTGGTGATAGACTGGATCACAAAACGTTTTACAGAAATTACTTCCATGATCTAATAGATGGCACCATCTGTCTGTGTGGTTGGCTCAATCCTGCCTTTGGCCTGCATGCCGACATCAGTTTCTTTTTTCACATGCCCATTGACGTGGCTCAGGAGCTCTGCTCCTGAATTTCTGTTGCTGTTTTATCAGTCTCAAAAGGCATTATTTTGATCGTGTACTAGGGAAAATCTTTCCACAACCAGACTTCTAGCTGTGCTGCCCCTGCGGATGTCTGTTTTCAGACCCGCATGACTTCCTTTCATGTCTTGCATCCAGACACGACTGGCATGCAATATATGCATCCGAGCAGGTGAAGCTGTATGTCACAAAGCACAAGAAGCTAGCCAGCTCACGCTCCAGTTCCCAGTCCCTGTCCAGATCACTGTCCTCTGGTAAATTCAACAATTGGAAGGCACGTTTCAGTGTAAGTAGAGTAAGTCCAGCAGGGAATACTCTTCTCATCATTCTCTCTCTAGGGAGAGGCTGCGCAGATGGCCTTCCAAGGGCCCAACTCCATGCCAGTTGTCCAACTCTGATTCCTTGCTCCAGCTGGAGTTGATGTGCCCAGAATTTCCTAGGCCAACTTCAGTTTCAGCAGCCAGATAAATCCACGTCCCCATGGAGTGCCATAGATCTGTAGCAGAGTTTGGCTAGATCATGGGCAATATCTTGTTATGAGATCACTAAGGTGCAGGTCTCGGTGTGGGAAAATTGTCCAGCAATGTCTTTGCGTTGATGTCAGTATTTTCAGTGCCTTGAGGTCATGCTTGGTTCAGATTCACAGAAGACCCGTTTGGTGCTGCCAGTGACCTGCAGCTTTGCTAGACGACATTGGCCTGCCCTGGGTTTATCTGGTCTTTTTAATGCAGCACCCCACCATGGGTAGCCTTGTCAGGCTTTGGTGCGCAAGGTGAGTTTTATTGCCTTCCCTTCTGCCCCACCTGACAGAGAATCTATGCACATTGACACTCTTGGTAAGAAGGTTTTCTGTATTGCTAGTTTGGCATCATGGTCTCTCAATGCTGTATGCTTGTTGTGAAGATACTTATGCCTGCTGGGATATAGCCAGTGAGATCTTTCCATCATCCCAGAGGAATTTTAAAATACCTTCAACCTGACCATCCATGATGGACAGGAAGTGGCCAAGCACATTTTGTTGGCTGGTCTGGACACCACATACTGTGTTGGGCGTGCCATAGGCAACAGTGTGATGATTTGCTGTCATTCCTGGGTGAGTGCCATGTGCTTTTCATGTGATGTACATGCATCCCTTATGGATATGCTGTTTGACGGCTCCCGGCTGTTTGGGAGTAAGGAAGAGTCAGAGTAGGAGCGGTACAGAGACAGGCGGCATACAGCCCACTCTTTGGGCTTACTTACTTTTGCCTGCCAGTTCCACCAACAATCCTGGAAGTTTAGCGGTTATTCCTGGGGCCTGCCTTAGTGCCGATACAGCCATCTCCGCATTTTCAGCAGCCTGTGTAGCTCTTTCGCTGCTCTAGGAGATATGGCCACAAGTATGGTCACTTCCATGCTTCTCTAATGCCTTCCTCAGAGGGTCATTTTCAGCCAGTAGTAGTAATATATTTTGTCTGCCCTGCTCGTGTGTATTTAACTCAGACCAGTGGTTTCTATAGATTGTTCGATGTGGTTACACCCTTACTCTGGCATCCTCTCCTCCCCATTCCTCCTGGTTTTGCTCAAACTTCAGCAGAACAAGCCTACATCTTTGCCAAAGAGGTTGACCAAAAAGGACAATAGAGGTAGTCCTGAGGTGGAAAGGGGCAAACACTGCTACTTAATGGCACCCAAGAAAGCTGAAAGGCTCAGGAGAATTTTGGACCTTTGGTTCCTGGATATTTTTTTGTCCTTGGACATGAAGGAATGCATGGACTCATGACCCAGAGAAATTTATTCAGCTTCTGTGTCTGGTTGGCATACTTCCACGTCACCATCCTGCTTTTCGGCCTCATCTTTGTCTGAGGTATTTATGAAGGTTATTGTGTGATCACAGCCCTTCTTCAAATGTTGGCCATACATATATTCCCATACATCAACAACTGGATGTTGAAGGGCAGACGCACCTCAGTTAGTTGAGGACCACCTGTAGGACTGCTATCCTCTCAGTGGTTCTCTTTCAACATGCCGTAATGCCAACTTCAGCCAGTGAAGAGGATATCCGGAGTATGGTGACATACAGTCTTCCCATCCCTGCAGTGATTCCAGGACATTCAGGGTATAATCATTATGTTTAAGGCTAATGTCTGTGTTGGTGTGGAGGGTTCTGTCACCTTGGTTCCTTGCTTTGTGCATCCTGCTAGTGCCTCACTAGCCTCCGGCATCCTGCTAGTGCCTCATGCCTGGTGACAGATGGGGCCTCTGCAGTGCGATCTCCACTTCCACTGGGCTCAGCACAGAGGATCATTCTTGGATACTATCCTTGCCTTATCTGAGGTGGCGCAGGACCTGCAATTGTGACTAAAGGATGGCAACATATCTTGCAGCTACGTCCTTGTCCATCCTGGAGCCAATGGTGGCCTAATCTCTGGATTGAGGTGATCTGGATGATGTGGAGGTCAGGGGCCCTAGATCTCTGGTAGAGCAAAGCACACAGTGGTACATACCATCCGGTTGGCCCTCAAGGCATTCCTGTCATCCAACAAAGGCAAGTCTGTCTGTCAGAGTCATGATGCACAATTCAACTGCCATGAGATACTGCACCAAGTAGGGCAGTGTGCAGGTCATGGGTACTGTGCTAGGAAGAGCTTAGACTTTGGTAGTGGCTGGACCTTACAGGGATATCCCTAGCAGTCAGTCACTTGGCAGGGACCCTCCTCACACCTGCTGAGCTCTTCCGCTGTGGTCATTTGGTGTTTTCTCTAACTTCTGGAGATTGTTCACTTCATCTCTGGCCGTATGGAGCATTTCGAATAAAGAAAAAGAAAGTGATCATTGTGTAGTTAGAAGTTTCCATCAGATGAAGAAGGTAATTCCCTTCAGTAGTGTTTTTGATGGTGGCTCCGGTAACTGCAGATTCCTCACAACCCTCCCTTCTCTGTTGTGTGAAGTAGATTTAGAGGTGTTAATTAGGTTCCATGTAAGATTCTGCTGACTGTCACAATTTACAGTTAGTTTACAAATTAAGCATTCCATGGCAAGATGTGGTGCATCAGTGACAGACTTCAGTGTGCTGGAGTAGCCACCTATACATGGCTCTGCACATTCGTGCAGAAGGTGGGATGAATCTACCATAGTGCCCAATGATGCTGTCTATCCATGTGTGGAAGCAATTGCCAGAAAAATGTTTCCATATTCAAAAGGTAAGGAGTCTGAGGTTAGATGTTGTATCCACCAGTGTTACCCACAGTAAGTAACTTGTTCTTCATGCCCAGGAAAACTCCAGGGCTTTTTGCAGCTGTCATTGATTAGTCCGCGAAGAGTGGCGTTTGGTGGGTGTTTTTCCTGTCTGGAAATAGTAAGTGTTTCAGAGGAACACTTCTTGCTATCCACAATTTGATTCCAAATGAGCTGTTTTCTGTGGCCTCTTGATTGTGTTGATTGTTCAAGATGCATGGAAGATATTGAAAAACGCTTGGGGGGGGTCTCTAGATGCCTTGCTGGGTTGTGATTCTGAGGTGGTGCATGAGTGATGGAGAACAGACAGGAAGGATATGAGTTTGGGAGAGTATTTGACTTTTGCTATCTGTTTTGCACAGCAAATTACCTAGTGGTGTTTACCCTAGTTGTGCCCTGCAGAATAAATCTAGCTTCCAAGAGTTTCTTCTGTGATGCTTTAGTACCTCTAAAAATACTATAGCAGTGATGCTTGTATGATTTATACTGTATTGTTATGCATGGAGTGTCTTGTGCTGCTGCCACTTCACTTTTTTTTTTTTTTTTTTTTTTTTTTTTTTTAACGAGTCGAAATTCCAGGAGTTCGGGATATAGCACTTTCCCTGGATTACTGGCAATATTGCTTCATCTGAGCTTCTTGCTCT
The DNA here is from genome assembly GCF_031143425.1 of Pleurodeles waltl. Classification (NCBI taxonomy): domain Eukaryota; kingdom Metazoa; phylum Chordata; class Amphibia; order Caudata; family Salamandridae; genus Pleurodeles; species Pleurodeles waltl. Next base: position 93,856,242 of record NC_090440.1, on the reverse strand, counting down.
GGCTGATCTTCTCTTCATAAATACCCTTAATTTTCACAGTTGGATCCAAAGTCACTTTATTGCAGTTAGATACAAAATTCTGCATATTAATGTACACATTGTAACACCATTTTTTTTGTTTTGTTCTAGAATTTCATTCACAAATGGGACCGCAGTCAGCGGCACTCCCTTACGGAGTCTCAGCACTACGAGTATCACATGACTGTTCAGTACATGTTCAGGTAGGTAGCTTGTGTTGATGGAAATCGAACTTCTTTCATTCTTCCCTCTAACATCTCTTTGAATGAAGATTCTCCTTCATGTACTGCCTTTGGGGACTGTACATATATGGCTTGTCTTTGTATTAGGGGCCTGTCTTTGTATAACTGTTGTTATATTATTTTGCATAGCGCCTACTCACCCTCAAGGTGTTGCATGACGCTGGGAATATATTACTGTTTGGAAACTCTCAGAATATGTAAATTAGGAAGACCTAGAAAAGGAAATCAGAAAACGCAAGTTTTCAAGTTCAGTTTGAAGATGTGGAAACGTGCAGTCAATTCAAGAGGGAGGAGAAGGTGGTTCTAGGTGTGGGCCACTAAGAAGGATAAAGGAAATCGTTCAGTCCTTGCAGAGTGGGTTCATGGAACCGTTGCTAAGCAGTCAGCAGATCACTCTGGTTGGTCTACTGAAGGATAATTTGTTTAGGTCTAGAGGCCTTTGTTGTAAAGTGCCTTGTGCATGTTACACAGTAGTTTGTAAGGAGCATGTTTATGCACAGGTAACCAGTGGAAGGCCTTGAGGTAGGGGAGCCTGAGCTGCATACCTGAAGATTTGACTAGTTCAGCTGCATTGCTTTTAATGTTCTGCAGTCTCCTTGTGAGAAAGTTGGGGTGCCTATGTACAAAGCAATGCTGTAATCTAATTGGCTGCTAATCATAGTCTATGTGGCAATTTATTGGGGTGCTAATGGATAGCCATTTAAACACCCTGCGGAGCATTCTGAGACTGCAGAAACAGAACGTGGATGCAGAGGTGACTTGGTTCATGATTGATTAAGTTAAGTTTTTTTTAGTTATGCTTTTGTGTATTTGGCAGCTGGCCTATTACTAAGAATGGTTGTTTCTCTCTCAGGGAGTCACTGTTTGGATGTGCAGAACCATCAATGTACAGTAACCTCATCATATAACTCTAACATCACAGGCACTGGCCTACATAGGTAGAGTACAATACTGAGGCTGTTTTTGGCAAAAAGCTGCGTTAGTCGAGTGTAATAGGGACAGAATAAAGACAGTGAGACTTACTGTCCTGTCCAATTTTTCAGAGAACTACTTTCTCTAAAAAAAAAAAAAAAAAAATAGTCCATGGCCGTGGTTACCTTAAAGCACCACCTGTGACCCTTCTTATGATTAGCATATGAAGAACTGCATGTTCTGGGTAGCCTGCCCAAACCAGTAGGACACTCCTGAGGACCGTGAATCCCTGAGGTGAGAAGTAAACCTTAAAAGCTTAGAACTTCAGGTGAGCTACAAGGTGCAGTTGCTGGATGGCTGCAGGTAGATTCATTGGATGAATGAGTGGATTAGGTCTGAGTGCTCCCGGAGGGCTTAAAAAAAAAAATACCATAGGACCAATGTAATGTCAGAGTCTGCAAATAGTATCACATGTAAAGCATTCACTGCAGAAACTAGTCACTTAGACACAGATATCTCTTTCACATAATCACAAGCAAAATTAAAGTCTGCTAGCTTGATTATACTAAACTGTTTGTAAGACAACAGTATATCTAGTGTTTGATAAGCGACACCATGTTCCAATGAATGGAAAGATTTTGGAACCTCACTGGTGTTAAGGAAAATAAGTTCATGACCTGAGGTTATGAGTACCCTCACCAAGCCAAGCACTATTTGTTTTCTAACAAGATAAGATTCCTATCCCAGGTTCAGTGCAGGAGGTTTCAATGTTTAATGTACATTAAGAAAATGCTGCGATGGACTTGGTTTGGTGTGCCTGTGAAACCAGAATGGTTCTGGTAATCTAAGGTGGTCAAAAGTGAAGAACGCAGAGCTATGGATCCAAAGTCTTATTTAAAATGGTCAGAAAGACATTTCAAAATGGAGTTCACTTATGGAGGGGACCAGAGAGAGAACACTACTTTCTGTGAGAATGTTCCATGAATGATGTCTGTAAAAGTAGATCCAATACAGGAAAGCACTGCTAGTGAGCAAGTCTGTATGGATGGGGAGACAATAGCAAATGTAACCCGTTGAAATGATGACCAGCATTTCACACAGCTTAGGAGAATAATGAAGTGAGTTGACCAGTCATCTCTTCAAGTTCCTTGTGAAGAAAAAGGAAGATTGAGCTAACTGGCTGAATTAAGAGGTTCTGCAGCAAATTAAGTATTTGACTCCAGGTAGGATAAAAAATAATTGAAGTTCAATATGATAGAAATGGAGTAGTGTACAGGCACAAGGTCTGTGGACATTACCTATATCTGAACTAGGTTTAATTGGAATGAAAATGAGGTGCAACTCTGACTTGATTAAGCATTGTGAACTAGGATTCGCTTTACCTAAACACTGTGTATACAGACACATGCAAACTATTCAATATCTCCACTTCCTCTGTCCGCTTCTAGGGAGGATCTAGAAGAACCAACAGAGGAAGAGCTGATGGACCAGCTTCATCATCACCCACACCTGCATCTATCACGGTGACCTCCAGAAGATGCTCACCAGTCAGTTGGTGATGCAGGAGCTGGGTACAGAAAGACTGCCGAAGTAAATTAAGATTTCAAACAGCAGTGACTTCTGTGCTTTCGGGTAAGCAAACCTGAACCAACGGGCACAGGTTTTGGCTGAACTTGTATCTTGAAAACCCACCAAAACAACCAAATCCATCATCCTTCTGGGGTTGACGAATATGAGGAACAAGAATCGTCTGACCTGCATACAGAATCTCAGTGACACTCTTGTTTGGATGCCACTTTATTTTAGAATTACAAACTTCAGTACTTTTCATTTTAATGGACATTTATGGATGGAGATACAATGCTGCTGTTTTTACTTTCTTTGGAATTCCATTGGGAAGAATGCTACCTGTTTTAGGTGTACAGATGTCCTAGGTTTTATTTCTAAAATGTTAAATAAGTGCCTCTGTCACTTTTTTAAAGACTGCATGTGCATACTGACTTGGGGTCTAGAGTATTACAATTATAAAGCACTTTAACTTTTAAACGTGTTGTAACCACTTTACGAGCAAACGTTGCTTCACTGTACGTCTCACTAGTAGTGATGGGCGTTTACACACATGGGGCAATAGAAATAGATATCTCTTTCTGTATATTTTGGTTTTGGAAATGGTCATTAGACTTGTTTACTTTTTTTCTTAAGATATTTTACCACTTTACATAGTCACTGATCACTGTGGGCAGTGTCTTCCTGGATTCGGGGGTTATAGCTTTAATTGAAATCCCCTTTGCTACATATCCCAGAATGCAATGTGGACATAGTAGGTCATACCTGGAGCCAAATAATCGCTGTGAACTTGGGTCAAGAGTTCAGACCAGGCTAACACTTCATCTTTCACCACTTCTGTGTGAGGCAATTACTGATATAGAACTGAGTCCTTCTGAGATTAATAAAATTATATTTTTTACACTGAGACAATAATTCTTTCAGTCACGGGACTGCTCAGGATGGTTTAGGCATGCTTCGTGCCTACTTTACTAGCTGTTACATAATCCCACTGACTTGTATGTGTAAACCTACCCATTTGTTTCTTGCGTGGCTACAGGCCAAGCCTGGTTTCAAGGTATATTCGGCTGTGGCAGTATACTTGATTCGCTGATGTGCTGCTACCTTATTTAAGTAAAGGACTGCCAGCCCTTTTCTGGAAACAATTTGATTGAGGCACTGCCCCGGTTATGTGCACCACCAAGTTACCTGTCCCTAGCTGTAAGCTAAATCTTTAATTTCCTCTATATCCCCTGAGGTCTAAACTTAGGTGTCTGGTCACATTAGGGCAAACTGCGAGCCAGGATTTCGAACTGATGAGGACTGAAGGCAGTATTGGAGTCTGTGTTTTGATCTTTACCCAGCTGGACTTCGAGACTGGCATAGGTTTATGGATCTGGTTTTATGATCTGACGTTCAAGTGCATTATCAATTAATACCTTGAGCTTTGTCCTGATTTTCAATGGTCAAATTTAATTTTAGCCCTGCTCCAGATGTTCCAGGGTGTTGGACTGAATTTCTTTCCCTCCTCTGCACTCTTCCAGCTTAAGTAAAGTACTAACTCCATTACCGGCCACTGTCAATTGAATGTTGTTAGACCTGTCAGCCATAGGGTGGTCTTCCTGCAAACGTTTTGCCGCTTACCTCCTCTTTTTGCTGTATATTTATGTTGGCCTTAGGACTCTGAGCATTTTAACACTGCTGATCAGTGCTAAAGTGCATGTACTTCTACCCTAAACATGGTAAGATTGGTCTATACAAATGGGCATATTTAGTTTACTCGCAAGTCCCTTGTAAACCGGTATAACATATTTACACAGGGCATCTACCCTCCATGCTACTAGTGGGCCTGCAGCACTGATTGTACTCTTTCAAACCTGTCTCAGGCCTGCCATTGCAGGGTCTGTGTGTGCAGTTTACTGGCACTTCCACTTTGCGTGTAAAACTACTTGCCAAGCATTAAACACCCGTTTTATTACACATACGTCACCCCTAAGGGCAGGGTGCTGTGTAAGTAAAAAGTGCTTTTATGTTATATGTCCTGGTAGTGACAAACTGCCAAATTTGTTTTTTACTACTGTGAGGGCTACTCCTATCATAGGCTAGCATTGGGAATTTCTTAATACAATTTTAAGTTATAATTCCGGATTGGAAAGGAATAGTTGCATCATTTTTCATATCTTTGGAATGGTAATGATTAATCCGCTTTAATGGTAAAGTTGGATTTAACATTACTTATTCCACTAAATGCCGCTTTAGAAAGTGGGCATTTCTCTGCTCTTAGAGCTCTGTGTGCCTTGCATTCGGTCTTCAACACACGTCTGGGGTAGGTTACAACTACACTGTGCATTCCTTCAAGACGGCCACAAACCCAGGAAGGCTGGCTGTGACAGGAACTCATCTACATTAGTCTGCATTCTGATAGCTCTTCCTGGGCAGGAAGAAGGAGCTGACACACCTTAACAGGGAGGGCCTGTCCCCACACAAAGGGCAGATTACCCCCTCCTGATAGTCTGGAGCCAGTACTAGGAATAAAGGACCTCTGTGCAGAAGACCCTTCTTTGAAGTCACCCCCACTTCAAAGGCACTTTTGGGTATAAGTGCTGGGCCTCTGACCCTACCAAGAGAGTACACTACTGGACCTCTGAAGAACTCTGCCAAGAGTGAGGACTGCTGTGCTACAAAGATGGCCGCTATGCTGGACTGCTGCCCTGGAAGGACTGCTTTCTGCTTTCATGAGCTGCCCTGCTGACCTCTGCCCTGCTGAGGACAAGGACTGGACCGATCTCACCTGAACCCATAGTGACTCTGTTCTTCTGCAGTCTCAGGGACACCAGAGACTGCCTAAAACCAGCACCTGGACTCTGTCTGCTGTATGTCCTGCTCTAAGTGGTGCCAGTCCAGTCCTGGGCCATTGGAAGTGAGTATCTGTGCTGCAACCCATGAAAAACAGCTACAGCGCATTGATGTTGCGCGGATCAAAACTGGCACATTTTCCACTCAACACCAACTCATTGCCGCTAGTGCTCGAGCCATGGACGCCACATGGCAGACTTTGCAATGCATCGTCCCGAGGTTCCAATGCATCGACACTGCGCTGCTCAACGACGCATCGCCTCAATGACCATCGCTGCTTGACCTTGCTTACTCAACGCTTCACAACTCAGAACAGATGCATCACCACGATCGACAGCGACACATCTATTCCTCAGCTTCGCACATCAAGTCCTCAATGTTGACGCATCTTCCATCCAAGACTCTTTTTGATGGGCCCTGTGTGAGTTTTGTAGCCTGCCATCCATCGTAGTTGGCCTGGACTTTGGATTTACCCTGGTCTAGTGCGACCTCAAGTAATCCCTAGGCGTTATTGACTTCCAAGTACTACTTTTTGATGTAGTCTTTAAAAATTCATATCTGGTAGAAACATATAGTTGCAGATTCCTTACCTTAGAATTTACGGTCTTGGAATCCCCCCCTTTTCGTGGTCCCACTCCCAGTCCTTGGGACGATCAGGAAATTCGAAGCATAAGAAGTTAAAGAAAGTGAAGTGTTCTTTCACTTCACCTCGTCTGTCTGCCAATGAGAACTGAGGGGTAACGCCATCGATCTAAGCCTTCCTCTGTGGGGCTTGCATCTCTGAGGTTCCAGGAGCTGGAGTGAGTTTTGACGGCATGCTCCTCATTTTTTTGGCAGCCCGACTCTGCTGGTGCACCTTTGGGCCCTGCCCCTTTTCGTTCGGTGGCTTCCGCCTTGGCTCTGGGGGGCACACATGGATCAGTAACCGGATCCGGACCGACATCAGTCTTACCTGTTTGACCTTCCCTGGCGCCTGTCCACACGTTGACGCTCCCGGCACTGCTTGTGCCCTTGGTTAGCACTACCCCATCCTAATTTCCAACACAGTGCTAAATGGATGTCGTATGTGCAGACTCCGGCACCTGTAGAGTAGGGGCCATGTCCCCTATGGCAGATCCTGAGCCTTATTCCTATTGGTAATGGACCTTTTAGAACACCAGCTCCAAGATCCCATAGACTGGCATAGTGGACTGGAAAGTTTCCCAGATACTGGCATGCTCTCTTTCCCTAATGTGGCTATAGAGGAGGGAGCTTCATATTCAAAGGTGGTGCGGAGATTGGCTAAGATCCTGGATCTAGAGCTGCCTTCAGTGGCAGTCAGGGCTAACCTCCTGACAGAGGTGCTTCAGCCTAGGGTTTCCTACTCAGAACTCCTCCTTCCCTTTTAATGAAGCCCTTACAGATGCCCTAATGGGTACCTGGTCCAAACTCAGCACCGGGGCTCCTGTGAACAAGACAATTGCCCGCCGCCATTGCCCTGCACTGGGTGACCCAAGTTTCCTGATGCAGCACCACACCACTGAGAGCTTGGTCATTGAAGCCTCTGCCTCCACCTCCCAGGCCGCGTTCTCTTCCCCGCCCCCGGATAGGGGATCCAAGAGGCTGGACACACTTGGGAAGATGATGTTTTCTTCCGCCAGCCTGGCATTGCAGTCCATGAACACCACATACCTTTTGGGTCATTATTTCCACATGCTGTAGGATACGGTTGTACAAGTGCTGCCACAGGTCCCAGAGGAGGCCCGAGCTGTTCTTTACCAAGCAGTTGCTGATGGGAGAGACGCAGCAAAGTTCACAATCCAATGTGGACTGGACACTACCAACTCACTGGGCAGATCAGTTGCTTTGATAGTGGCCTTAAAGCACCACACCTGGTTAAGGATGTCTGGCTTTTCTGGGGATGTCCAAGCTGGGGATCTTATGGACATGCCCTTTTGCCCTTTTAATGGCACCTGTCTCTTCAAAGGAAAAGCAGATTTGGCACTCAGGCGCTTCAAGGATTCTTGTGCTATGGCCAGGTCCTTGGGCCTTGTGGCGGTCCCTCGTTTCCCTCAGTCTGGTTTTCCCCCTTTTGTGGCTATGGAAGGGGTGCCATGCCACATCTGTTCCCCTCTAGCCACCATGTTGTGCATGGTGCTCAGCCTCTGCGTGGCCAGGGATGTGGGATCCACAGTCCTGGTGGATCAAGGGAGCCAACGGTCTGGCCAGTCTGCCGTCCCTCCAAACTTTCCTAGTCTGACGATTCCTGACCAGTTGAAAGTAAGATTCACCATCATCTGCTCCGTTGGCAATCCATCACATCAGACAGGTGTTTTTTGCAGAAAGTCCAAAGGGGCTACTCCCTCCCCTTCAAGACTACCCATCCATCCATACCACCATCCTACAATTGGATGATGTAGGATCACTTGTACTTTTCTGAGGGGAAGCTCTCTTGGCCAAGGGAGTCATAGAGAGGGTTCCTGTGCCAGAAGTAGGTTGTGGTTGCTATTACCACTACTTTCTGGTGGCCAAAAAGGACAAGGGCCTCCACCCTATCGTAGACCTTTGATCCCTCAATCTCTTTCTCAAGAAGGAGAATTTCAAAATGCTCACTCGGGCTCAGGACCTATCTGCTGTGGACCTAGGAGACTGGATGGTAGTGCTCAACTTGCAGGACGCATATTTCTATATTCCCTGTCCTGCCTGCCCACAGACATTACTTGCATTTCGCAGTAGGCCACAAGCACTTTCAGTTCACCATGCTCTCCTTTGGCCTTATCAGCACCTCTCAGGTGTTCACCAAGGTGATGGCTGTGGTCGCAGCTCAACTGCGTATATCAGGGATTTCCTCGCCCCCACCTCCCCCTTCCCAATCTGGATGACTGCCTGTTGAACGCGGGCTTGCCGCGGGCTGTCATCTCTCACCTTCAGACTATGGTGGATGTCCTGCATTCGCTGGGGTTCACTATAAGCATGCTGAAGTCACACCGGACTCCCACTCAAATGCTCCCTTTTATCCTAGCAGTTCTGGACACAGTGCTGTTTTGGTCTTACCCTCCTGGGTGGCGAGTCCAGGATAGTCAGGCTATGACACTGATGTTTCAGCCTCTATCCTGGATTTCAGTGAGAATGGCTAAGGCAGCTGGGCCTCATGGCCTCCTGTATCCTGCTGGTGAAACATGCCAGATGTGGCATATGTGGGCTGTGCAGGTGGACCTGAAGTTCCAGTGGGTGGAGCATCAGGGGAATCTCTCCGACATGGTCCAGATTTCAGAGGGAACTGCATGAGATCTGCATTGGTGGCTAACCAACCGTGATTGGGTCAGAGGCAGATCATCTCCCTACCCCCAACCACATCTGACAGTAGTGACAGATGCATCACTCCTGGGATAGAATGGCCACCTGGCAAAGGCAAGATCAGAGGCTTCCAGTGGAGTTTGGACTCCACCCGAACCTGTTGGAGCTCTGGGCGATCAGACTATCATTGAAAGCATTTCTTCCCTCTCTCAAAGGGAAGGTTGTGCAGGTGTTCATGGACACCAGCACTGCCATGTGGTGCTGCAACAAGCAGGTCAGGGTGGCGTTGTGGACCCTTTACCAAGATGCTCTGAGCCTTTGGACGTGGCTGGAACAGGCCATTTCCCTGGTGGTTCAACATCTGATGGGCTCTATGGATGCCAGAGTGGACAAGCTCAGCCTACAATGCTTAGACTGTCACAAATGCAGTTTCCATCTGGATGTGGTGTAAGGTCTCTTTCAGCAGTGGGGAGAGACTTGGTTAGATCTGCTCACCTCTGCAGAGAATGCGCAATGTCAGCAGTATTGTGTGTTAGTTTCCAAGGCTTCAATCGCTCTGCGATGCTTTTAGTCCTGAGTGGAACTCAGGCCTCCTGTATGTCAATACAGCTTCTGCCCTGCGTTCTCAGGGAGATCAAAAATGAACGGGCCCAAGTAATTCTTGTGCCTCCTGATTGGGCACATAGAGACTGGTAACCCCAACTACTCAACATGGCCACCAATCCTCAGCTCATACTGCACCTTCGGGAGGATCTTCTGTTGTAGCAGCAGGGGACCTTAGCAGGTCTTATTGTGTGGAGATTGAACGGCGGCAGTTGAAAGCTTTTGACCTTCCGCCTGAAGGCTATAATGTATTCTTGGCAGCCAGGTGTCCTTCAAACAAGAAAGTATACCCCTGTTCTTGGAAGAAATTTGTGGCCTGGTGCACAGACAAGTCTGACCCCCTTTCTGTCTCTCTCTCTCTTTTTCTCTTTCTCTTTTTTTTTTTTTTACTCTATTTTTCTTTTTATATTTATTTTTGTGTCTTTTGATTTTTCTCTTTTTCTTTCTCTCTTTTTCTTTTTCTCTCTTTTTCGCTCCATCTACAGAAGAAACCCATCAGCACCAACCCCTTTCCTAAAATACCGTCAAAAGAATAAACCAGCCCAGCCTCTCCAGTCCTTCCAACAAATATCCCAAGGTGAATTTATGGATTTGGTCAAAGCAAGCAAGCCTTCCGGTTGCCCTTCTGACCCTTGTCCACCACAAATCTTCAAGAACATTCTCTTATCTACTTCTGCTGCCACACCTGTAAGAAGAATCCTCAACAATTTTTAACTACAGGAACTTGTCCTGTAGATCTGAAAAAGGCATAAATACGACCGTTATTAAAGAAAACAAACCTAGACCCGCAGAACCCCAACAACTACAGACCAATCACAAATGGACCTTTCCTGGGCAAACCGATAGAAAGAGCAGCATTCGCCCAGATGTCACAATTCATTGAAGACAATTCTATACTTTCTGACATTCCAAACTGGATTCCACCCAGGAAGAGGCACTGAATCGGCCCTCATAGCAATCTGGGATGATCTTAAAAACACAGTCGACCGCAAGTTGCTGCCCTACTTCTCTTGGACCTCTTGGCTGCCTTTGATACGGTTGACCATGACACCCTAATTCAAAGACTCCACGAAGCTGGCATACAAGGGACTGCTCTCAACTGGATCACTTCCTATCTTCAAAAAAGATCTAATATCATCTACTCGCTCCCCTTCTCGTCCAAACCCTACCTCACAAAAACAGGGGTCCCCCAAGGATCAGTCATCTCACCTTTGCTTTTCAACATCTACATGATATCATTACCAGAACTGATCAATGATTTTCATTTCACATGCTGCAACTATGCAGATGACACACAAATACTACTTAAATTAGAATGCCCCAAAAACATTGAAAACTCAGAAATCTTCAGTTACCTCCGAGCCGTTGATCAGTGGATGACCTGGAGCTATCTCAAACTAAATACCTCCAAAACAGAAATACTCATATGTGGTGACTGGAAGTTATGACCCTCTGTGCGTCTGGCCTGACGATCTCGGACCACCTCCTCAATTATCCAAGGAAGTTAAAAACCTTGGAATCACCGTGGACTCAAAGTTAACTATGAATTCCCAAGTGGACAAGTTAGCATGAACAAGCTTCATCACCTTGAAGACTCTACGATGCATCTTCCCCCACCTCGGATTTCCACACAAGGTGCAAGCTACTATCTTGCTTGTACTATCCAAACTGGATTATGCCAATGGCCTCTACCATGGATCATCTATATCTATTATGAAAAAACTACAACGTATTCAGAACTCTGCAGCCAGGCTACTATTACATGTAAAGACACAAGCCCACATCTCCCCTGCCTTGAGGGCACTACACTGGTTACCCGTTGCCAGAAGATGATTTTTCTATCTCTTTTTCTCCCTTCTCCTTTCAAAGAGTTCTGGTTGTATGATCAACTCTTTGTGGGTTGTATGGGTGCAAAGAAAGTTTGGTTAGTGCAGAAGAGAACCATCTCCAGATGGGTCGTACTCTGCATCAAAATGTGCTACGCACTGGCTAAGAAGGCACCCCCGGAGGGTTTGTGTGCTCATTCTACCAGGGCTAAAACTAAGACTGCTGTGTTAGCACACAGAGTTCCAGTCCTTGACATATGTCAGACGGCAACGTGGACATCTCTGCACATGTTTACTAAACACTACTGCCTGGACAGTCAGGTCCGTACGGTTGGGCATTTTGCCCGATCTTAGTTTGTATACCCACCTCCTGGGATGGTATTGCTTGGGTATTTATCTAAGGTAAGGAATCTGCAACTAGATGTCACTATCAGATGGACAAATAAGTTAGCTTGGGTAACGCCTTATCTGGTAGAGGCAATATCTAGTTTCAGATTCCTTTCTAACCCACCCATTCTCCCCGCAATGTGAACAGATTTCTAGGGACAGGGACTCCCTTTTCAGGTCCTAGTTTTGACGCACCAGTAGTCCGTGTTCTTCATGACTGCGCTTCTAGTGTGTAAAGTCATGAAAAGAAACTGATGTCAGCGTGCCAGACCTCGCTGACGTGGAGCCGAAGAACGCCACCTAACAGCGCACTGGGTGCGTCTCGAGAGAAATCTCTGGCTCAAGACTGACACCTGGAGAAATTCTAAGGTAAGGAATCTGCAACTAGGATATGTCTCTACCAGAGAAGGCGTTACTGATGGTAAGTAACTTGTCCATCTCGACTTATAATGATTGGATTTCTTTTTGTCATTTTGGTCTTGATTTACTCATAACTTTTTCTGTCTTTTTAAACGTGTGGAGTCTTTTTGTGGTGTTTTCATTGTGTTAATGTGTGTGTGTTTTTGTGTGTTGCACAAATACTTAACACGTTGCAAGGGGCGGTGGTACCCTTTGCAAGTGGTGGGGTGACTGAAGTGCCCCACCACTTCACAAAATCCCATTATAAAATACACCCTCCCTCCAAAACCCCAAAATAAATTAACCCCTCTAAAAAAGCCCAAAAAACAACTACAGTAACATTTTTAAGTAAATAAAATAAATGGTACTTACCCATGGCCGCTCGTCCTCCTTAGTGTTCCACTTCTGAATCTGCAGTCTGCTGTGGAAGTCAAGCTCCCCTAACTAATCCAGATGCTGCTCTTGTGCTATTAATCAGCATGAAAGAAGCACCTGGATTGGATGGCGTGGTCTACCTGGACGCTCCTTTAGCTCCTTTAAGCCCTGGAGGCCTGTGCTTGCTCTTCTAAGACAGATTGGTGGAGAGCTTCAAAGTGCGCATGTCACTTCGGCCGGTGCAAGACAGGTGGCCACAGTGACATGGCTGTCCCTCCCTTCTACTCCCACCCGCTTCATCTCCCTGTTTGTTGCCCCTCCCCTTCCAGCTGCTCATTTCCTTGTTGGTTGCCCCTCCCTTCCTACCCGCCCCCTTCTCTGTTTGCTGCCCCACTCCTCCCACCCGCCCCCTTCTCTGTATGCTGCCCCTCACCTCCCTCCCGCCGCCTTCTCTGTATGCTGCACCACTCCTCCCACCTGCCCCTTCTCTGTTTGCTGCCCCTCCCCTCATCTTCCTGTTTGCTGCCCCTCCCACCCAGCTCTTCAGATTGTTGCCCATCCCCTTCTGTTTGCTGACGCTCCGCACCCCTGCTCAGTTTGCTGCTCCTCAATCAATCAGTAATTTGTAGAGTGCGTGGCTGTCACCACCGGGGGTATGTGGGTGCTGTCACCCCTCATTAGTTTATTGCCCCCCTCCTCAGTTTGCTGCCTCTGCCCTCCTCCATTTGCTCTCACTCCCCTCCCATTCAAACCTTCTCAGTTTGCGCTCCCTACCCTCCTTCCCAACTGCCCTGTTTCCTGCTCCCCCACCTCCTACCCACCCCTCCTCAAATTGCTGAACTTCCCCTCCCCTCTATCCCTCGGTAGGCCCTTTTACACCAACCTCTGTTAACCTATGGAGTGAGGCCGAAAGCTGCTGACCTGCCTAAAAGGACACGGTCAGCTGTTCCTCTGTTATCAAAGATGTTCTTTTTTTTTATGTTCTAACACTAAGTAAAATGGGTTCTGTGCTATGTGCACCACGGGAAGCAAATTGGAAAGTACCTAGAACATGAGTGGTTTCTAAATCTAGACAATTACTGGTTAAGGTGCGTTTCGAGCATCTTCCCCGGAGCTGGTAGCAGTGAGATCAGCCCATTATGAGCTCGTATATTAGGATCTGTGTTTTCTCCTTCAAGATTGACGTGATCTGTGCTAATTTCAAGACGTCAGGTAAAGATGCAGAATGGATGGAAGAGCTCAACATAGCAGAGAGATGGGGAGCAATAGTAGAAGCTCCTAATTTGAGGATTGACAGTCAGCAGGAAGTGGTCCGTAAACATTCAACCTTTCTGGAAGGGAGGTGGGTGACAACTTCCTAATACTGGGGCAGTAGTCGGGCTGTGGACTCCAGACTGCTACTGGTTTTGGAATGGCGCCACTAGGAGTATCAAAGGAGTTATGGATGGAAAAAAATGTTGTCTTTGAGGCTAGTTCGTGTCACAAAAATTGAGAATGAGTAAGCTCCTGGTTCATAGAAGTCAGATGGGTCATGTATTTGATGATGGTGAATACCCATCTAGAAGGACGTTCCACAGACTCTTGATTCCATAGAAGATGGATTTTGCAAGTTTGATTTCCTTAGGGTATCTTGTTATTGGCTGTATGGTATAATTTTTTTCTCTGCATTCCCTCAAAGTGTCACACCATTTTCTTTCTAGTTAGCAACAATATATTTTTAGTGATGATAGACTTGGGTTAAGTTTAGCTTCAGCCTCTAAACCCCCCAGTTCGAAATGTCTGCTTAGCAGCTAAGATCGACTTAAATTCGACTTCTTTGACCTGCTCGCATTGGTCTCCTATTGGTATTATGCTTGCTTCTCTTTGTGGGTATAAAGATAGAAAACAGCCACTCCTGATGGTCCAACTAAATTAAAGGTAGGGAAGTTGAACTGAGATTCCTTCATTTGGAAAATACCAACTCTAAAATGTCCTTGGCTGCATGAGTGGCTCGCAAAACTACTTGGGTTAAATTTAGAGAGGCAGGTCTTCCAAAAATTGTTTTGCCAGACATTACGAAGAGTCAACAATGTGATAGTCTCCTGGAATTTTAAAATTAGAGGATTTAATGATTGTATGGTGATAACAGCGCCAGCAGTTTGTTAGCGAATGAGGCGGAGTGAGCAGGGACTCTGTATATTAAAGACTTGGATAAGGTATAAAGTAAAGTGTAGACAGGCCCTCTGTGGATAGCAGTCTGTCACAGCTTCCCCCTGCCATCACCAGCATGCCAAGCCATCCCCTGACTACAGTGCACGCCTTCTCCATCTCATATACTGACCACTCCCCTCCCCTCTCAGGGCAAGCATGGGTTGGAACAGTTGTCTTCAGCATTGCCTGTTGCTGAGTGTTCTCACCACAGAGGATCCTGCAGCAGAAGAATCTGGTGTTGCAGGGCGCAGTGCTTAATTTGTAAATAAAAACGTGCCGGTGCTCAAAGCTCTCCTGTTAAAAACGCGGCTGCTGCAATGAAATGTGCCAGCACAGAATACTGAGGCAGTGTAATCCTGAAGCCATCTCTGGCCTCTTTAATCCATTTACAAACACTCCCTGCCCCTTCAGCTCACTCTTGCAGCTTTCCCCCATTGTGCCACTTTTTCGTTTTTCTATTCTTCCATCTTTCCCATATTTGTCTTTTGCTGGAAGTAAATGCTTGAGGCAGAAAAATAGGTGCCAGTGCTCCGCACCGGAAACAACACACACAAATTAGGCACGGTGTAGGGTCCAAGCAGGTTTAACAGTGCCTTGGCTTAAATCGGGCAAATTCTGAAAATGGTGTCTGCTTTGCCACTCGTACTACCAATATTTCCAAAGCTTTGGAAATATCGGTACTAGGAGTGATAACCTTTTGGAATATCCTGTTGGAGGACAACCTGAGAGGCACAGAGTGATTAAAGAATACCAACAGAAGTAGTGTACTTAGTTTCAGTCACACCAGACGACTTACTCTTTTTCATAACAAAAGATTGGAGTGACTTACAGAGCAGTATTAAAATCTTCTATGTGGTTTTGCATGAATGAAGACCACTATAGTACAATAAGTAGTGCCAGCTCCGTTTTCATAACAACCGAAACTAAAAATCCCAAAGGAGTGCCAATAACAATAGCCATCTATATTGACTTTTTTTGTGTGTGCCCATAAACTACATTGCAGTCTTGAACTCGGATCCCTACATTGTCATCACAGTGACACTAATTTGACCATAACATTGTCTCCTTTTCTGCTTACAAAACCAAGCCTATCCGCTGACGAAACAAACTATGTTTAACAGTACTATGGTGTACCAGAATGAATCAAAAGATGGGGGATCAATGATAGCCCTCTAAATTCTGGACTGCAATGTCATTCATCAATAACGTCTCGTCTACAGCTGATCATCGAAAAAAAAGGAGTGCCGTATGCAACATCTAAGAAGTTTCACCAGCTACTACAGTTTGTAACATCGAAGAAGTTATGCCAGCTACTCCACTGAAGTCTGATCCGAGTGTTCAGACAAAGCAGAACGGACATAAAATAATGCAGTACACAACTCTCTGGGTATCCGTTTGTATTTTGACTTCTGCTACACTTTGCATCACCATTACAGCAGTCCACGATTGTGTGCAAAATTTATGAATTGTTCAAGGTAAAGAATCCAATCACATCTGCCCAAGCATGCCAGTGCGTTGCTGAACTCAAATTACAAGCAGCACAAACATCATTTTTTGCTTTTCCAAAGGATGTGTTTGGTCATATGAGACCAAGTAAGTTGTCTCCTCAATACCGTGCTCCCTTGACAACTGCTCACATGATCACCCCGTGACTCTAGGAACCAGGCTACCTTCTCGCTGGGAAAGCATCCAGTTATCCACGAACCTCAATTGAAATCTGTCTTTAAAAAATAAATAATAATACAGGGCGATTCTGAATACATACCACTTTCAATTCCGATTTTAGATCCCTTGGAACATGACGTATACCAGCATATGAAACTCTTGCATTTTTATTCGCCAGTTACACTACCCGATGGGATGAACAGTTGTTGGCCTCAAGAAAGAACACTGGAATCCCTCAAACATATCCTTGCCAAATTCTTGTACTTGTTCCACTGCTTGCATCCTTTGAAACTTGCCAGTCATTTCTTTTGGCCCACCTTGGGAGGGGTAAAGCGGTCACCCCATAACCACTTTCCAGCCCCTAACCAAAGCTGAGGCCCCACCCAGCTTCCACCTAAGGTCATAAGTTTCTGAAGCCAGTCTGCAGATGCACCTTCTGACCCAGTTGCTTCCTTCCCTGTACTTTCCTCCAGCAGGACTGCAGAGTTCCCTTTCACTTCCTGTTTTGGCTATGGTCTCTTTCAAAGCCCAGGCAGTGGGTTCTATCATTTGTGTGGTCCTCCTCTTCATCATGGCTGTTGAGTTCGTTTCTCCCAAGAACTTACAAAATGTCCAGCCGTCTGCCGGTACCCAAAGAGGAAGTGGCGGGAACTAAAGGGGATGGAGACACCACAAATAAGAGTGTACATCATGAGGAATGTGAAAGTTCTCCACTGCAGTTCCTCGGACTGTTAATGGTACCCTTTGGTGCTGCTGCTGTTGTTTGGAAAGTACCAGTTGTTGGCTCCTGTTGTCTGCCGTTCAGTATCCATTTTCAGGATTCTTTGTTTATCCTATACGTCATCTACGTCTGGCGCTGTATGTGAATCAGCAAATTCAATCGTCAGGTTCCTCAGTGTTAGGCCATCTTCTCTCAATCCTACCTGAAGTTATTGTATGCTTGGCCTGGTTCATTGGTAGCCCTGGTTTGTTTTGGGGGCAGTTTACTATGAGAATCTAGCCAGTGGCGTAGCGTGGGGGGTGCAGGGGGGGCTGGCCGCACCGGGCGCAACATCTGGGGGGGGGGGCGCGCTCGCACTCGCGAGTGCTAAAATCCACGGGTTAGGGGGCGCAAATTACTTGCCTTGCCCCGGGTGCTGACAACCCACGCTACGCCACTGAATCTAGCTACAGAGCTGAAAATGTGGCATGGCTGTGTTTAATAATGTGGCATGGATGCTGAGTGCTTCTGTGATAGGTTAAGTATGGAATATTGACATTAGAATCATAAATTAACTTTGTATTTTTTGGTAGTAGGAGGGAGTTCTTGCTCAGTTTACAATTTACTTCCATTACTCTTGTGTAAACACTTTCTTCAACATATAAATCTGGTTTGGAGCCCCACGGTCCATCTACTTTCTGCAAGCAAGCATTGTTCCTGAGCTGACGCCTTGGTCTTTGATAACCACACTAAGAGTAGTGTAAGTGCACAGCTTTCAAGACTTGTGGGCTTTTAGCTGCCCTCAGGATTGATTTCACAAACCGATGTCAGTGTGTTTTTTTCAGAGTAGTTAGAGCTGCGTTTTCCAGCTGTATAGTTATTACATTTATTCAACTGTGGAAAGATCCAATGGGCGATTTTGAAAGTGTCACTCTGCCACATGCTGGCTGCAATTCAAATCTGTGACATGCTTTGATAATCAGCTGTCTGTAGTCATGGGACTTCAGACTTGTCTCAATTCTTCATATCACAGAGGTATGGAAGGGAGTAAATTGAGCTACTGGTGATTTACCTCCCAGTTAGTCATAGATCCTGATGGAAACACTTTGAGCAATTTCTTCATTAGTGCCATAGGATATTGGTAAATACACTGCTGAAGCAAGGTAAGTGTTATTTTCTCTGTGATGAAGTGAGCTAGGAATGATGGGGGAAGGAGCTGACCAGCTAGTCTCTTCTAAAGACCAAAAAACGTATTTTCCTCCAGTTTATTTTTGTCTACTGCTTACAAAGTTTGTTGGAGTCCAGGTCTTGGACCCCAGCCTGTGCGGCAGGTAGTAGAGTTCATTAGCCATGCTGAGAAAGGTCAGCTTGTATTTACAGTACTTTGGGCAGCGCTAAAGGCTGCTGTGGGCTCCAGATGTGAAGGATTTGGAAAGCTGCTGCCAACCACTTGGCATCATTGAGCCTGCTGTTGTGAAGGCTGCACAGTGGTGTGTTGTGTGTACCGCAGCTGTGTACTTCTGAACATAAGGACGTGGCAGCACCTGAAGGCTGCAAGTGCCACGGCGGTTGGCAGCGGAGGGTGGGATTTGGGCCCTTGCTTCAGCTGCAGTTTGCAGATGTTTCTGGTTTGTTCCAGGGTGCAGCACACATAGCAAGAGTTCATCTGGCACAGTTGTTTCCAAAGTGACTGCTCAAATGGTTTGGCTGCTCAGGCATAACATTTGATTACAACACTAGAGAAGGGTGAAGAAACACTTTATAGTGTAATCTTTACAACTTGTGCAGAGAGGCTTTAAAAGCGTGCAACTGATTGTGAAATTGAACAGTGTTATGTAACAAAATAAAATCTGACTACTTGTATTTTTTTTTTTATATTGTAACGACTACTTGTATTTTTTTTATATTGTAACGATGCGGACTACCTTTGTGCTACTGTTTCATATTGGGAAGATGGATTCTATGTTACATTCCCTTTCATCTTCAGAACAGCACCACATCTATATTTTTTATTAGAACCTGTTTCAAGTTTATTACTTCATTTGTTTCATTTAGCCAGGTTAGGCTTTACAAACATTATTTACAATCACCAATGAATATGCACATTTAAAGTGTAAAAAACAGTTAGAAAATAAATAGAAGAAAGGTGATGAGAAGAGATTAAAACAAATATAACACGCTTCTCGTTCCGCCAGATATTTGTATAAATCCATAATTCATTAGTAAAAAGAAATACTGTTGACCTCTTAACAAAGACAAAGTGGAAAGGTTCAGATCAATCCGGAAACATTTTTCTTTATCTCATCAAAACAACTTAAAAATTCCTTGAGTGTCAATCAAAACCTATGGTCGGCATATTTAATAATATAGGATAGTACACTTTGTAATAGTTGTATTTTCAGCAAAGATTTGCGCTTTTAAGCAAGTGCATCACAGAATACAATCCTGGGACAAAGGCTACATTTATCCTTGACACAGTGGGCATACTCTTAAAGAGTTATGGTCTTTCCTCCAGGTGCTCCTTATACCCTGTAAAGGTAATTGTCCTACTCTTAATTTCACCAACCACCTCCCATTTTCCTGGCACTGGATATTGACCAGGTATTGTTCAGGATGTCTAAATCCATCATTACATATGTGTTCATAGTGTGGGAGCTTCTTACATTCAGGACGCTGATTTTCATAGGCTTCCTGCTTTCCTAGGGGGTTGTTTTTTAAATAACCCAAATCTGACCCTCCTTCATCTGTGCCTAATTTTATCCACGAGAAGATAAATTTGTTTGAAATCTCAGAATGCAATTTGTGGACTGCCTGTTTATTCCTGGATGGTGTGCCGCATATTGCCTTCTTTTGACGAATACATTTGATATCATTCAGTTAGGACTCTTGTATGATGTTTAAATGAGGATTGTGTGAGTCTGAACTCTAGATGAAGAGCAAAACCCTGTGTCCAATGAGCTAGTATTAACCCATTCTTATATATTACCATTTCTGCCAAACAGACTTTAACATTGTTATGAGCCTGCAGTTCGTTCCCATAAAGTAACATGCTGCCCATTTTCACCTTGCAGGGTTTTATTTTTAAGCATTTCAATAGGTGATTGGCCCATGCACAGGTCTAATTAATATAAAGTTTTGACGGTCACTCTAGCCCATCCTTAAGCTTCTTTAACATTGTAGGAAAATGGAAGATAACCCCTAAAATGCCCCCTTCTAAGTAATTGTTCACTGTGAATTCTAATGGAGAACAATTCGAACTACACCTTACCTTCTGTTTAGCTCGCCTCATTTAAATTTTCATTGCCTTGACCTTGCTTGTGTTAATCTTTAATAGCTTACTTTGCAGTATTGTCTACAGAATTATCTAAAGCGTGTTGGACCACCAAGAGGAGAGAGATCAACTCAAATCCTATTATTTGCAAAGGGCACACTCTGGATTAGAACCTGGTCCAATTTTGTGAGGGAAACAATTTGCAGAAGTTTTAAAATCTACATTTAAGGAAATCAAGCACACTGGTATAAAGTGTACTACAAATGAACCCACATTACTACCTTAACTTGTCTTTTTTTGCTGATCCTTTGAGTGTTTAGATCTCTTCCAAAGCTGCAGGGCAGAACGACAGCTGATAATCAATTTTTACAACAGTGTTTTAGTGTGGTTGGAATAAGGTTGTTCTTGAATACCATAACTTGTTTTTAGGGGTCTATGAAGCTCACAGGACTCATTAGTTTTGTGGCCTGTATCATGACATAATAAACAAACGTTCAGGCTGAGTGAGTTATTCATAAACACCCTATTAATGATTTACAATGTGAGTTGCAAAATCCAGTTGATTCGTGCCAGGTCAGATCTCCACATTTGGGGGAAGCATTGGACATTCATAAAGAACTGAGGGTCATTGCAGTTGCTTCGAAGTCCGTGGATGAGTGCGTCAGGAGTGTACAGAACAGTAGTTTTCCAATACAAGAAGGTGAATAGCAAAGTAGGCTTTGGTATGATTAGCAAGTACTGATGTTTGTTAGTATTACTAGTAAATACTAAGGAAGGCTCCTTTGTAATAGGTGTACTTCTATGAAGCATAAACAAAATCATGCATCTATATGCAAAAATTGTGGTAAGGAGTGATAAAGGAAGGTTAGAACTGGAGTGTCTTGTCAGTGTGATGTTTGAAGGAAGTGATGATAATGCTTATGGTGGAACAATAGAGGATCCCACCTGCATGATCATATTGGTTGGTGATGATCTGGTATTGGTACATTCAGGTTGCAGATACACCATTATTCAACAGCATGACATCATTTTCAAGTGGATCAGTTGGGGTGAATGCTTAAATGTATCTCACATTTGACCGAGGGCATATCAAAATCTTTATATTTGGTTCTTTTGAGGCCAAAATTGCTTTAAATCCAGAATGATGAGTAGATTGGTGTACATTGCTCAACAAAGTGTTTGAGATTGGATGCACTAGGTGGAATTGAGGCTAGAGTTTAAAAAGCAGACGAAGAAGCAATAATAAATAACTTATTAATGGATAATATTGACGGCTGGGGATGGGTCACCACTAGAGACCAGCTTACTCGGGAGATAGGTTAGTTATGTGGTAGGTATGACTGAGCCCATGCAAGCTTATGAGTAGCTTCCCTTGAAACTGGCAGTTCATATCCATTCTGGAAAGCTATGTGTAAATTAATTTGAGGGATTCTTCGAGTCGGGTCTGGAAGGCTCTACACTTTTTAAGTACTAAAAAAAATACAGACTTTAAGACTGTTTTTCTAGATTCACTCTCTCTTTTGCTTCCTACCAAACTGAGATGCAATTGTCCTTTGCGCTGTTCCAAACAATGCTGTATTTATTTTATGGGTGGGTTTCATTTGAGCGGGCTATACACATAAAAGTTCTTAAGTCCACCATACAGAATCGTACCACCTCAATAAAATTTCACACAGTTTCCTACATTGATTGTAGTGCCTATGCCACACCAGTAAATAAACAAATTATGGTTTTAATAGTGTTTACGTGGAGTTTATTGAAGCAAATGTAAGATCTGATTTTACTGAAATCCGTTTTGTACTTGAGTATGCAAAAAGTCAACAAAGCAGACCATATGTGGTAACAATCATTTCTCAGTTAAGTTCACCAGCAGTCTACTTCTTCACATATATATGGAGTCGTTGGAGGCCAAGCCTGCAGGTCTGCTACAAATACTTTAGAACAGGACCAGCATCTCCATCTGCCCTCCAGCAGAACTTGAACAGGAAACTGGAGCAAGCGTTCAAGAATGGACCACTGGATCAACATGCGATTCGATCATGAATTCAATGATGGCATGAAAGAAATATTAAGGACAATTAATTTAAGACTTGAAATGCGCATACTATTTTGTTTTTGGCACATCTAGATGTGATTTTTATAACCCATCTTATAGAAATGTTACCATGGAAATGGGTAAAGTAGTAAATACATGTGAGTTTGTGACTGCACTGAAGAAGCACAAGCTCCATGAGCATAGAGATCCACATTACTACACTTTTCTCTTCCATGACAATCTATTTCCTCCAACATGGTCTCCTGAGGACCCACCTTCACACAACATACATCTTCTGAGTAACGGTAAGGCAGTAGCCAAATGCTTGCAGGAATATGACCTTGGTGAAACCCATGCAAGAACAGGTAACATTTAACAAATTAAGGTAGATGCTGCTCATCTGACAACTTAAAACCAGGTGGCCTATTGTGACACCTATTTTATGGTGACCTCTAACATGCTTTCCCTTTCAACTTGGCTGACAGACTCCACCAAAATGATATGAAAACTATATGCTATGACAGAAGAAATCATCTTCCAATCTATATGTACCCTTGCATTCCCTGTTGTCTATTCAAGAACACCTGGACCAGACTGCATTAATGTTTCTCCTACCGTGACAGTCACAATGGACCAAACAGAAGCAAGGACAACAGAGTTTTCTTTTATGATGAATTGACATTTACCATGATGATAAAACCTAGATGATGCTCAATATGCCTGACAGACATAACTTATGACTGCCAAAAAGTAACCTTTTTTTTTTTTTTTATACAGAATAGCTGTTTTTTTTTTTTTTTTTTTAAATCTCTCTTTTTCCCAGATTTCATGTATCAACAAATGACTAATTACTAATATTTAAGGTAACAAATAGATTAGGTATTGTGGTACTGTCAAGTTTTGAGATTGTACAATATTGAAAAATAGTGAGCCTCACTTACCAGTGCACTTACTTTCACTGGGATTACTATTAAGACTTTATCATTCTTTTAACAAATACCTACAATACACCGCACCTCTTGCAGCACGTTTGTACTCTGCATATTAACTTAAACCTTGCGTTGCAAGACACGCCCTTTAATTGGGCTCAATTGAAGTTCCATTTCCCATCTGGGATGGGTCCTTGGGTACCTTCTTCCTACATTTGTCTGACCGTCATGGGTATTTTCTTTTTATCAGCTTTCAAAGTTCTATGTAGTTGAGATATCTACTTGTGTCCTTGCCACAGCTCTAATATCCATTCAAGTGCATGTACATGGTTAACTGCACTCAAGGGCCCGTATTTATACTCCGTTTGCGCCGAATTAGCGTCGTTTTTTTCGACGCAAATTCGGCGCGAAACGAACGCCATATTTATACTTTGGCGTTAGACGCGTCTAGCGCCAAAGTATGGGCAAATAGCGTCATTTCTTTGCGTGAACGCCTTCCTTGCGTTAATGAGATGCAAGGAAGGCGTTCCCGTCTAAAAAAATGACGGCGACGCAAATGCGTCGTATTTATACTCCCGGGCAAAAATCACGCCCGGGAGTGGGCGGGTCAAAAAACCCCGCATTTGCGCCACTTTTTAACGCCTGGGTCAGGGTAGGCGTTAAGGGGCCTGTGGGCTCAAAATGAGCCCACAGGTGCCCTCCCCTGCCCCCAGGGACCCCCCTGCCACCCTTGCCCACCCCAGGAGGACACCCAAGGATGGAGGGACCCATCCCAGGGACATTCAGGTAAGTTCAGGTAGGTATAATTTTTTATTTTTTTTAATTTTTTTTGGTGGCATAGGGGGGCCTTATTTGTGCCCCCCTACATGCCACTATGCCCAATGACCATGCCCAGGGGACATAAGTCCCCTGGGCATGGCCATTGGGCAAGGGGGCATGACTCCTGTCTTTACTAAGACAGGAGTCATTTAAATGGCGTCTGGGCGTCGAAAAAAATGGCGCAAATCGGGTGGAGGCGATTTTTTTGCCTCAACCTGACTTGCCCCATTTTAAGACGCCCTAACGCCATTTTCCCCCTACGCCGGCGCTGCCTGGTCTACGTGGTTTTTTTCCACGCACACCAGGCAGCGCCGGTCTGCTAGCGCCGGCTAACGCCATTCCATAAATACGGCGCCCGCATGGCGCTTCAGAATGGCGTTAGACGGCGCAAATTTTTTTGACGCTAAACTGCGTTAGCGCAGTTTAGCGTCAAAAAGTATAAATATGGGCCAAGGAGTCTGTCTAGATCCCGGTTATCTCGCCATGAATATACACTTATAGCAATTATGATATTGCAAAAACAATATTCTTTCCTATTGGTTGCGGCTTTGAGGAGGCTCCTGGCAGATCGCCTGGGAGGGCAAACGAGATAATGGAGAGTGAAATCAAAATTATACAAATTGCATATACACAAAATGGATGCACTACTCATAAAGCTGTGCGAATGTTTTAATGATTGTGTTCTAAATGGAAACTGTCTCATGGTACTTCTTACAAAAGCAGCGTCTCTCAGGATAAACTGTACCAAAAATCTATTATACAATATAAATGCATAAATACCCTGGAATTTTCCCTTTGCCAAGACCTGCTTGTGTGTCTTCCACTTCCAAAATGGCACTGTCAGACTCCAGCTCACCAATAGGCAGCAGAGCTTTGGGATCTCTGTAGCAAACAGAGCTGACCATCCTGTGATGAGCCATGGCCTCCTGTAGTTGGCGCCTCGTACGACAAGCCTTCCGTGGCCGTCACCCATGTGTTTACCAATGATTCAGCCCTGAGCATTCTTATGTCATTTTTCATTTACCACATATGCCCATATTTATACTTTTTTAGTGCTGCATTTGCGTCATTTTTTTACGCATAAGTGGCGCAAACGTACAAAATACAATTGTATTTTGTACGTTTTTTTGTCAAAAAGCGGCGCAAATGCGGCGCTAAAAAAGTATAAATATGGGCCATAGTGTTTTATATACTTAACTGTTGTTTAAATATCATCCCGAGGAGACTTCAACGGGACCGGCAGTAAACAACTAACCGACCCACCTATCCTCAGTGAAGATTTTTTTACACATAAGTGGCGCAAACTTACAAAATACAATAGTATTTTGTACGTTTTTGTTCGTCAAAAAGTGGCGCAAATGCGGCGCTAAAAAAGTATAAATATGGGCCATAGTGTTTTATATACTTAAACTGTTGTTTAAATATCATCCCGAGGAGACTTCAACGGGACCGGCAGTAAACAACTAACTGACCCACCTATCCTCAGTGAAGATTTGTGAGGCTTGTCTGATCCCGCTAGTCTTGGATCTCTCGGTAGCCATTTTTGCTTGCTGTTACAAATACCACGTCCATCGGACTCACCTTCACTGGAATGCCAGAGTGCCTATTTTACACTAGAATAGTACACTTTCTTCACACATTTAATCCTTTCTCATCACAAAGCCACCATTTTTGTAACTGGTTTGCACTGCAAAACAATAACAAGCATTTGGAATGCAATAGGTCTCGCATTTGCTTGATTTAGAGCTATTGGTATTTTAAATTCATAACTGGACTTTTCTTGACACATAAATTGGTCAACCATGCCTGATAATTTTGTATGTGCCTGCCATATAATTCCAGTGGCCCTGCATATAACTAAAGCACTTCCATTTACCTTCTTCCTCTATCTGCAGCAAAAAATGAAAATGTTGAAATTTAGCATCCTAATGTAAATATGCCATGCTTATTCCAATAGAATACTACGTTCACCACTCCACCATCAGAGATGCTGGCTGGCAAACACAGTTACCCCAAAAAAGACACAAGACATTCACAGATGAGAAATAAACTCATCTGGAGTGATCAAACATTCATAGTGTAATAAGAATCTGAAGTTAGCCTGAATTATGGTCATAATTGTAAAATGGAGAGATTATTAAAACACATACAATTATCATATAAACCTTTATCCGAAAGAAACATTGTCATGTAACCACACAAAGAAGGAATGGGAGCAAATAATACAGTGTAATCATATATTTAGACCCTAGAAGGCATAGTGCATTACACATTTTCAAGATTAGCAGGACTATTTCAATGATATTATAAACAAGGCCCATAAAACATAACTACGCCCAGGTTAACAAAATGTCCAGCCACAAGAAAACTTAAAAAGATAAAGCATGGTGGTAGGGGGTTATTATTTTGGAGTCCCCATTAA
Source organism: Pleurodeles waltl (assembly GCF_031143425.1). NCBI lineage: Eukaryota > Metazoa > Chordata > Amphibia > Caudata > Salamandridae > Pleurodeles > Pleurodeles waltl. The sequence goes on along the minus strand of NC_090440.1, from coordinate 93,829,772 downwards.
CATAGTGTGGGGACCCAGAGACAGAAATAGCACATTGTGGTAAATGTTTTGAAGGTGATCCTATTGTCCTAGGACCACCACAGGCAGAGTTACGGGCAAAAATTCCGCATTTATAAGAAACATAGTCATGTTACTATATAGTTAGCCCTTAGTTGGCATAACCACACATAATGAAAATAGCACTAAATAATGCAGTGTAACCACATATTTAGCCTCCGGAGGACATAGTGCACTCCATATGTTCAGAAGTAGCAGGCCTATAACAATGATATTACAAACAAGGCTTTTAAAACCCCAAGCTATTCCCAACTATAAAACAAAAGTTTCAACCATGAAAGAGCTTAAACAGACACTGAATGGTGGGAGGGGTTATTATTTTGGAGTCCCCACTAACATAGTGTGTGGACCTAAAGATGGTGTAGACAGAAGGAGCTCATTGTTGTGAACGTTTTGGTGGTGGTACCATTGTCCTAGGACCACCATAGGCTGAGTTATGAGCAAAAATGTTTTGTAAAAGTAATGCCCTACAAAGCATTATGGGTCAGTTTTCCTGAATGCAGTGAATATTATAGTATCGGCTCTCCCGCTGTGCCGGGAGAGTCGATTTCCCTTTAAGGATTTGTGTTTTACGTAAAGCATTCACCAATTTCAGGCGTATTAAGGGGAGAGCCACTAGAAATTACTCTGATTAAGTAACTGTGAACAATGTGACCAGCTCTTCAATACCGCTGATTGAGTTCACGCTGTTGTGCCTGTTCGCGCTGTGAGCACCATGTCCGCCATGCAGCACAAAGGGGAGAGACAAAAGAACTAATTTGCCCACGCTGAAGTATATCGGCAATAGTGCAATTATCCATGAAACAGGGTGCAGTCTGCAAAGCGGGACAAAAAACAATCTCAAGGCAGTACAAACCTAAGGCATTTATCAATGACATCAAGTGATTTTAAGGCAAGCCCACGAACGAGTGAAAGTGATGGGCGTGACATGGGCGTGGTTAAAAGCCCATAATACTTACAATAGGTCAAAGCACTTGCTCGCTCAACCTAAAAAAGGACTGCTGTTTGTACTTGACTGCTTTTGTCAGCATTTCAGTGCAAGCATCAATCCTATGGGCTTTGCCCATGCTTGCTTAAAACTGTATTTTATCAGTTGTATTATAAAACTTGTATTGCGCTTATTACTGTTTGCGCAGATAGCATGCTACACCATGAGAGTGTGTGATTAGAAGAGTATTGTCTTTTCTATTCTTTAACCTGCTCCTCTGTACCCCCGCATACTCCCACACTGGTATACTTTTTTCCTCAATATTTAATTTTTGTGTGCACCTACAAAATCAAACGGCTGCTTCATCAGGATTTTTTTTCCTCTTTTGCTCAATGCTGCACAGCATCACCAAAAGCACAGCATCAGCAAACCACAATGCCAAAGTCATTTGGTCCAAAAGGCAAGACCATTGCTTTGCCAGTACTTGCTCTTAAATGTTTTTGATCCGGTTTTCCAAACTGACTTTCTTTTTGCAGTTTTATATAGCGCAAACTCGACCTAAAGGTATTGGAGCGCTTTACTCGAGCACTAGTTACATTACACAAGGGCAGATAAATTTCTGTAGGCACGGGGAGATTGAGGGCCTGATTTAGATATGGACAGAGAAGTAACTCCTTCACAAAGGTGACAGATATCTCGTCCGCCAAAGTATAAATCCCATAGGGTATAATGAGATTTAGATTTAGGGGGACGGGATATCCATCCCAGTGGGTGTAACTTGTCCACCAATATCTAAATCAGGCCTTAAGTGATTTGCCCAGAATCCCATGATGCCAAGTGGATGCCGAGAGTCACACCTGGCTCCCCAGTTGCAAAGCCAGCAACTCTGGACATTGCACAGGAAGCTGTCTACTTTGTGATCTTTTGGAGATGCAAGACTTAAAGAAAAGTTTTCCTTCTCCTACTTCCTTAAATAATAATATAGATTTTCCAAGTAAATCATGAAGGAAAGTCTTAATTTTATTAAAGACACGGAGGGGAGTATTATGCTTATCTTTTCGAATTAATATTTGAATAGCAGCTGCAGTCAAGAAACACTAAACCAATCCCAAAAGGCAAGTGAACAAGCAGCAAGTGGGCAAAAGTGAGAACCATATAGTGCACCAATTAAATATAGGCAGTATGTATGTTATACCTAGCTTGACTGCAAGCAAGCAGCCCTCTTTTCTTGAGCGAGAATAGTCATGAGAAAGTATTAAACATTGGAAGAACACATGCAATAATGCCAACTGCTAAAACTAATGAGAAAAAGTCTTGAATCCAGTCCATGTGGAAATCTTTAACAGTCCTGTCCAGAAGTTGAAGACAAGGATCACTGGAAGAGGCAGTCGCTGTGAAGAAGCTCCAGCCCGGAGTAGTGTTGCAATGAAGTTTGTTCGATTAAAGGTGCTGTATTTGCTGAAACTAAGGGAGGGAAAGAGAGAATAAACACAGTTAATGATATCATGAGGTGGGATAATACTTGCCTCCGTGTCTTTAATTAAATTAAGACTTTCCTTCATAATTTACTTAGAAAATCTAAATTTTTTGTCCAGACCGGAGGCTCATATTATGCTTGTTTAAAGCATATCAATAACCACAGATGATGCTGTATTAATAGGTTTGCAATAAAAGGTGACAAATCTAGAGTCATTAGGCCAATCTGCTGATCTCAGAATGTCCTCTATGTGGGAACCTGCCCAAAATGCTTTGGAATCCATGACACCCCCCCCCAGGAAGAGTGGGCTCCAAATTTAGAGATATCAATACCCACAAGGGTCATAACCCATTTAGCCCAACAAGACCAAACAGGTTTGTGGTTTTTTTTTTAAGGAGATGAGAAGTTGGGTAACAGAGGACATTCGGAGATGTATAGGGCCATATTTATACTTTTTGACGCAAAACTGCGCTATCGCAGTTTTGCGTCAAAAAAATTAGCGCCGGCTAACGCCATTCTGAAGCGCCATGCGGGCGCCGTATTTATTCAATGACGTTAGCCGGCGTTAGCCGCCGGCGCTGCCTGGTGTGCGTGAAAAAAAACGACGTACACCAGGCAGCGCCGGCGTAGGGGGAAAATGGAGTATGGGCGTCCAAAAATGGTGCAAGTCAGGCTGCGGCAAAAAAATCGCCTCAACCCGATTTGCGCCATTTTTTTACGACGCCCAACCCCCATTGAAATGACTCCTGTCTTAGCAAAGACAGGAGTCATGCCCCCTTGCCCAATGGCCATGCCCAGGGGACTTATGTCCCCTGGGCATGGTCATTGGGCATAGTGGCATGTAGGGGGGCACAAATCAGGCCCCCCTATGCCACAAAAAAAAATTAAAAAAAATACTTACCTGAACTTACCTTAATGTCCCTGGGGTGGGTCCCTCCATCCTTGGGTGTCCTCCTGGGGTGGGCACGGGTGGCAGGGGGTGTCCCTGGGGGCAGGGGAGGGCACCTCTGGGCTCATTCTGAGCCCACAGGTCCCTTAACGCCTGCCCTGACCCAGGCGGTAAAATCCGGCGCTAATGCGGGTTTTTTAGACCCGCCCACTTCCGGGCGTCATTTTTGCCCGGGAGTATAAATACGACGCATATGCATCGGAGTCATTTTTTAAGACGGGAACGCCTACCTTGCATATCATTAACGCAAGGAAGGTGTTCACGCCAAAAAATGACGCTAACTCCATGAACTTTGGCGCTAGACGCGTCTAACGCCAAAGTATAAATATGGAGTTAGTTTTGCGTCGAAAAAAACAACGCAAATTCGGCGCAAACGGAGTATAAATATGCCCCATAGTTCTTTGTTCATATGATTTTAGGCAATTTCTCACACATAGTTTAGGTTTATTGGGGAAGAAAGGATAAAAGACTGTTGAAACGTTTGTTTTGGTGCGTCTTGTAACATTGAAAAGAATACCATTTGGAGTGAAATGACGGGCCGAAATATCTAACACCTTTACATCCGAGAGTTGTTTCTTCGATACTAAACATAATAACATTGTTAGCTTAGCTTAGAAAGCATTTTGAGAGATAACGAATCATTACCTGGCCAGGACAAAAACAACTTTAAACGAGATTACCATCACATAATTCACTGTATTTAGGAATACTTGTAAGTCCCTAGTAAAATGCACTACATGTGCCCAGGGCCTTTAGATTGAATGCTGCTAGTGGGCCTGCAGCACTGGTTGCGCCACCCACATAAGTAGCCCCTTAACCATGTCTCAGGCCTGCCATTGCAAGGCCTGTGTGTGCACTCACACTGCCACTTCAACTTGGCATTTAAAAGTACTTGCCAAGCCTTAAACTCCCCTTTTGTCTACAAATAAGTCACCCCCAAGGTAGGCCCTAGGTAACCCATAGGGCAGGGTGCTGTGTAGGTAAAAGGTAGGTTACATACCTGTGTGTTTTATATGTCCTGGTAGTGGAAAACTCCTAAATTTGTTTTCCACTGCTCTGAGGCCTGCTCCTTTCACAGCCTAACATTAGGGCTACCCTCACATACTGTTTGAGTGGTAGATTCTGATCAGAAAGGGGTAAACAGGTCATATTTAGTATGGCCAGAATGGTGATACAAAATCCTGCTTACTGGTGAGGTTGGGTTTTATATTACTATTTTAGAAATTACACTTTTAGAAAGTGAGCATTTCTCTGCACTTAAAATCCATCTGTGCCTTACAGTATGTCTCCAATCCACGTCTGGGCTGGGCTGGTTGACAGCTTCCTTGTGCATTTCACCCAGACAACCACAAACACAGGATCCTCAGTCTCACCTGCACACATCTGTGTAATAAAGATATCCATAGTCGATGTGCTCTGATGTCTTTTATTAAGTCCTGGACTAAATATCTCATCCACAGATAATCAGCCCACAGCTCTCCTCACATCCTTCTCCTCCTCTCCCAGCCTTAATCCATCACTCTAGAATCTCCAACCTCACATTCCATAACTCAAGACCATTCCACGAGAAGAGATGGATGGGCTACATAAACTACAGAAGGCAATACCACACACCTTCCCCCCAAAGAAAACAAACAAAACAGAAAATACATATTATAAACTATAAACATTGAACACAAGTATAACTTTTCCTCTACAATATAAATACAACTCATAAAACAAGTTACAGTAAGAACACATTGAAAAATCAGATTCTTTTCCTTTTTGAGATCACAATACGATTGAGATTCCATATACGACCATCGTTGACTTTCACAGCATTTTTAAACAATTTCATTACACTAAACGGACCCCAAAATTTGCTTTCACCCTTTCCCAATACAGGTCTCCTAACCAAAACTTCATCACCCACATTCACTTCCACGTCACATACACGTTTAGTTCCATCAAAGTACTCCTTCCTTTTCTCCACTGAATTTTTCTCACACGTCCTATCATATTCTCCCTGAGACCAAGAAACAGCTTTATCCTTTCCCTCCGTAACCCAACCAGGAACAAGCATATTATTGGGTTTCCTTCCCCTGAATAACTCAAAGGGAACTGATCCTGTCGTAACATGTGGGGTAAAGCGATAAGCTATCAAGAATTTTCTCAGGCCTTCCTTCCAACATCTCCCTGCAGCTACTTCCAACTGCACACACTCCTTCACACACCTATTAAACCTTTCAACAATCCCATTCCCTTCAGGATGATACAACGAGCACAACTTGTGCTTAATCCCCAATCTCTTCAGATAACCTTCCATCTCCTTGGATACAAATTGTGGACCATTATCAGTCAGGATGGCATTGGGAAAACCCTCTCGAGCAAAAACCTCTTCCAGAAGATTAATTATTCTCTTGGTTTCAACGCTACTAACTATACCAATTTCCACCCACCTGGAAAATTGATCAATTAAAACCAAAATATAACTGCTTCCACCCTTACCATTAATAGGTCCAACAATATCCATAGCCACAACATCCCACTGCCTGTTCCACAAACTCCGAACACCCATTGAAGGTACTCTCGTTTTGTAGATTTTATCACTATTACAACAGTCAGAGCAGTCTCTAATTACTCTCTCAATGCATAAATCCATCCCTGGCCACCAATAGTTCATCCGAATCCTAGCTTTGGTTTTACTTATGCCCTGATGACCACTATGACCAAGTTGAATGATTTTCTCAACTAATGTACTCGGTACCACTAATCTCCCACCACGAAACAATACGTCACCTGAAACTGACAACTCATTCCTTATCTTCCAAAATGTTTTTAAATTATTAGAATTCCTTAACTCATCAAAGTTCCATTTGTCCTTAAGGAAATCACATACTTTTTGCAAAACTGAATCATCTGCAACTGCACGAACCCAATCATCATGCCCAATAATTCCATCCGTAACACTACACACATTGAAATTGCTTTCCTGACTATCATACAAATTTTCTTCTGATACCGATGCAAGTCTGGACAAACAGTCAGCTGTATTATTATATGCTCCTGGAACATAAAACATTTGAAAATTGAAATCTTGAAGATTAACCACCCACCTACTTATTCTGGAAGACATCTGGTCAAGACCCTTTTTCATAAAAACTTCAATCAAAGGTTTGTGGCCAGTATACACATGAAAGAGTCTTCCCCATATAACATTTTTGAATTTGTTTACTGTCCAAAAAACACCTAACGCTTCTCTTTCAATTGTAGAATAATTCACCTCAGCACCTTTTAAAGTTCGTGAACAATACACAACCGGTTTCCACTCTTGTCCTTCTCCCTTCTGTAAGAGAACACCCCCTAAACCTTTTGTACTAGCATCAGTCATGATCACACTCAACTCATTAGGATTGAACGATTTCAAACAACCCACATTAGACAATTGCTTTTTCATAACTACAAACTCCTCTTCACACAAATCATTCCATACATATCCAATACCTTTTTTCAGTAAACTCCGCATATTTTCTGTTTTCATAGCTAAATTAGGTAGAAACTTTCCATGAAACTCAACCATACCAAAGAAAGTCTGCAATTCCTCTTTGTTCTTTGGTGAATGTAGTCTTAAAATACCTTCTACTAAGTCCTGCTTCGGGTATAAACCAGTAGAAGTAATTCTGTGTCCCAAATACTCTATTTCTTCCTTACCAAAGTGACATTTACTAAGCTTTAACGTGAGCCCATGGTTTTTTAGTATGCTTAACACTCTCCTAACCCTTTCTTCATGTTCTTCTCTAGTTCGCCCATACACCAAAATGTCATCCTGAAAATACTTCACACCTTTCTCCGAACTAAACAAATCATGCATCAACCTTTGGAACACCGATGAGGCTGATACTAACCCAAATGGCATCCTTATATATCTAAACGTTCCAAAAGGAGTGATAAACGTAGTTAGATCCCTTGAATCTACATGAAGCTTCACCTGATGGTAGGCTGAGGCTAGGTCTAATGTACTAAAATACTTAGCACCATGCAAAAGAGTTACCATTTCCGTGATATTCGGTAGTGGAAATAAATCACTCACTACAGCTTTATTCAGATTCCTTAAGTCAACACACAATCTGATATTCCCCGAGTGCTTACGTGCGACCACAATGGGAGAAACCCATTCTGAAGCCTCCACAGGTTCAATGATCCCACCCTGACATAAATTATTCAACTCTTTCTCCACATCATCCCTCACAGATATCGGTATTGGACGCACCCTACAAGCCACTGGAATTGCACCTTCTTTAAGTTTTATGCAATGTACATATTTGGTGAGACACCCTAGAGTGTCACTAAACACCTCCTTGAATTTATGCACAAAGTTTGGTACACTATCCTTATTAACATCTGTAGATATTTCACACACATCATTGATACCCTTAAGAAAATCTTGTTTGAGTAAAACAGGTGTAGTATTATTAGGATCTAAAATGACCTTGAGTTCTCTTTGATGGGGCCAGCTTAAGACGCTGTCCCCTTTTACTGGAACATAAATCTTGGCATAAATGGAATTCGATTTGAAGACAACTTCAGATTCAAAGTATCCCCTTAGCTCTATGGTTTGACCACCATAGGCCCCTGGGACTACATCAGGATCTTCCAATTTCACATACTGATTCAAATATTTGTCAAATATTTCATTTGACATCAAGGTTAACCATGCACCAGAATCAAAGAGAACTTCACACTTAATACCACACATTGTTACGGTATCTCTCGGATAATTATTTTTCCTCCCTTGCTCATCAACCATTAATACGCAATCCTGTATCATCTTAACTGCAGAGTCTTTCTGTGACCTACAGCATTTGGCAAAATGCCCACGTTTTCCACACACTTTACAGATAGCATTGATAGCAGGACATTTTTTAAAAGAAGCGAAATGTCCTAAATTTCCACATCGAAAACACTTGGTATCTTTGAATTTAGATCTCTGAGTTTGTGTTAATTTAGTGTCATCCTTCCCTCCCTCGGCAATCAATGTATGAATTTCCTGTTGCTCGTTTTTAGGAAACACCTTATTCACTGGAGGAAATTTGTTTTTCTCTAATTCCTTTACACATTCTAACATATGTTCTACACTTTTGGCAATTGTCACAACTTCTTGTAGAGACGGATCGTCCTTACTCCAAAGCTCTTGCCTGATCTTGTCACTAGAGCATTTGAGCATGAATGCTCTTATGCGTTCTTCCAGTGTTAGTCCAAATTTGCAAGTAGCCGCCAATTTCCTTGTACTCCTCTATAGATTCATTCGAAGCTTGTTCCCGCATACCAAAGTGATATCGCTCCAAAATCGTGCTAATCTTAGGAAGATAGTGTAAATCCAGTTTCTTTATGCATAGTTCAAATTCATTTAACTCCGTTCCATCATCCTCCGGCTCAGGCAAGGTTTCAAAAATCTCCAGTCCTTCACATCCTAAACGATGCATAAGAAGAGAAACTTTTCTTTCATTTGACAGGGAAGAAGTACATACTCTTGTATAGTGCAAAAATGACTTTTTCCATTTGGCCCATATAATAGGAGCTTCGCCAGGTACTGTAAAAAAAAACGGAGGTGGCGGTATATTTTGCATTATAGAATTGAGACAAAAAAAAAAAACCAATGTTCTTCCTTAATCACGTATAGTAATTCCTTTATGTACTTCTTTTAAATCACTATGGAACTATGAATAGACTGTTTTGTAGAATATCAAAGTCATTAGAAAAATTCAAACATAACGACCATTTTCTACAGGAAGTTCACCTTGAAACGTGAAAAAAAAACTTCAGGCTGTGGGCTGAGTCACAATAACACTGTAGAGACAGAGACAGGTGAGTTATTTTCTTCTCCCTTGCCTCTCGTAGTGAACGTATTTTAAACACTATCCAATACCATGAAATCAACGCGGTAAATATTTCCGATGCGCGTTAACAATTGATGTAAAGCGCGCGATGTCAAGTCTGTTGATTGCGCTTTTACAGCTTTTCATAAAACAGCGTGTTTGATTACACACGCGGCGCTCGCTGGTAGGAAGCGCGCGATCTCCAGTCTGTGCTTTTCAACAGACCGCGCGATTAAACAAACACGCTGCGCTCGCGCGGAATAGTCCTCGTTAAGAGCAATGGAGCAATGGTGGAGCGTGACAGAGCTCGTGGCAACCACCTCGTATTTTGAACCAAAACTAGGCACAGCAACGTTTGCTTACACGCGCTTAAAAAAAACGAAAATTGATCCAATTTTCACAGATTTCACAATACAGATCGTGAAAATCGCTCTTATGGCAGTAGATCCACAAAAAAAAACTGGATAAACTCACCAACAGTAATCTTAGAAATCAGTAAGATAGGATCCAACTGTCACCTGAACATCCAACGATCCAACTGCTGTGTTGAGATATTCTATTGGACACATCCCATCCTTGTCGCCAGTGTAATAAAGATATCCATAGTCGATGTGCTCTGATGTCTTTTATTAAGTCCTGGAATAAATATCTCATCCACAGATAATCAGCCCACAGCTCTCCTCACATCCTTCTCCTCCTCTCCCAGCCTTAATCCATCACTCTAGAATCTCCAACCTCACATTCCATAACTCAAGACCATTCCACGAGAAGAGATGGATGGGCTACATAAACTACAGAAGGCAATACCACAATCTGCATACTGAAAGGTCTTTCTGGGCTGGAAGGGTGGGGGGCCTGACACTTACATTTCAATGGCTAGTGGCCTACCCTCATGCAATGGACTGCCAAACCTCCTACTGGGATCCTGGCAGACAGACTAGTACTGAAAAGGGACCTTGTGCACTTCAAAACCACTCTTTGAAGTCTCCCCCACTTCAAAGGCACTTTAAGGTATAGAACCTGGATCCCTGGCCCCATCAACTCATACCCTTCCTGGGACAGACACTCTGAACCAGATCCTGCAACCTGCCAAGAGAAACTGCCTGGCTGCCAAAGGACTCACCTGGACTGCTTTGCTGTGAAGGACTGCTTCCTTGCTGGACTCTGGCTCTGCTGAGAAGAGCTCTCCAAGGGCTTGGATTGAGCTTACCTCCTGTTCCTGAAGTCTCAGGGCCTAAAAGACGACTTCTCTTCAAAGGAACTCCTTGTGCAGCGAAAATCTACGCACAGCCTGCCGGAATCGACGAGCACCCTGCCTAGCGGCGAAGGAATCACCACATCGATGACCCGGAATGACGCAGCCCGGCTCCCCGAGTGGAGATCAACGCAGCACCAGCATTGTGACCGGAACTTCAATGCACAGCCCGTCAGATTGACGCATCACTGAGCCGGAACAACGCAGCCTGACTTCCTGTGTTAGGAATCGATGCAGCACTTGCCGTGCAAAATAAACTCCAATGCATTGCCCTACCGGATCAACGCAACACCTGTGACTTCGTCCTGCATGCCCAGGATTTCCACGCATCGTCCCTGGGCATCAAAAGACCCCACATGGCAGTGAGGATCCAAGACTACGTGCCAGATATCAATTCAAAGCCCTTGCAGTGTGGGAAGAATTGACACATCGTCTGTGCATGTCCAGAAATCCATTGCACATCTTCCTTTGTGCACGCATCTCCTCCTCTGCGGTCTTCGTGCGGGTCATTTTGATGCATACCATGTACTTTGTGCACACAAGAGACATTTGTTGATTTTTAAAGACTTAAGACTCTTCTTATCATTGCAACAGTGATATTTCAACTTATGATTATCAAATCTTGATCGTTTTGACCTTAAATTAATCAGATAAATATCTTATATTTTTCTAAACCTGTGTGGTGTCCTTTTGTGGTGTTTTCTCTGTGTTATTGCATGATTTATTGCACAAATACTTTATACATTGCCTTCTAAATTAAGCCTGACTGCTCAGTGCCAAGCTACCAGAGGGTGGACACAGGATAATTTGGATTGTGTGTGAGTTACCCTGGCTAGGATTGAGGTCCCTACTTGGACAAGGGTGTATACCTCTGCCAACTAGAGACCCCATTTCTAACACTGATTTATAACCCTTCCCATGATTTGCTGATGTAGTTTGAAGCTTCAGCCAAAATTCCTGGGTAAGAAAGGAAAGACCTGTTACCTTCCAAGCTGACAGATGAGGAGTGTTGTTGAGGACCAGTTAGTGCGGGAGACCCCTGAGGGTTAAGGAGGAGCTCGGGAAATGAATGGAGAATAAGGAAGTCCATTGCTAGTTCTAGAAGGGGAGGTTACCAGTCCTGATATTGCCAAATAGAAGCAACCAAGACTAATGTGGCTTTCTGCCATTACACCTGGGTGAGTACTCTGTTGATCATTAGAAAGGGTGGAAAAGCATAGTTGGTTGACAGGGACCAGTCCTGAAGGAAGGCATCTGTTGTTGATGTTAGAGGGTCTGGTCTCCAACTGAAAAATTGAGGCTGTTGGGAATCTATGTGTAAGGGACCCCATTTTTATGAAAGGCAAAGGAAGACAGATGGATGGAGTCTACAATCTCTGATGTCACATAGGTAACGAGAATACCAATCTGCTTCTGAATTGAGTACTCCCGGTAAGTATTCCGCTTGTACCGATATTTTTTGCCGGAGGCAGAATTCCCAGAAACTCTTTGCTAGCTCTGCTAATGGTTTCCATTTGGTCCCGCCAAGATGATTGATGTATCTGACGGCAGAGAGAGATTGTCGATCCAGAGAAGGATTGAGCACTGAACTTTGTTCTTTGCGAAGCTTCTGATCGCAAAGGAGCCTGCAAGCATCTCTAAACAATTGATGTGCAATAAAGACTCCTGTGGAGACCATTTTCCTCCAGTCGATACTTGACCACATCTTGCTCGCCAACCTGTTAGACTTGCATCGGATTCTAACACAAGATCTGGGGCTGAGGCAAAGATAGTCTTTCTGTTCCAAGCGTCCAGATCAACTAGCCACCACTGAACTTCTGTACGGGATTCTTGATCTAGGGGGATGGAATCTGAATAAGCAAGACCCTTGCGGAGATGACACATTTTTAATCTATGAAGGGCCTGATAGTGGAGAGGTCCTGGAAAAATTGCTTGGATCGAAGAGGAAAGTAGACCTCCAATCCTCGCAAGAGACCTGAGGGAGAAAGAAGGAAGGCGTAAAGATTGGGTTATTTCTGATTTTATAGAATTTACTTTTGACTCAAGTAGATGAAGAGTAGCTTCTGTGGAGTTTATCAGAAAGCCGAGGAATTCCATGAATTGAGATGGAGGTAGAATAGATTTCTCTCTGTTTATTATGAAGCCCAAGTTTGATAAAAGAGAAGACGTGTAGACTATTTGTTTGTGAAGGTTCTGAAGATTTTGACTCATTAAAAGGATATCGTCTAGATAGATTATTAGTCTGATACTCTGGGCTCTGAGATGGGCCACCACAGGTTTCATTAGTTTGGTAAAGCACCATGGGGCGGAAGAAAGATCAAACGGAAGGCACAAAAATTGATAAATTTGATTATGTCATTGGAATTGTAAAATTTCCTGTGGGCGTGGTGAATAGGAACAGTAAGGTATGCGTCTTGAAGCTCGAGACGTAACATCCAATCGTTCTGAAGTAAAGCGTCCCTGAGATGCAAAATAGTCTCCATTTTAAAGTGTCGATAGACCACGAATTGGTTGAATTGTTTTAAGTTTATAAGTGGTCTCAGTTTTTTGTTTGTTTTTCTTCTGAACTAGAAAAATTGAACTTAGAAACCCAGTTGGATGTCGATGGGTGACTTGAATTTCATGTTTGTGGAGAAGCGTCTGAATTTCTTGTGATATGAGAGAGGACATATTTGTGGAGAAACTTAGGGGAGGAGGAAGAGATGTTTGAAAAGGTGTTTCTTACAGTTCTATAGAATAGCCGTGAACAGTATTTAAAACCCACAGATTTGAAGTGATGTTTTCACATCTGTGAAGAAAAAGTTTTAGACGACCCCCTACAAAAGGTTGGCCAGAAGGAAGACTTACTTGCGGGATGATGGGACTTGAAATTCCACTGATTCCGACCTCTGAAACCTCTTGTTCTTTGGGTATAGAATTGTGGATGGTATTTCTGTTGAGGAGTAATGGAGGAGCCTTTGTAGCCTTGAGATCTTGCACAGTGGCCGATAAAGCAACTCCTTCCTTTACCAGCCCTGGCAAAAACACGATTGTTGAACACTTTTTTAAGTGACTGTTGAACCGTATTCAGTGATGCAAAAGTTGTAACGTACTTGCTAAATTCCTTGATGAAGGAGTCCCCAAACAATAAGCCACCAGCTTTAGGACCAGGATCCTTAACAACTAGATTAGCTCATTTGAATCCAATTTGAGAAGTAAACCTTTATGCCTCTTGTGTTTATAGCAGAGTTCGCATTTCCTAAGAGACAGAAGGCTTGTTGAACCCATAATGATAACTCCTCTGGGTCAACAGTGTTATTCTATAGTCTGGCTATCTCTCCCATGTCAAAAATGAGGGATATTGGTCCAACGATATCCAACATTTTGTCTTGACAGACGCACCAAGCTCTGTCGACCGCTTTACGAGGGTCTTTGCCAAATTTGGTAAAGAAAGTGATCATGGAAGGGTCAATATCAGGAGTAGAAGTTATGTGAAGAGGAAGAGAAGGTCTGGGACATTCTGAACGGAGCTTTGATCTTTCTTGCTTGTCAAGCGGTAAGCACTACTTTGCAGTAATATAGTCCCCCATGAGTCTGAGGGAAGCCACTCCATGGAATTAGGATGGTTAATAAGTTTGGGGTCAAACATGGGATTGCCCTTTGAGTCCAGAATAGTTTTGGAATTAAAAGGCATCAATGGGAGAAAATGTTTGTCTTTTGGAAGTAGGCCCAAGCCAGAAATCGGAAGTGTCTGTATCATCTGTGTCATTATCTAAATCCTGATCATTCAGATCATCATCCGTAACTTTCATGCTAGAAATCACAATCTTTTGGGCAGGAGTTTGTAAGTGTTTAGTTTTTGACTTATTTTTGGTGCCAGAAGTTTCCCCCTCCTGATTAGGAGGCCTGGGAGGAACTTCATCCTCTTTCATGTGTGAGGAAGACTCACCCTCCACAAGCGCAGAATTTGATTTAGATTGTATATTTTGAGAAGCCACTGTGGCTTTGTGCTTTTTGCTTTCCCCCATAGATACGGACAGATTAGATTGTGACATAAAAGATGATACAGTATTTTCAAACTGTTAAGAAACTGGGACAGAGGAATGAATACATATTTTTAAATTGGTTTTTAAATCCTCTTTGCAGCCATTATTCTAATCAAAAAATGAAGAAAAATCAATTTTTGGATGTGGAAGGGTTAACAAGTGAAGGAAATGTAATGGGAGGGGATTTGAGCCAAGGAAGTGAGGGGAAAATCTAGAGCCATCGATGAGGGGTGTGACAGGCCAGAAAGAACCGTGCCCTCTGAAGGAAGGAAACGCGGTCCAAGAGAACAGGAGAAGATGGCTACAAGGTAATTCCAGGCTTTGAAAGCCTGGGCCCCTTAGCTGAGAGACTGCTGGAAACGCTGTGGAAAACAGTGAAAACGCGCTAAACCGAAGCGCAATAGGAAACAAGGGAAAAACAGCCACTGCCTTGCTTGAAGAGACGTGTGCGGGAGCTGACGACCGTTAGGGTCGACACCAAGGTATCAGGCGGGGAGGGGGAAGCCAGAAGGACCAGTAGAACGTCATGGAGCACGACGAAGACAATAATAAACTGTGCGCTACATAAACAAAACTGACCACATATAGCAATAATATAAGTATAACATTTGCACGTATAATGAAAGTTAGACCTATCTTGACTACAAGCAGCAAGAAAAGAGGGCTGCTTGCAGACAAGCTAGGTATACCATACATACTGCCTATATCTGATTGGTGCGCTATATGGTTCTTGTTTTCCCCCATTGGCTGCTTGTTCGCTTGCCTTTTGGGATTGGTTTGGTGTTCCTTGACTGTAGCTGCTATTCAAATAAAGCAAGAAAAGATAAGCATAATATGAGCCAACGGTCTTGACATAAAATTTAAAGTCAGTGCCATATAAACCTTTTTATTTTACTGTCTGCAGTAATTATATTACAGTTTCACCAATTTTGCACCCACAATTAAACACAATTGAAAGCAAACCACACTACTGTTCTGCTGTGACACGGTGCATCGAAGAAGAATAATAGACATACAACAGCGGCAGGTGGCAAAGTCAGGCCGATACCTAGCACGTGCCAGCTCTGCACTCAGACAGTCCGTCGCGCAGCAAGCACGTGCGTAAAGAAGCGGAAGTGGCTGGGCCGTGACCTTTGCCCGGCTGCCACGCGGCGCCCTTAAGATATAAATCTTGTCAACTGGACAGGTCAACACCAGCTGCAGGCCCTTCCAGTGTTTGTCCGGCAGCTCTTCGGCCCATAAAGAAAAAATGCGGTGTTATTTTTCTTTCAACGACCCGGTCTGCAAGGTCGGGCACACCTCAACGCAGGTTATCGGAATTTACATTCTCTTTAAGGTTTTTTTTTTCTCTTTTGTGTTGCCAGGGTTTATCTTTTCACCTGCTGCCAGCTAAGAGAACACATCGGGGCGGCAGCTGTGCACACGGTCCTGCAGATTGTGACTGACACTGTTGCTTAACATTCCTTTATCGAAGCAGATACCATTTCATTTCTCCTACTTCCATCTGTTTACTTTGCATTATGCCTCTTTTTGAAGTAAAAAAAAAAAAAAGGTACGCACGTGCCAACATCCTTTGCATCCATAACTAAGTGATGTGGGCCATTCGCAGACTGCCGCAGGGGCTGTCGCCACACACAGGCAAACGCTTGCATGACTTCCTGAGTAAACATGGCCTCCCCTCAGAGCAGGTATACCTGAACGGAGACAAAGGGGCTTCTTCAGTCTTTTCTTCAAGTGCCTATTGTGAGGTCCCACTCTCGGATCTGTGGGCACATGTTTAAGGGAACTTTTGCAAATCCACTCAAAGACACGATGAAAGGGGCGAACTCAGCCTCCTTGAAAGGAAATTAAATTAACAAAAAAATGTGAGCTCAATGGAGTAGACATAAATGGGAATGCGTTGTCTGGCGCTGACGTGGGCACAGGGCGCTGCACATCACAAGGGACGACAATAACTAGGCGGAAGCAGGGATCCAGCTAGGGACCATTTATTTCACGAGTAGGCTTGTTTAATGGAATGACGAGACCAGGGATATCCAACGGTGTTCTATGAGGATCGCAGTGTCAGAATAGCTACACATTTACACTCAATTGATGCAAATGTATTTTGTTTACATAGTCAATGCATAGTTAACAGAGCCGACCTTTCTGGACCAATGCACGACATCACTGTGACCAAATGGACATAACTGTTCGCCCCAAATAATATTTTTGTTTGAAGGAGACTGTAATGCATCTAGTAACTTTTTAACATTTGTGCTCTTGCAACAATGCATGTCACTGCCCACAGCTATGTGCAGTTGCATGGGAAAAATAAATAGGAGCATGGTGCACTCACGTAGCATGTGTGTGTATTACCGTGTGGAGCACAAGGTTTGATGGCACTATCCTAATAGAGGAAGTGTAGCTCCTCCTACAATTCTACAGCGAGGAGAAAATTCTAGCAAATAATTTTCTATTTCCAGCCCTCTCATTAGTGCTTCTTGTTTCGTAATGTTTCCAGTTAATGTGGAACGCTATAGCTCTGGGGAGGAAAAATCATTCAAAGGTAGGTTCTGATTGTCAGATGTCAGCGAAAACCATCTCGCCTGCCTCTGTGTTCAGGCTTCCCTTGCTGATTCGCTAAGATGCCATGCCCCCTTGCACACAGCTGACTTTGTTACAAGAGCGTACATTTTGGCTGAAAGGTCCTTACCCTCTGGAAAGGACCTGATTCTTTGCGTAAACCACTGAACTATGAAGGCTTAGTTTGTGGTAATGTTGGAAGAGATATTTTACCCATTCTTGGGCTCAACCCATGTAGTTTATGATCTGATTGTCTTGACACTAGCAATTTATGGATGATCATCAACAATCTTGTAGATTTGCTTCTTGGCTTTTCTCAAAAATCTATATCTTGTTCAATAAGACTTGCTTTTTATTGCCTTGTTCTTTTTTATTACTCACATTGTTGTGCCTTTCCATTGACAGTTCTTCTTAGGCCACTGTAAAATGCTGAGCACTTTTTTGCCACCAATTTGATGTCTTTTCAGTAGGGTTTTCCTTGCAATGTACTCGAGGAGCAGCTCCCATCCTGATCAGATGACTGCATGAGACTGGCATCCAAGGGCTTGCCCTCCTTCATTGGATCTGCTCCTTTATCGCCAAGAGAACCCAAACAGTCAACATGCCTCCATGCTCATCAGAAGCGAGTGAACTCATTTGTGGAGTCTGCAGTCTTTCTTGCTCAGCCTAAGCCTCAACATCTACAAGACTCCCCTGGCAGGCATCATCCACCCATACAACATCAACATACTCACCTGTGCAGATGATGTGCACCTTGTATTGTCCCTCTTGGACAAAACACCATGCATGACTCAAGTGACCACCTGGATGAAGTCCAACTGCCTCAAGTTGAACATGGACAAAACAGAAGTGGTGATCTTCGGGAAAGATGCCTCACTGTAGCAGTCTGACTTGTGGCCTATAGATCTCAGACCCACCCCCACCCCCATAATACAAGCAAGAAACCTCAGAATCATTATTAACAGCAAGTTGGATCTGTCCACACAAGTCAATACAGTCAACAGGTCTGCTTCTGTACCTTGAGGATGTTGAAACAGATATTCAAGTGGCTACCCAACAACACCAGGAAAACCATCACACATGCCCTCATCACCAGCAGACTGGGCGATGAGAACACCCCCTACCAGCAGACTGGGCTACGGGAACACCCCCTTTACAGGAATAATGAACCAACTCACAAAAAGACTTCTGACCATTCAGAATACATCAGCTAGACGAGCCCTCAATCTTTCACACAGTTGTCATGTCACACCACACCTGAAGGAATTCCACTGGCTCCCAGTACATAAGCATTCACAATTCAAGCACCTCACCCACACATACAATGAATTACCAACAAAAATCGAACCTACCTAAACAGCAGTGTGCAGTTCCAGCAACCCCCCTGGCACCTCTGCTCAGTCAAACTCTCACTAGCACACATCCCACACATACACAAAAGCAGATCAGGAGATTGTGCATTCTTGTTCATCACCCATAAAGGGTGGAACAACATCCCACTCCAGAGTAGAACCTCCTCTTTCCTTCTTGAATTCCGCTATTAGAGCAACTCTCTTCCATGACTAGCCTCACACACCTGCCAAAGTGCCAGGGATTTCTGCAGACTGGTACCACCGCTTGTGTTTTTTTTGTTGCAATGTCGGACTGTTTCTGAGAGGCTGTGACACCCATCGGCCTCCACTGGCTAAGTCAACACCTTTACCTGTTTTTTTGTCAGGGAATTCAGGGAAGCATCTATTGTGTGATGTTTTCCTGTGCGAGTTAAAACTTTCCAGCTATATACCACTTGTGAATATTGATTTTTCTAATTTGCTGTACAGTTGCACACTGACAATTGTGGGTACACATGTATGACCACTGTGACATTGATGTGCATGTGGAGATTCTAACCAATGCATAACTTAGCAGTCTATCTGTGCTTGCAGGAAGAATTACAATTAAATATGTAGAGACAAAATAAAACAGAGAAGGAAAAGGTAAAATATGCCCAAAAAGTGAAAAAAACATGTTTTAGAGTTGGGGTAAGTAATGCCGCAAGGTTTTTTACGGTTGGTTTTAGGCTATGTTTGGGAGTTAGAGTCACAGTAAGGTATGGTGTGAGGGATATGTAAGGTGTATGGGTTAAGGATAGAAAAAGGATAAAGTGTGAGATTCGTTTTGGATAAAAGGTAGGCATGTAAAGACTGGATTAGGGCTAGCTTAACTTTAGGGCTAAGGATAGTGTGAGGATAGGTTAAGATTGGAGTAACAGATGGGGATTAAGTTAGGTTATTTTAGGTGTATTTGGTTAGAGTAATTGAAGGCCTAAGTAGTGTAATGGGAGCCCTTATTAATTTTAGAATGGTGTAATAAGAAGGTGAGATATCAGGGTGGCAGAGGGGACAATGGGCCAGATGTTCAAAGCCCTTTTGCATTTCTTAATGGTCCGAATTGGTTAAGAAATTCAAAACAGCCTTTTCTTATGTACAAAGGCCCTTAAGGGATTGCAAATTGCAATTTCTACCTTGTAGAAATTGCAATTTGCGATTCCCAGAATAGGAAATCACAATTAGGGATTCCCTATTTCCGATTTTCTATTCTAATGTACAAAGCATTTCTTAACTACGACTTGGGCATTTAGGGGATGCAGTTGCCACTGACTTGAAGTGGGTGGTAACCAGGTGCAATTTAAAAAAAAGCACCCCAAGGTGCTTTTTTCATTGCAATAGAACACACACATGCTCCATAGGCATAAGTGTGCTCTACAGATGCACCCCTATTTTTGGGGTGTACCAAGTGGGGGCTTTTGCCCTTTGCCATCCCTGGTTTTGCATTTCCTAAATAGTGATTTCTTACTAAGAAATTGCTATTTAGGAAATGCAAAACTGGCCCATTTGTAGGAATCGCTGTTAGGAAACGGTATCTCTGTACATAGCGTTTTGCATTTCTTAAATAGCGATTTCTATGAAGACGGTATTTAAGAAATGCAAAATTGCATTTTTGTACATCTGCCCCAATATGATGTGAGGAAAAAACTGTTAGGGTTAGTGTCAAGGAGGGAGCACTGTTTAGGTTAAGGATTCATGTGTGTTTATTTCTAATTCACACAATTCACAAATATAAAAAGTAAACTTTGTTACGTCAACATTTTTGTATTTTGCACAGACGTAAACCAGAACCTGATGTTTCTACATTTTACGTCTTACTTCTTTTAAATCTACTTTTTTGTTCAGCATCTTGTTATACATACAATTAGGTTAATATTATGCCTGTTTGTCTTTCTAGCGGGTTCCATTTATTTGTCACTTTCATGGACATTCTTATTTCATCCAACATTTGTTCATGCAAAACATCTATGTGCTATTAAGACTGCAACATTGGTTACTCCCCAGCAAATCCACCCATGTGCAAAAATGTGTTTACATTGATAAAAGATAGCAGTAATCACAAGCT
Organism: Pleurodeles waltl; assembly: GCF_031143425.1. Taxonomy (NCBI): domain Eukaryota; kingdom Metazoa; phylum Chordata; class Amphibia; order Caudata; family Salamandridae; genus Pleurodeles; species Pleurodeles waltl. The sequence continues at coordinate 93,809,229 of NC_090440.1, read as the reverse complement.
TAGATGCTGGCAGTTTCAGTCTGCTGTTTCCTACCTTCACCAAGACTGATGGATTGGACTTTTGCAAGCTTTAACATAATACATATTTCACGGGTAGTGACTGCAGATTTTGTGTCTATGAGAGAAAGAAACATAAGTTGACCAAGACCCTGAAGCATCCATCAAATAATTGTTGAGATTCTTCTAATTGATACAGCTCAGGGCTGTCCAGCAGGGCTGGTTCAACACCATAGTTTTGGAATAACCATATCGCTGCATTGGTGGTGCTCTTATAGGCTTCATTACATATCTCCTGTTTCAAATGGATTAACATTACTCAATTTTATTTTTCCTCAGCTAACCATCCTCACAAGAATGGGTGTCTGGGGTGGCTTTGAAACTTTCAAACCTCTGATAAGATAGCAGGGCCAAGTATCAACTCACAGAGCAATCTGGGAAGCCTTGGTTATTTTTTGTAGGCGACTTCTCAAGACTTGGCTGGTCGAGCAGTAGCAGCGCCCCCTCCCCCTCAGCGCCTTGAGACCCTCACGGGTGACCAGTGCGCTCTACAAATTCCTTGATTGATTGATTGATTGATAGGGAGATTGTTCCCACTGCTTCATACTGCCTCTTATTCTGTCCACATGGACTCAAAATTCAACAGCACCCTTCTCAGCACTGTCTGTATTCTAAACCGAACAAGCCACTGCAAACAAAGTTAAAATAAGGTATTTGGAACAAAGTAATGAATACAGTGAGAAAACCTGATCCAAGTGACTGGGGCTCCATGTAACTGAGAATTTTGTCTTGGGTGGGGTGGTTTCAAGAGTCATTGCTCTGAATGTATATGTGTTCGGGCATGTGTGAGATATGTTTGTCAGGAGAGTACTACCTTACGTTGCTGCATATCACCTGAAAGGACTTGGCACATAAAAACTAAACAAGAATTATTTTTTATGAAGAGCATGGAAAAGCATTGCACAAACCAATCAATTATATGTTACTTTATTTAGCCTGTGTGCTCACTTAGGCATGCCTTGTATGACAATAAAGTAATTCACCTCACATACACAGCAGCCTGCTAGCTCCAGTTCCTGCAAATCTACCTTCTTGGTGTTATTCCACAAGTCCTGGAGTGAAATGGACACAACTCTGTTCCCTCTACCCTCCTTATATCCAAACTGTGAGTTTCAGCCCTTGTTGGGCACAGACCACAGTGGTGGCAGAGGAGCTGGGCAGCCTGGTAGGAACCCAAGCATTGATGCAGTGGACAATTTTTCCTCAAACCCTTATGTCTCTGTCCCATCAGATGTCAGACCCACTACAGAAATGAACATTCCTCTACCTCTCTTTTCAGTTGTGGGCTGACGGATAAATGTGTCTCTTGAGCAGAAGCATGATGCTGACGATAATGGACAGAGGGAGCATTTTGCCTCCCGTGGACTGTCTGTAGCTTGTGATTCCCAAGTAAGTGTCAGGGCCTATATCAGGGCTGGGTTTAGCGCTGGTGGCGCTCACTTTCTGGCTTTCCATTTTCAGGCTTTATTTGATTTAGGCTCTACAGGTTCAGTTTATCCCTCTGGTTCCCCAAACTGTGTCTTCTGTATCCTTCCATGAACTTGCTTTCTGTTAACAGGCCTTTAAATCTTCTTCTTATCTCCTCACATTTGCTGTACATTCAAAGACCAAGGTCAAACATCAGGCGCTGTCTTCCTAGGGTGCTTGTTTACTTTTTTTTCACTGTCTTCAAAGCAAGAGGGTTTATGTAACAAACTTGCTAGATGGGGGGGGAGCTGGAATCGTTTTTTCCTAGCACAGAACAACATTTAAATGAACTGTGTAAGTATTTCAGAATATATCAGAATTATGAACTCACAAATTAAGCATACTTTTTGTTATTTCTGAAATGTGTTGGAAACAAATACTTTAACAGGATCAAAACGAATCATTAAACAAGGTGATTCTATTTCCACACATTTTCATCTTTGCACTGTATAGCTTTATTAGTAAAACTGAATGTCTGCGCACATGGAATGGTCATTTCAATTTGAAAATCTATTGTCTGTAATGATAGTGTGCTACCACACCATGAATCCTCCTATATATGCCACTCCACTGTACTCTGCACCACTCCACTCCACTCTACACCAATGCACTCTACTCTGTACCACTCCATGCAACTACATTCTGCACCACTCCACCCTATGCCACTGCACTATACTCCACTTCATGCTACGCCTCTCTACCCGGTACGACTCTCTGCCAATGTACTCTTCACCACTCTAGTCTATACCACTGTATACTCATTGCCACTACACTCTACACCACTCCAGTCTAGGCCACACCTCTCTATTTTGTACAACTCCACTCTATGCCACTGGAATCAACGCCACTCTGCAATACTGCAATCTACGCCACTGCACTCTATGCCAATGCACTTTACTCTTTAACACTCAAATCTATGCCCCTACACTTTACGCCAGTCCACTGTATGCCACCCTAATCTACTCTGCACCACTGCACTCAGCATCACTTTACTCTATGCCATGCCATTACACTCTATGCCACGCTACGGTACTGCACTCTACCCTGCACCACTCAACTCTACACCACTTCACTCTGCTCTGAAACAATCTGCTCTATGCCACTGCACTCTATGTCACTCTACTCCACTTTGCACCACTCCACTCTATGCCACTGCACTCTATGCCACTCTTCTCGTAGTTACTGCACTCTGCGCCAATGCACTCTACACAACTGCACTCTATAACTGCACTCTACGCCACTTCACTCTACTCTGCATCACTGTACTCCACGCCACTGCTCTCTACACCGCTCTACTCCACTCCACACCATTGCACTCTAACACTCTACTCTGCAATATTGCACACTCCTCCACTGAACTCTATGCCACTCTACTCTACACTACTCCACTCTACACCACTACACTCTATGGCACTATACTCTAATCTGCACCACTCTATGCTACTACACTTTATGCCACTCGACTGTACTCTGCACTCCACATCACTGCACTATATTCTACTCAACTTTACTCTGTGCCACTACCCTGTGCATCACTCAACTGTACGTCACTCGACTCTGCACCACTCTATGCAATTCTACTCCACTCTATTCTATGCCACTGCACTCTTCTCTGCACCACTCTACTCTGTGCTACTCCACTCTATGCCATTCCACTCTGCACCACTCCACAATGCACTGCTGGAGCCATTCTATGATGCTCCACTGTACGCCACTGAATTCAATACCACTGCACTCAATGCCACAGCACTGTGCTCCATTACACTCATCAACACTCTACACCAATGCACTCTACACCAGTCCACTCTACTCTGTGCCACTCCACTCTGTGCGACCCCACACTATGCCACTCCAATACATGACACTCTCTGCCACTCCACTCTACAACACTATACTCCACTCTTCGCCATCCCACAACACTCCACACCACTCTCCTTTATGCCGCTAACATTGATCCATCCTGAACAGCAGCCACGCTGGTGAACAACTTGGTTAAAACACATTGCCAAAGGCAATAGCTCTTGCATAGGCGAGACCCTTTGACTTTGCCAATAGGTGTTTTTAGGTCGAGCATAGCAGTGCGCAAGCGATGCTTTTCCGACGTGTTGATATGTATCTGGGCTTTTAACAACGCCCACCTCACGCCCATCACTACCACTCGTCCGTGGGCTTGCCCTTCAAAAATCCTTTGATGACATTGGTAAATGGTTTACTTTTGTTCCTCCTTGTGGAGGTTTTGTTACGCCTTGGCCATCGCCCCTGTTACAGGGCTAATTGCACTTTTAATGATAAGTTTGACTGTGAGCGAACTTCTTTTTGTGTCTCTCCTTCGCGCTAATGCTCATGATGGCAGTGGCGCTGTGAATCGGCTTGCCTTTTTGTGAAACTGTTTTACTTTTGATTTTCAATTTATGTGGCAAGAAAAGTCCGGTTAGGAGTTTACAACTCTAATAACTCAAATTCGAGCAAACGCGAGACCCATTGCATTGCAAATGCTTGTTTTATTTAAGGTACTCTTACTCAATTTGTATTATTAACTAATCATATCACCTAACCTATTTATATACCTTATCATTGACTGTGACGTCAAGCGATGTAGTGGAGGCAATGAAGTGCTTGGTAGATGTAGAAGAGACGATATAGTGCGGGTGTGCTTGCCAGTGTGGCATAAAGCGCTACAAGAAAAGTCTGCTTAACAAAAGAAGTCGCTTGTAGCATTAGTGGAGCAACTTTTTGTGGCCGCAATCCTAGATGTCAATCTTCAATCTATGAATGAACACGAGATTAGCGAAAGCATCTGCAATGCATGTTGTTTCTTTTACATTCTTATTTTGGATGACGCGTTTGCACTCATGTGTTTGCTTCGTATGCTCTCTAGCAAGAAGCGAATTCTTTGTCTTCGAGGCTCGGCATACAGTCGGTGATTTTTTTCGGTAGATTTAGGTCATGCATTTTACAGTGCGATAGTTGATACGATGTGAATAATTTTCAATAGAAGACAACTGTTCTGAATGTCATGAATTTGCCAGGAGCGGATGTCAGAAATTCCAGCATGAATGGGCCATAGTTTGCTCAAAAATGTTCAAAATTAACACTTGGCAGGTCTTAACTCTTCTGGCCCCGGAGCTGTTTTTAACCCTTGCTTCATAGAAAACCAGAGTGAAAAAAACTGCTGTGGTAAAACAGGTGAGGCGCACAGGCGGCCTTTTTCTCCCACGGTGTGAAGGAGCCAGGTGAAGGAGAGCCCTGGGGAGCTCAGCTAGCCCCGGGCAGGACTGGCACGACGCGTTACTTCATTAACAAACACAACAAAATGTGACTGCACTCATTGTAAAGTTTAATTCAATCAAGTGGCCAGAGTTTCTTAGAAATCACAGTACATGTTTAACACATTTTCTGAAGTCTGAGGACATTTCTCCCTCCCACGAGGAAGCATCTTGAAGCAATTTAATTCATGTGTCTGCTAAACATGTATATACATGCACTCATTCATTCATTTACACACCCATCCATCCATTCCCTCTGTATTTTTATTTTTTTGTGGCAAATGGGATTGATGTAAGCTGATTTTCTCAAAATTATAGTTTGATTAACCGCTGCTAAATGAATAATGAAGCCCATAATGATAAACAATGTACAGTAATAATAATTTAAAAATAACAGTGCATGAGAACAAGGCAACGTCTTGGTGCTGGAACCATTTGGAGAGGATTGAAGTGGGTCAGAAGCCCAAAAGTCCTCAACTTTGGTAGAACATTATGTAGTTTGGGGATCCTTGTGGTACTGGTGTGGTCTGGTTAGCAGAAATGAGGAGTGTCGTAATGTCTGACAGTAAGGCCCATATTTATACTTTTTTTTGCACCGTATATGCGTATTTTTTTTACTCAAAAGCGGCGCAAACCTGCAAAATACAATTGTATTTTGTGAGTTTGCGCCGTTTATGCGTCAAAAAGCAGCGCAAATGCGGCACTAAAAAAGTATAAATATGGGCCTGAGTCTTTGATCTTAGCATTCATTTTTTGTCAGGACTGCTGTTTGAAACCTCTTGTTTCGGGCATTTTCTTTGTGTTTCTGTTGTCATATCCACTGGAGATCTTCGCATTCAGAAGCTTGTGCCCTTTACATGTGTCTTTGCCCTCATTATAGGGGCAACTTCCAGGTACTTTGTTTTAAGTTAAATGCTCTTTGCTGCAGGTGTGGGTCATAGGAGGGCCAGGGTTCTGGTGCATGCACATGTTGCTTTTTATAATTCTCTCCCTCATGATGGGTTTCCCTTGCCTTAGTGAGCCTCAGTTGTGCAGCAGAGGAGTTGGCTAAGGGAAGATATTAGTGGCAGCAGGCCCCTGCATGACAGAGGCATTCGCAGCATCTATTTGATGAAAAATATTTCTCAATAGGAACATTCTGTATTCAGTGCCCAAGTTGGTCTAGGACCCATGGATGGTTGTCAATCCATAAAGTGGACGCTGACATTAGTAATGGCAAAGGGAGATGTTTATCCATGACACGTTTTAGTGCTCGACTCTAGGTGGCCAATTGAGTCTGCCGCAATATTATCAGGTATGGTGTGGCATGGTTGTGCCTAGACATCTTCCAGCCCCACTCTTTGTGGTCCATGTACCACTAGGATGATGGACATGATAACAAGTGGATTTTTCCGATGTTGGGGGATAAGCCGTGTTTTTTGTGGTATATGTAGTGCTCCAGCTCCCTGATTGTGATGATTCCTGATGCAAGTGCTGCATACTGTAATGATCTGGATAACAGGATGGCTGTGGTTGGTCCCATTTGTGTGACTATTTTAATTTTTTCTGTAACCAGCAAGATGTCCTATGCTGGGCCCTCCCTTTATCAAAGGCCACATTCCCTAATAAAGCTGTGCAAAAATCTGTTTTGAGCAAGGAAGGTGGATGTTACTGGACTTGAAGAGTCAGGTGGAGGCACTGGTGTACGACAGTACTTTGAGACTGTGCCGTGACACTCAGATATGCCCTTGTCATCCTCGGTGCAGACAGAATTTGACAGTGAGAGATGGATTTGGATTTCAGATAATGTAGGTGCTTTTGTCCATATGGGAGCCAACCTGTGTTATTATACTGCTGGTGTGAGTGGAGTGTCCCTTTGTTGGTGTGATCATCATCCCTGAACTAGAGTACCCTTGATGCAGTGGGGATATCTCGCCTTTTTCAAACCCGTTGAGGCCTTGGGCTGAGCAGCCTTGCCGAGGTGCAGATCTCTATATGATGTAAAAGAGGAGTTAGCCTTCCTGGTCTAGTCACACCCAAGCCAAGGATGGAGGTGGTCCCCTTTCTTCTACTGCTGTCCCAGAGTCCTCCTTCATGGTCTACTCTTTGTACTACTGCAGAGCTGACCCTGCTTCTTTGTTGTTGAATCAGGGGCACAGTTGGTGGCTCCGAGAGATGACAAGTTCTTGACCTAGGAAGAAATAAGAGAAGAAGGTATGGCAGAGCTGGGCAAGTCTGCTGAAGTGGAGCGTGGTAGGCCTAGCCTGAGACAGCCCATTGCACCTCACTGAAGGCTGCTTGCAAATGTACACCAGTGCAATTGAACATGTGAACTCCAAAGGACCCTTAATTTGCGGAATTATTCACATTTACCAGAACAAGTGGAGGAATGTAAGTGCCTTATCTACAAAAGAGGCATGGAGCTTGATCTTTCAAAAGGGAGGTCATTAAGTTCGTCAAAATTGCAGTGCCATCTCTTTCTAATTCCTCCCTCCAGAGTAGGGTGGATAGTCCATCCACATATGAGGGACACAATTCAGCACAAAAAAACACTAATCTGTCCATATTATGTGTTCCACGCGTAAGATGGGCCACACAGATGTGGAAACAAAAGATAAGGTGGACAACTATTTTAATTGTTCTATCCTTGATAACCACTCTATTTTGACTGGTGGAGGAATAGATTCGCTACAGACAAAGTGACATCCTGCGACAGCCTCCTAAGTTATCAGAGTCCAATTCCCACTTAGCCAGAGATGATGGCACTCCGCAGCAGCCATCTTGCTAAGGCCTCCATGCACTCTTCCTGCATGCGATGCTCATGCTATGTCCCTGATTTGAGCACACATCCAGGTGTGCTATCTCCGGCTTGATTTGAAAATGTAAAATGCCACAGTGTTAAATGTACCACTTTGTGTTCCAGAGTGAATGGATATGTAGTGACAAACGAACGGTGCATCTCCTCTGGAGGTAAATACAGGAGAGATGGCTTTGAATGCATCAGAGTAAAACAAAAGAGAGTGAGCTGACTCTCCCAGAAGATTAAAACCAAACTCTTTACATTAATGGAGCACTGTGGAGCACTTGTGATACTTTGTTCTCAGTAAATGCTTGCTTCAGAAAAATAAGTGCCTGCCCTCAAAATGAAGCACCGGAAACAACAAGCACAAATTAAGCACTGCCATGGCCCCCCTAGGATGAGTCTTAAAAGCACTTTTCCTATGTTATTTATGTAGTCCCATTATAACAATGGTGCAGTGATTTCTTTAATACGCAAACTTTAAAAGAGTGTTCTTGTTACGGAGTCAGGCCGAGGGTAGTCAGAGGACTAGGAATTTGAGTGCACTGGCTGTAACCCTTTGGACTCGTGACCATAGTTGGTTGTCAATGTTGGTAAGTGAATAAGGGCCAGATGTGCCAAACAATTTTGCCCATTCTGTGTCTATGGGAAAATGTGTTCGTACCCATGGCCCTAAGTCTCTAATGGGACAGGTAATGTGATTGTCTATAGTACAGTAAACATACAAGTGGAGCTGTCCTCTATGAAACTGGGACCAAATATATCAATGCCAAGAACGTTTCAAACTTTTACAAAGTAATTATCCCATTGAGACACTGTTGACATCAATATCATTGTCTACAGGTGTTTTAGTGCGGACTCAGGATGCCAGAAGTAGAGGTGGAGCTCTTCAAGATCAATGTAACAGATCTTGGGTCTTTATTATGTAGTTGGAACCCATCAAAAACGTATCCATTTCCTAGGTTTGTGTTGATGACGGAAGTGAGCCAAGCAAAGTATTCATTGGCATCGGCGTGTTTGGGAATTGGGTTGAGAGAAGAAAGTCTGAGAACTGGCAAGAGATTCTGAAGATGCTGTGCGCGTGCTTATTATATGTAAAACACAACAGATACTAATTGGACATAAAAATAACAAAACTATGTTGGCCTCTTTCCCACCTAGATGAATGTGTCCTCCCTTTATCCGAGTGCGCCCAGGTGGGATAGCCCGCCTCTCTCCTGTGCCACTGGTAGGATCTTCTGTTTCATGAAATCGACTTGTATATGGTTTCCAGCATCCCAGATAATTGATGGTTATCACTGGAAGGGTGGAACAATCCCTATGTGCAGCCATAAAGACCTGCTCCCTAAAATTATAGGTGACGGTGTTAACCCTAGACAATACACCTCGGATCAAACAGGCCGCCAGAAGGACGTAAGACGAGCAGGTTGTCCTTTAAACTTTGCCACCTCATGCAAGGAGTCCCTTCCTTTTCTTTCTAATCAAATTTCATGAACAGGCAGCTATTCTTCAGCCAGGTAATTCAATCAGGGCTCCTGGCTGGCTCGGGTAGAAAAGCACCTGCCTCCTTTGCTTGCGTTCCGCCGCCAGCCTCCAGGACTCCGATAGCAGTCGGTTAATCCATAACCCAGGCATGCGGCCCCAACAGCACCTGTCCTCCAGGTGAGCGCTAACCTCATTACGAACCTTACATGTCGCTGCTATCTTGGGGGGCAGAAGCAGGACGGGGTTATCCATTGAGTGTTGTAAGCGTGGATGAGGCACTCGGAGAAAGTTGAGCCATAAACTTCTCACCTGTCGGCCATAAGAGTGCACGCCTGCAGTTACAAGTCACGTGTTTTACAAGAAGCGCGACACATCATTTGGGTACACTTGCCTGGGTGCCTTTGTTATTTGACGGGACTTCATATTTGTGGTCGAAAGGCCACAGGACTTCTCTGTGTTTGTATTTAAAGAGAGTGACCATTTTCTTATGGTACGTATTTATACATGTATTTATTTGTGAGGTGCTATTACCTTAATCGTTCTTGGCGCTAAGACAGTCCCACAGTCACAGGCAACAAACAGACCACCTTACCCCGAAATTAAAATATTAACTATTTTTACGTTTTTTTAAAATAGGGAGTATCAGAGATTTGGTTATGCTTGCAGTTTCTTCTGCAAAATGTAAATATAAACTCTCGCTCTCTCTCTCTCGCTCCCTCTCTCTCTCTCTCGCTCCCTCTCTCTCTCTCTCTCGCTCCCTCTCTCTCTGAAAAGAACCCACATCCTATCACATTGCAGAGTGCCTCAAATCCATGTGTTGCGCTCGGGGACACACTATATAGAGATCTTCTGACTCCTCGCCGCCCTTGCACCCAGTCACGCGCCTGTCATTTACCTTCAGCGGGGAGAGGGGTGATGCTTTCACAGAGAGCATCCTGGAGCAAGGAGCGGGGGCACGTGGGAGTCAGGCTGTGAGGTGATGGATAACGCAGAATGTAGCAGCAGAGGAAACATGGTAGGAGTAGGTGTAGACGGACAATGTAAGATGGAGGCCTGCAGGGGTCGGGGGCTAGGAAGGTGTCTTGAAAAGGTCGAGACAGTCTAACACAGAGAGAGAGAATGGATGCACCAGAAATTATTTGCCTAGTGTGGGTCTTTTTTCTTTAGTGGACTTCACTTTATCCGTTTGCTGCTGCAAGATGAAGATTATAGATTGGTCACCTATGCTAGCATCATTTTTATGTAGTCCTCACTGAAGGAGTAGGGTTTTATGGCTGGGCCCAATAATAACATGCACCTCCTGACAGGATCCAACAGAGCTCAACTACTATGGTATGGTACCAGAATATCTCTGCCCAAGTGCTGTGTCTCAAATACTGTTTAGTAAAGTATCGCCCCATTGGAGGCAATGAAAGAAAATCTCTACCCAATGGGTTGATATTTAGGCCACAATAGTTATGTTCTAAAATACTTTCGTTAATATTCTGCCATGCAGCCTTTGGGGCACCTGCTTTAGTTGGCTCAGGTTTGCTAGCAAAAGATGAACATGCAGCATTGTATGTAAAACAGATCACAATGAACATTATTAAAGCTTGGAAGAAAGTCCGAAGATGGCGCTGAGAAGGGCGACATGATGGGCCTTTAATTCTATGATATTTGCATCAGTCTCTAGGGTGGTGTTAGTTTTTGGGGCTGCCACAGATTTACGAATTCTTGTAAATCTGGGACAGCATCAGAATCAATGGGTGTTGCGGTGGAACACCCAAAGCAACACCTATTGGGCATATTTATGAGAAAGTGGTGCATACGTCGCGATGTACCACTTTTCTTGTGTCGCCCCTGCCCCACCTAACGACACAATGATTGCGCCATAGTTACTATATGGTGCACCATGGAGGTTGATAGGACAATAGCATCAACATTTTTGACGCTATTGTAGCACTTTGCTGCACTTGCATAAAAAATGTTGATGCTACCGCAGTAAAGCACAGGAAGGCCCATTGATTAAAATGGCTGCATCATTTTAACATTGGCTCTGAGCAGGCGTTAAAAATGATGGGAAAAATGGTGCAGTGAAATGTAAATTTTGCTGCACCATTTGTTCGGTCCTCCCTGCGTCCGAATGTCCCCGTTGCATATGTTATGCCTGGCGCAGGCATACTGTGGCGCAAGGGTTTACAAAGTGGTGCAATGCAAGCATTGCGCCATTTTGTAAATACTGCGCGGGACAAAGGCCTTCTTAACACCGCCTTAGCATAAACAAATGACTTTAGGGTGGTGCAAGGTAGAACTAGGGGCTTGTAAATATGCCCCCTTGTTTCCTTTTATTACAGCACCCTCGCACCGCTCCAAAAAAAAACCAAACACCTCCCACAGAATTAAGGTTCACCCCAGAACTACAGGAATCCAAACGGCTATGTCGCAGAATGGAAAAAACCTGGCACCTTGACCCTACCAACTCCAACCACATCGCTTTCAAGGATGTCCTACGCAAACATCACCAACTGATCCGCACCACCAAAAGGATCCACTTCAAAAACCGCATCAACACCAACGCTCACAACAGTAAAGAGCTCTTCAGCATAGTCAATGAGATCTCCACCCCCAGGACCTGCTCCAACGAACCCCCGCCATCACAGGAGTTCTGCAACTCACTGGCAACCCACTACTGTCTAAAGATAGAAGAAATCCACAATAGCTTCAAACCCCAGACCCACCAGCTGACTACAAACACCCAAGAACCCAACGCTCCAAGCAACACCCACCTCCTCCACACCTGGACCCCCGTCAACATAGAGGACACCGCCACCACCATTGCCTCCATCCACTCTGGATCACCCTCGGACCCCTGCCCGCACCATATCTTCAATAAGGCAAACATCATCATCGCCCCCCACCTCTGCAAAACCATCAACAGCTCCTTCGAGTCAGCCACCTTCCCAGAAAGATGGAAGCACACAGAAATCAACGCCCTGCTGAAGAAACCAAAGGCAGACCCAGACGACCCCAAGAACTACCGGCCGATCTCCCTCCTCCCCTTCCCAGCCAAGGTCATTGAAAAAATCATAAACAGCCAACTATCCCGGTTCCTGGAAGACAGCAAGGTACTCAACACCTCCCAATCCGGATTCTGCAGAAACTACAGCACTGAGGCTGCACTCATTGCTGCCACAGATGACATTAGGACCATGCTCGACGAAGGAGAAATAGCAGCACTCAACCTCCTGGAACTCTCCACAGCCTTCGACACGGTATGTCATCACACTCTACGCACACGCCTCTACAACGCTGGAATCCGCGACAAGGCACTCGACTGGATCTCGTCATTTCTCTCAGGCAGAACCCAGAGAGTCCACCTCCCACCGTTCCTGTCAGAAGCCTCCAGAATCATCTGTGGCGTTCCCCAAGGATCTTCGCTCAGCCCCACGCTCTTCAACGTTTACATGGCCCCCCTCGCCAACATCGCACGAACCCACCACATCAACATAGTTTCCTACGCAGACGACACTCAGCTCATCCTCTCCCTCACGAAAGACCCTACAACTGCAAAGAACAACCTCCACAACAAACTTCACGCCATTGCCAGCTGGATGGAATCAAGCCACCTCAAGTTAAACACAGACAAGACAGAAATCCTCATCTTTGGCACCAACCCCTCAACTTGGAATGACTCCTGGTGGCCCCCCTCCCTAGGAACCGCACCCTCACCCACCACCCACGCACGCAACCTAGGCTTCATCTTGGACTCCACACTCAGCATGACTCAGGAGGTCAATGCCATCTCCTCTTCCTGCTACAACACTCTCCGCATGCTCTGCAAAATCTTCAAGTGGATTCCCGTCGAAACCAGGAAAACTGTCACCCACGCCCTGGTCAGCAGCCGATTGGACTACGGAAATGCCCTATATGCAGGAATAACAACCAAACTCCTAACAAAGCTGCAAAGAATCCAGAACGCATCCGCCCGCCTCCTTCTGGACATCCCACGCCGCGACCACATTTCCCCCCACCTCAGAGACCTTCACTGGCTACCAGTATCGAAAAGGATCACCTTCAAACTCTTCATCCACACACACAAGGCCCTCCACGACACAGGCCCAGCCTACCTCAACGACAGACTCACCTTCCACACCCCCACCCGCAATCTTCGCTCTGCCAGCCTCGCCCTCGCCTCCATCCCCCGCATCCGCCGCACCGCCGCCGGAGGAATATCCTTCTCTCACCTAGCCGCCAAGACTTGGAACTCCCTACCGCTCCACCTTCGCCAGACCCAAGACCTCTTGACATTCAGGAAACGCCTCAAGACATGGCTTTACGACCAGTAGCTCTCCCCCAGCGCCTTGAGACCCTAATGGGTGATTAGTGCGCTCTATAAATCCTTGATTGATTGATTGATTGATTGATATCTTCACTGTCCAGCCATAAGCAAAGCAGCATTGTAATATTTTGTCTGTGCAGTAAGCTCCTGTGTCATCAATCCTCTTTATCAGCCCACTTATTTTGGTGCCAAACCAGGGACTCAAAAAAGGAGACATGAAATCAACACTATGGCACATTTATTTCTAATATTCTACAGTTTTTTTCAAACCAAGTGGTTGTGCATAGTCTGTCAGCAGCAGCATGAAGCCGGCTATGTTCAAGGCAAGCTTAGACAAAATGGCTCTTTGAAGGTGGTGGCAAAAAGAAGGAACTCTTTGTCTTGTTGAGCTTTATAGAGGTTCTTGACATTCAGTTCTGGATTAGCTTAAGTACCATAAAGTACATGACTGAGTACCATAAAGTATACCATTCATGAAACCTTTGCGTAATGTAGTCTGAGTGTCCATAATACAAAACTATTTAAAAGCACACACTCAACACCTGTCATCCTTTCATAACTGAATGCACCACACATTCTGTACACCCAGAAAATAACACAAAGCACAATGAAAGCCACATCCTGGGGTGAAAGTGAACGTATTTGACATAAACGTGATAACTCACAAGCAGTGTTAACTTAGAATTTTAGGGTCCATGGGCAAGAAGTCTTTTGGGGTGGCCCTGTTTGGAACAACTTTGAATTTTGTTACCTAATATTTGCTAATTTAAGCCCTATGTTGTTTTACAATGTTGAATTATATGTTAAAGGTTAAGATACAAAAATACATGGATACGAGGCAAAGAGAAAGTTCACTTTCTTAGATGCCTCTCTAAGACCTCTAGGACAACTCGATTCTCTAAAAGATAAACTCGTATATTCGAAAGCCAGGACTGCTGTATGTATGTGGTATTGGAAGGTGGGGGCCCTGGATAATTGCCCACTTTGTCCCAGTGCTTAATTTGTAAATAAAAACGTGCCGGTGCCCACAGCCATCCCCTTAAACACGCGGCTGCTGCAATTAAATGTGCGAGCACAGGATACTGAGGCAGCGTAATCCTGAAGCCATCTTGGGACTCTTCAATCCATATACAGCCACTCCCTGTCCCTTCAGCTCACTCTTGCAGCTTTCAGCTTTCTCTCTTTGTGACGCTTTTTCGTTTTTCCCTTCCTCCGTCTTTCCCAAATGTGTCTTTTGCTCACAGTAAATGCTCGAGGCAGAAAAATAAGTGCCGGCCCTCAAAAATAAGTGCTGGTGCTCCGCACCGGAAACAACAAGCACAAATTAAGCACTGCTTTGTCCGTGACTTAAAACAAGTGGGGAATTAATCAGGGCCCCCACCTTCCAATACCACATGCATACAGCAGTCCTGGCTTTCGAAGATACGAGTTTATCTTTAAGAGACTCGAGTTATAGACCAATGACTTGGCCTTCTGTTCCTGGGCTTAGGGTATCATCAATGGCAGCTGGTGCATTGGTGGTGGGCGGATACCACTTTTGTAAAATAGAATGGAAGGTGTTTAGAAAAAGGTTTTTCTTAAGCTACCATGTACTAATTATTCACCCTGAAATAAAAGTTCAAATTAGATTTGAAAAGCCCCACAATTCCAGAGACTTAAGGGTTTCGTCAGTTTTAAAATATAAAAAATGTACAGCCAAAATGGAAATGAAAATAGGGCCTCTGTAGTCCGTTTTTTAATCTTTAACGAGGCATCATTGTGAGGATGACACAGATGGAATAGATAAAGGGAACACTGAGGCAACAGCAACACATGTTACAGAGGTGCGTGCAAAGGGTGGGTACTCGGGATGGGTGAGGGGCAAGCTCTTGGGAAATGGAAGAGGTGATACCAGTGGCGTAGCATGGGGGGTGCAGGGGGGGCCGGCCGCACCGGGCGCAACATCTGGGGGGGGGCGCGCTCGCACTCGCGAGTGCTAAAATCCACGGGTTAGGGGGCGCAAATTACTTGCCTTGCCCCGGGTGCTGACAACCCACGCTACGCCACTGGGTGATACAAACCAGGGAGCAAAAGGCATCAAGCAGGAATGTAAAGTGAGTGGGACACTCACAGAGGGAGTACCAGCCAGCAAGGGGAAATCCAACACCTAGAGACCTCGTTGTTCACCACCGCTGTACACCACCGTTGATTTTGCCAGGTGTTACACTGACGTGAGAACCACAGAAAACCTAAACCCCAAACTTACCTATAACGTCCTCTGCTTGCATTTTCGTTACCATAGCTTCCAGCTATTGTCTTCAGTTGGTGTGGTCCTAAAAGACCTGAACCCAGATTTAGTAAGGTTTTGCATCCTGGTTAAGCCACTTTTTTGGCACAGCCCTGTCACAAAATCCTTTTTGGTATTTACTTAGCCACACAAACCCTGGGAAAATGTCTTTTATTCTGTTCATTGCATCCTCTTTCTTTGCATGCTGCATTCTGCAGCACACATGGAGGAAGTTGCTTCTAAGGATTGCCCTTCCTGCACAAACACAGTCCTGCCTGCATCGGAAACAGCCTTGCACCATGGTCCAAGGGTGCCCGTGTTGGCACTAGGCAGCACACAGTTTGCCAGAGCTAGGAAAGAGCAGAATGTGCTGTATTTTAAGAGATATGGCACATTCTGCTGCCTCCCTTTCATGAAACACAGTGCAGCAACTTTGCTTGCTGCCCTCCATTGTTAGAAAACATTAGTAAATATGCCTCCTGATGTGGATGGTTATAAGCCTGCCCAAGATGCTACACTTTGACCCCAAACCTGTTGCTGCCACTCCACTTTGGGTTTGACATGGGCTTCTTTTCCATCCATCACCATCCTCAGCACTGCAGCCCACAGGATAACTTTTATTCTTGTCTCAGTGCCCAAGCCTTAGCCCTGCCTGCATTTGTCACCAAGAAACTGCAGCTCAATGGACAATATATCGATCTCTCGTATGCACCAAATTTATGGAACAATGGGCATAAATATTCAGAGCATGATTAAACTTGTGGGATAATAGTGGCCAAAGGATGATTTATTAGTGGTTCGAGTGTATGGTGGCACTGTAACTAGATCCAGGTTCTTGAGGTGTGCTGTATCTTTCAGAGGTCTGTTGTAAGGATTTTTTGGACCAGAGTTGGTCATCCCTATTTTTAGCTTTGTTTTACATTTTCATATTTTATTTGTTTTACCTAGGCTGCTTTTAGCGATTACATTTACAAACATTTCTTGCATGATAGATTTATAGAAATCTCTGGTATGAGTTGCTTGTTTAGTTAGCCTTTGCATGACACGTAATCTGTACTTTCTGTTCAAGGCTAAGAACACTGTACATGATATCCTAAGTAATGCACTGACCCAGAAGGGTGAGAGAGGGCATTCCAGTGAAGACCATCCTGGGACGCATTTTGTGTGACATGGAGCTTGCTGGCGCTAATCTACCAGCCTCCTGAGAGAATTGCCATCTACACTGCAGGCGGACTCCTGACAGTCTCCAAGTATGGGTTGGGGCTAATCCCTTAGATCAGGCCGGGCAGAAGGGTACACCTGCTCTACTCTCAGTGTAATTTAGGGTTAGTCAGGAATCTCTAGAACGTCTAAAACCCCATACACCATGGTTGGATTGTTTATCTCCTTTACTATGTTTGTAATGCTGAATACTTTGCTTTGTTTCATCTGCCTAATCATCGCAGCTCATTCTCTATATGCCAGATTGCAATTGTTTCAATAAATGTAAAATTTAGCTTGCATCTCTTTGTG